>NW_027210634.1:610000-647500 GCF_029030835.1 Brachyistius frenatus | reverse complement strand
GATGACAGACAAAGGACTGCACTGGATTTGTGCGTGCATGCGTTTGACAGACCGTGTGCCGATACGAGAGTGGATGATGTTTGCAGGTGTGGGTAGTATATGCATGCGTTGGCTCACTGGCAGCATGCGAACATCGCGGTGAGGAATTCAATGAGAAATCACGCAGGATGTAAAAAAAAAAAAAAAAAAAAAGGCAACAGAGCACGGTGTGCTGAATATAACTCCGAAAATGTGTAGATGTGTGATGCGTGGACGGCAAAAAAAACAAAAAAAAACATCAAAGGCGCCGTTCCAACATTTGAAGTAAATGAGTTTCAGATTGGCATGGGTCCATCTGGACACCAGGCCAGTCTTCTAAAAAAAAACCAAAAAAAAAAAAACAACATTGATCTTTCAGTAACAGCCTACTAAAGCAAACTGAGACGGAGACGAAGAGGGAAAAAAAAAGTCAGAGTGGAAAAATAAGCAGAGGAGACATGGTACATGAAAAAGAATCACACTCACAGTACTCACGGTGACTCTGAAAGGCGTAGCGGCGGTGGACGTGGGCTCCGTGGTGGGCGCGGCTTTGTCCGAGGACCCCGGCATACTGCGTCGGCGTCCGGTCCTCTCTGGAGGAGACTCTGCAAACGGAGAGAGGAACTGGTCTTTAAATTGTGGAAAATACACGTGGAAAAAAAGAAGCCCAAACTTCTTAACTAACTAACCGACGAACTAGCGTAGTGTGAAGACTGGAAACAACAGGAAAGAGCTCTGCCGGCTCTCGGTATAGATAAAATAGTGCAACCGTAATTAACACGCTGTATCTCATGCGCTCAGTCGTTGCCGAGTGTTAATTTGTGAATTTTATAGGCGCCGGACGGTGTATTTTTTGTGTGCGTTGTACAGCGCTAGGCTGCCTGTTTTGCCTCCACTTTAAGTCTTAATGGTAAGCTGGGCTAACTGCATGCCAGCCCTACCTTCAGTTTTACCATTAAGACATGACAGTAGTATTGATCTTTTTGTCTAACTCTCAGCAAGAAAACAATTCAGTGTATTTCCTAATATAATATTTCACCTCGCACTTTTTGTCCCACGCAGCAGATGTGTTGTTGTTAGGCTGTCAACACTGTCTGTGCGAGTTTCTTTCTGGCCTCCTGATTCTTCAAACGCACGAGGGGGGGAAACACACAAACTCCAAAAAGCAGATAAAACCTGGACAGAGCGTCAAACTGAGCTGCAACGCTGAAACACTGGCAGCATGATCGCAAAAAAATAAAATAAAAAAAACAATAAGGGTGTGGAGTTTGGAGTTGACTGGAGTGACCTGGGTTCAATTTGAAACTTAAGACACGTTCTGCAGAAAGGCGACGTGTCGATACGGGTGAAATTCTTTACATTTAAAACCTGACAAAATCAAATCTTTGCTTACATATTTTTTTTTTTTTTTGAAAGTATCCAGAAGCTTGCACACAACACTTCAAAGTAAAAAAAAAAAGTTGTGTGAGATTGTAAAAAAATGGTTTGTTGTCTAAAAATATTCTTTTCAATAATTAAAAGACGTCCTCACTGCATTACTGATTTTCCACCTTTTACCAGTTTACTGATCTTTTTTTTCATTTTTTTTTTTTTTCATCTTTGATGGGTGAGCTGTCTTCTGTGTGTCTTATTGTCTCTCTGAACCTGGACACAGGGAACGGTGTAATATCAGAGTTGTGGAGACAAAGACTGCTCATGTGAGCACAAGCAGCGAATCCGGACAAGACCGAGAGGAATGCGAGTGACGTCGCGGGTGCAAGTCTTCACGGATTTAACGCAAACATCTCAACAGTAAAAGTGTACGAATCCCGTGGGTGACTCGTGTTGATTAACCGCTGTAAGAAAAGATGCAACACTTGGGTCGAATCTTTCTACATTTGGACATGTATGGTCAATATACAACCTAAGCGTACCGACTTTTTTTTGTCTCACTTTTCCTTTTAAATGAAAAGACACATTTATGAATTTGCATCGACTTAATGGAGTTTATAGTGATCCGGTGCTGCCACGGCAACACCAAAACCTGAATGAAACGCAGTGTATGCGTGTCTAATGTGACATTTGTATTTAGAGCATCACTAACAAGCCACACACACACACACACACACACACACACACACAAGAACACACACTTGTGTTTGTGAGTGCTCTCCTTTCCATTAGCTCATCAAGCTGAGCTGTGCTAAATTAGCTGTCTGCCGCTTAACAGGCCGGTCGACTGTATTAGCGCTCACTGTAATTGAAGAACGAATGGATGAATAGCGCTTCCTGCTGCGCGGAGCACGGGCTCGCATCCCAGCCCACGCAATTCTCCGCCGAACGTAAACATAAACACAGTCTGCAACAACAAACAGAAGGAAAAACACAACATGTCGGGAGCGTGACGTCCTCTGCTGCAATTTTCAAATCTCCATAATTGAAAAGCAACTCTGAGCAGCGATCCGCCGCTCCGTGAAGGTAAGGAGGATTTGATTTGAGACTAGCTCGGGCTTAATATCACAGAGACATGTTAAGCTCAGAGATGTTCCAAGACATCAGCTTTGGACTCATTTAAAAGCACTTCATCGTTACACAGAAGGACGCACGACTCAGGAGGCGGCCGTGGGCGGCGGTCAAGTGTTAAGCCAAGTCTTAAGTCCTTGAAGGAGACTCCTGCTGTGTTCCACATGACTTACTTTTTGATTTGATTCGATTTCTTTTGCACAAATTAAAAACACAAAAGATTTTACAAAATACATACAAAAATTCAGTGCAGTGAAAGGAGAGACTAAAAAAAAACAAAAAAAAACCCAGTGGGCTTATTTGAAGCCTCCGCCCTATAATGTTAAAAGTTTACAGTAATAGAATATAAAACATTTTACATAATCCTAGTACATCCTGGTACTTTCGGCATCCTACGTTTAACACACTCTGTATTGTGACATACTAAAATCTTCTTTTTGGCACACTAAATGGAACGGTGGTACGGAAAATGATTGTAAATCCTGTCGGGAATCGATTGCTTTGGGGAAATATTCTCAAGCTCCGTCTCACCTCCTTATCGTAACAAATGTAAAGGCATTGAAATATCTGCTGCCATGACAACAAGTATATTTAATCCCTTTAAATCATTTGTGAGAAAATAAGGTTGATTAAGGTTACCACCGGCACTGACTGAATTAAGTCGGCAACGTGCGCTTTCTTCGCTCCGCTTCAGTAAATCTACCCCTCTAGTCTTCCTAATTCTGTAACGGAAATCTCCCCACTTGTGCACAGCTGGCTGATACAAGCGCTCAAAGGAAAGCTCACACGTTAAAAAAAAACACACACACACACACACACACACACACACACACACTAACACACGTCAGCAGGCTGCGGACTAATTGCTGTGTGAAATTGCGACGCGTGCTTCCACATGTTTTCAGCATCTGCGTGCCATGCAGCGCCGCGATTGCATGGACATTTTCTCCTGCTGTAAAGCGCTCCCGTGTCTGACTCGGACCACCTCCTCGCTGGCAGTAAACAGACACTCGCATCCAATAAAGCTCAAATTAAAACACAAATTCTAACCTGAACCCTGAAGAAACTCATGAAAGGCTGCCTGTTGTGGCTGCTCTCAGATTGGTAACGTGTCCCGTTTAAGACGGGTCGGCCGCAGTCGTTTGACCATTTAGGTGTCTGAAGGTGTGCGAGTGTGTGATCGGGATATGTGTGGATGTGTTTGTAAGGTCGATCGAAGGGGTCAGAGGGTCCACAGACAACAAGCTGCCGTGTCAAAATGTGAGTTATCCTTGACCTACGTAGTCTGAAGGCCTATTTTAACCCCATAACGTTCAGACGACCCACCTGATGGACATTTGACAAAACTTTATAGTGCTCATCAGTGTTACTGTAAATAGTTTGATGCATTCTCTTTTACATAAAGGACATTCATTTACACCGTATTACTTGTCATGTCTCCAAATCTCTCCAAATGACATTTACTTTGGAAACGCCTAGAGATGCCCTCAGAAAACCAAATGGAAAATACTAATTTTCTGTGGCATTATCAGATCTGATTCTGGACTAGGCCCGGCTTCATACTGTCATCCCATTGTGTGTTCCAGCTACAGCCCTCCTCAGGCATTTGTTTGCGAAAAAAAATTCTGACTGAATTAAAAATCTCCTACTTCAGTGTGTTCAAACTTCTATAACTCAGTGCTAGTAGCAGCTATAGCAGGGGTCTCCAACCTTTTTTTTTTTTTCCTCTGAGAGCTACTTTGAGAAGATGAGGCTTGTACTACAGACGGTTCAAGAAAAGAAAAGCTTTTAGTTTACTTTGCCTTGATGAGGCGTTTGGGGGGGGAATTTTACCGGAACATTAAGAGGTTTTCAACCTTCTCTTCAGTCAATGTCCTGTGAATCTCTTCTTATCCTTCACCTTTTCTTCCTGATCATGATCGTATCGCTCTTGTTCTCCTTCACCTTCCACCGTCTTCTCCCCCCGTGTGCTCTTAAATTAACCTTTTTGTCAAAACCTCTATCTCAGGATGTTTGTACTGTGTCGTCACTCTACCTTCCTGCCCTGAAATCGGTTTCTCATCTATCACCATCTCTTCGTTGCACATCGCCTCCATTTACTCTCTAACCATACACAATCTCAAATAACTCCTACCACCACTTCTCCACTCTCTATCACCGGCTACCGCAAATCGAGCCATCTCTCTATCTTGATTTCACCCTCCTCCAAGCCTACTCACAGTCAGTTAATGGGAGTACAAGTGCGAAACCTTCGGGGGTTTAAAACTGCACGGACCAGATGATAGGCACCATCACATTGTGTGTGCACAGAAGTGTTTGGGATGTGTGTCTTGGTCTGGCCAGCAGAGATAGGGGAAGTGTCGCCTGAGAGTGAATGCATGTCTTTGTAAACACTAAACAACAAGAGTTTTCACTTGACTTTCCACTTTTTGGGAAATATTCACCTCCTTGCTGAGTTATATATCTGTTTGATGTGAGGCTTAGACACTAGTGTAATATAATGTTCTTGTTAAAAGTGGGTATTTCTCAAGAGTTGAACTATAAGATGCTGCTGTTCAAGTTCAAGTTATTTCATTGTCATTCAGCGACATACAAGTACACAGCTGAACGAAATGTTGTTCCTCACAGTCCCAAAGTCTTAAAGATAAGAATAAAACAGAAGTCGGGAAAAGAGATAACGAAAACATGATGGAAACACCATTGACTGTATTTAAATGTGGATGCAGCTTCTGGGTTTTAAAAATGGGGCTGATGTGAAAGTCCCTAAGCTGCAATACCGCCGAGTGCCACTAGAGGTTGGCTCCAAAAAGTCAATACGGTTTTTTTTCACAAGTTATTTCAGTTTTGTTAGCTAAAGTCGCTCCTTCTTATTACTTTTCTAGCGGTCCATCTGAAAATAATCACGTCATTAATTCGAATATAAGCTTAAAAAATTAAAAAAAAAAAAAAAGTTTTTGGGGGGGGCGTGTCTGTTTGATTGACAGGCCTGCGGTGCAGTCAGGTTAAGGCTATCGATGGGCGGGACGTAGTATCGTTGGGTTTCCAATCAGATCGAATCAGATCCACCGGCTCCAAACTGCTCCGAACTGGCAAGATGGCGATGGCTAATAATTAAATTCGAGGCCTCGTTACGGCCGTTCACAAACCAATGGATGACGTCTCTGTTGGTTTCTGCTTTAGACACATACAAAATTGAAAATGTCAGAAATGACAGGTAACGATATATACATAAAAAAAAAAAAAGTACAAATAAAAGATGACACTATTACAAGCATCAACAGAGCTGTATCTGTGGACGGTGTGACTGCTGGTATTTAAAGGGAAGGAATTGTGATGTAAAAACAAACCTGAAATTTTAATCTCATTTAGAGCAAATTCATATCTGACTAACTATGCTGTCTTCTTTCCTTTCTTACTACTTCCTTCCTGCCATTAACATTCACTAATATAGGTCAGACTGCATATTTCCTTTGCATTTCCCAACCAGGCGTGCTCCATCCAGCGACCAGTGCCAGCTAACCTCCCCTTCCTCTCAAGCCTGACTAACACCAGGATATCCCAACTTGTAAATAAACCCGACGGTGGGATTCAAGGATTCTCCGATTTAACTGTGATGTTTGATACTCCTGTGCATGTTGATATTAAGGCGAGACAAACAGAATGAACATAGTAAAGGCTGATTCATGGGCGCAGATAAACTGCCCGCCGTGCTGTGCGAGGTGGTAATGTGGCATGAACACTGTCAGACTGATAGCATCGAGTTAATCATCTAAAGGGGGGAAAAAAATAAAAATAAATGGGAATGGTGACGACTGCTTTGCATAATGACTTACTTTTGGCTGCTCCGTAGCGCTGCGCTTGTACACTGTAATGATAATAACAACGGCTGACTTCTTAAACACACGTTGCTCTTTTGCCTGGAGTGATGTGTTTTATGATCTTTTATCACTCACGGCGTTGGCTGCGCTAAGTGGCTCCGTGATGGAAGACCAAATTCACGGAGGTTGCTGTGAGCAAGATGTTGTTGTACACAGGGTTTTTAATCTGCCCGCGAACGATAGCGACTTTATAAAAGAACATCCGGTATCTACACTCTGCTTGGTGCTGGTAATCATCCTGCTGAACCGGGGTGGTTGACTTTTTGTCTTGTTGTCAGATAAAGAACAAAAAGAGTCCCTCTGTGCCTCTGGAAACTATGACATGTACATTGTTTGCGGCCGTTTCTGAGAGTAAATGTCGCTTACGTACAAGATAACCGACAGAGGCATGAAAATATTTCTGTCGTTGGGTCTCTTAGCTAAATCACAGCATTATTAATCTCAGTCAGCGTTGACAAAAATAGCGCCTTCTTAGCTACCTGTAGTTTTCTTGCAAACAGAGTTTATGTTTACTGTTTGACAAAAGAGTACTGTGTGTATTTTTGATAGACAATAAACACACTGAGTGAACTAAAACATTTTTCAGTCTAATTTGTCCAACGTGCATTGTTTTTGTCTCTTTGTTCCAAGCGGCAACCAACAGCGACGCCCTCCTCGCCATCTTGCTGGTTCGGAGCGGTCTGGAAATTTACTGACTTTGTATTTCATAAGAGAAGTTGAATGGTAGTCTATGGAGCCATAAGCTTTTTGGAGCCAGCCCCTAGTGTCCCTCGGTGGTATTGCAGTTTAAGGCACTTCCCCCGCATCGGCCTCATTTTTCAGACCAGGACGCTACGTCCACTTTTAAATACAGTATATGGTTTACTCGCTGGCGCTGTTCTTCTTCCCTGCTTCTCCTGAAGCAATATTTTTTTTTGTAAAATTACCTCCACCAGCTGTCAATCAGCGAAATAGCACATAACTGGCAAATCCTCCAGATCACTACGAGAGGTCTAAAACTCCACTGGGTCCCTTCAACTCGCAACTATCCAATGTGTTTATATAATACTGGAAGTCCTTAAATATTAACTGATGCATTAACTCATTTGTTTGGCAACTCCGGGGAAGCAGAAAGAAAGCTGAATGAAAGGGCAACAAGTTGGCAAACAGTTCCTTCCTAACACATCCTGCAGATGAAAGAGCAGCAGTAGGATTTTTTTTGGGGACCTTCGTTTTGGTCTCCATCAACTCCGAATGGAAATATCGGGCTCTTTGACGACTAATTACTCCACTAAGTTCACCAGCCAGAAGCCAATTTTGTCTATCTCTAGTTTGGTCATAACCACTGTAAGGCTTTTAAGGGCTTCTTTGCATCAAACGGCTTCCTGTTGTGGTGACAGTAAACCCAAACAGTAACGTTGAAACGTGCTATAAAAGTTCTGTAGCGCTTGAGGAACATGCAGAGTGGGTGAAAATTGAGCAAGCATGAATATTAAAATATGTCTCATAGCCAATTGAAATTGTGTATTTGGAACGAGGTGGAAAATAATCCAACTTGTGCTCAGAAGGTTTTTGAGCGCCGGATTCCTGTAATCAACAGCAGCATGTGTCTGCATTTCAAGAAGCCTCTACCCTCAGGACTGAAAAATAGCCTTCCGCTGAGACTACAGCCTTCTTGTGTTATGACAGGAGGGAAAAGCAGAAGAGAATTCACACACACACACACACACACACACACACACACACACACACACACACACACACACACACACACACACACACACACACACACACACACACACACACACACACACACACACACACACACACAGACGTACATCTAGACACATTCGCTTTGGGCTGACGACATGTGCAAGGAGAAATCACAGGCTGTCAGGCTGTGTTTACCGTGTGTTTTCTCTACCTGGATGACTATCTCCTCTCCGTCCACGCTGCCTTCTCATCCCGCTTCCCTCACAAATACAACGCTTTTCTGCTTTTCTCCTCGACTACAAGACAACTAGAAATCGGTTTGACTGGCAGAAAGTGGTGCTAAAAAAAAAAAAAAAAAATCTGCGGAATATCAACAGCGAAATAATGTCAATCACAAAGGAATCGGTTTTAATACATTTCGTCAGAAGGTACAATCTCTGTGTGACTCCCAGCTGAGGAGTGATTTGTGTAATGGGGGGGTTCTCAGCGGAGGCCCACCCAGGCACACACTGTACCACAAGGCACAGCTTTGAATTGTCAAGCTTTATGACTTGGGTTTTGAAACATGTGTTGGTGTCTTTGAGAGAGAGACAGTGAAGGGAGGGAGAGTGTTTCCTTCTCTCTCTCTGTGTGTGTGTGTGTGTGTGTGTGTGTGTGTGTGTGTGTGTGTGTGTGTGTGTGTGTGTGTGTGTGTGTGTGTGTGTGTGTGTGTGTGTGTGTGTGTGTGTGTGTGTGTGTGTGTGTGTACACAGGGACTCTAATGTGCCAACACTGCGCTGCGAGGACAGCGCTGGACTTTTGACCTCCGAGATGGCGTATTTACTCGGTGCAGAGATGATGGGGTGATAAAGAGGTGCTGCTCCGTCTCCTTAGAGTCACTCTGTGGACACGAGGGAATAAAAAGAGACTTATTTCAGCCTACAAAAACCTGCCAGTGCAGACGCAGTCAACAGTTACTTAACTCTGAGCGAACGCCGAGCCCCGACTCCTCGTCGGCTGATAACACAGAGATCACAGCAGCGGGAGTTGAATGCTAGAATTCAGTGTTTACACCCCAAAATGGAATACGAAACCAGTCCATTAGGCCCGCGTAACACAGTCAACCAACAAACAGCGTAAAAGTACAGAAAGAGGAAGCGGCACGGCTCCCCACAGCGCAAAGAACAAGAACTCTACATTCAAATGATATACAGAGAAAAGGCTTCTGCTTTGTGTTTAGTTTGGCACATGCATGCCTTTGTGTGCACTCTGTTATGGGAAGGCAGAGGAGGAGGAGGAGGAGGAGGAGGAGGAGGAAGAGAAGGAGGAGGAGGAGGAGAAGTGGGGCGCAGAAGGAAGTTTGTGTTTGTGCAGAAGGCGACGCAGCAGCAGCATTCCTGCAACTGCCGACCGAGATCTGCACTAACTGCAATAACATCCACTGGCACTGGCAGACAACACAGATATGGAAGCAAATGCCACACGCTGACACGGTGTCAGCCGATAACATTATCTAATGACACAGTGCGTCAGCCCTTTGAAATATGTTCCTCCAAAAAAAAATACAGACGGCAGGTTGTAGCTACTCTACTCATTCCTGTCTCTTTTTTGAGGTCCGATCCTATGGATTTTGAAAGCTGCTACGGATGCACTGCCCGGATCCTCTTGTTTTTGGTTGAATATTGTTGTATTATATCCAGACCCGAGAATGCCAGCCGTGTAAAACAGAATATCAGTAACAACACATTTCCATTTTCTGACCTTCTATTGTCATATAAGTGCAAAAACAGCATGCTTAGCTGCACATACAGGAAGTTTGTCAGGAAGTTTTAGCGTCAGTTATGGCAATAATCTTCTATGACGCTGCAGCTTTTTCTCCAGAACTATTTCCCCTGGCTCTGGTTTGAAATCTGAGTTGATATCTATGGATTAAGGGAGGGAGGGGGGGGGGATTAGCCTGCACCTGTCCCCCTGTTATTGGACTCTTTCGGGTGCTCAGAAACACTGCGTCATCTGGCCCATCTCCACGATTCACTTGGCAGAGGGGAAAAAAGCGGGGTAGAGAAGGACACGGACTTCAGAAGCCAGATCAGAAAGTATTAGCGGGTTAAACGTCGAGATGATACGGAGAAGTTGTGGCGGTTTCACTGCAGGTCTCTGTTTTCTATGATCGCAAAGGCTAATTGATCACATTATCACTTTTCATCTTTTAGCACAGAACCGGTAAAGGCTTTTACTCCGAGTTTATCTGCTGTTTTATCTCATACAGGCTACTCTCCAGCCCCTTGGCCTGATTTTAATTAAAAATCAAGTCCAAATGATCAAACAATTAGTTTGCCTATGTTGATTAAGGAAGACCCTGTTTTACTAAAACGTGACCTTAATCTCAAAGAGGATGCTCAGGAGCAAACTGCAAAAACAGATCAAAAGGGCGTTTAGAGAAAACAGGAAAAGGATTCCTTCGGCAATAAGGTTAAAGTCTGAACCTGCCAATTATTGGCTCTGATACTCAATTTTTCTTTTCATCACGTTCATATTTAAAGTAAAGTAACACTTTGGAGCTCTTATTATGATCACAGACTTTTTTTTTTTTTCCAGCCTTCCTGTGTTGAGGTGAAAACATGACTAATGCATCGGAAACTGAGTCAGCGATTGTTGTTGGTGGTTAGATCATGTTTCCCATCTATCAGCCACAGTTCTGCCTTAACTTCCCCCCCCAGCACGCACACACGCACACACACACACACACACACACACACACACACACACACACACACACACACACACACACACACACACACACACACACTCACTCACTCACTCACTCACTCACACTCAAAAAGACACATTTAGAGGAAAAAACCATAAACAGACTGATAAAAACTAAACATGATGCAGTTGCCAGATCAAAAGTGGCTCTTTGAAATGGCCCATTGAGACTATGATTAGGAGCAATAACTGTCAGTGGTAATGCATTATTGAGTTGTTATTGAGTAGTTCAAACACTTTCTTGCAAGCTATTTGGCAGTAACCTTTTCTATTCCGTCATAATGTTTCATGTCCACGCGATCCACACAATACATCCTATTATAATCCAACCTGGCAACCCGAAACACGCTGCAAGGGGCGTGTGCGCAGTTTCTCTGCGCAGGCAGGTGGGAAATCTGAATGCTGAATAAATTATCAAACAAAACAAAAAAACCCGCGGAAGAACAAACAGAGTCCCGTATGAAAGCTAGCTACGGAGAAGACGACGTTGTATTGCTACTGAAAAGTAGATGTTAAAAGTTCTTTAGGACGGAGGCACCGTGTTTTGGGTTTTTGTTGTTCAGAACTTAAGGTAGCTCGTTTGTTTTAATGACATGAACGCAAACAAGCGGAGAAACGCGAAGTTACGACGTGTATGAGATTTAAATGCGAAGTTGCATCGCTTCAGGAATGTTTGTGATGTGGCATTTCATTTTAATAGTTGCTGACAAACATCTGTTTTAGTTTTGTAAACAAATACAATTTCGAAATGACAATTTCAATGCTGTACATGTGCAGGTTGGTGTTTGTGATGGTCGCTTCCTGAGAGAGCGGGGAGAATTGCGGATTTTCACGGAGCGTGAAGGCACCACGAGGGCCGCTGTGGAGGAGCCTCTGGAGATGATCACGCACCGATTCTCTTACCTGGATTGCAGGTAAACTGGAACAGAAAGGTAAGGTGCTCTTAACTGCACTGAAACCACGAAACTGCCCGGAAAACAATGTCTTGATTTTTTTTAATTTTTTTTTAACTGAGCCAAACTTCTCCAGGAAAAAAAAAAAAAAACAGACGGTGAAATAAAAATAGGGACTAAATGCTCAGATATTAAAACCACTCGGGTTGGAAAACACACTGAACTTCTTTTTTTTTTTTTTTTTTCTGCTTGAATAAGAGCTCTGAATTGAAAGGGACTCATTTAAGTATGTTTTATTTCAAAGCTTCAATATGTGTATAGCCAATCGAAGGGAAAGTGGATTTTGCTTAGTTTTTTTGTGTTAGGATATATTTATTCTGTCCATTTCCACAAAGCTCCTTTAAGATGCTGGTATATACCCTTCAACAAGTAGCTACATGTTGCTGTGTTGTTGCTGTTGGGTTAATTACAGCTGGGTCCTACGTCTGTCAGTGTTTGTGTATTTAAAAGGGAGAAAACAATTAGGAACAGTTTTCTTCACCTTTCATGCACTTGCATTCCTAAAGCTTATCTGGATGGAGATATTTTTGCTGGAGTTATCATCCTCCCTTACAGACTTAAGATAGTGGTATGTAGTCCATAACAAGTAGTATGCTGTTGCTGTTTTGATCGTGGTCGGTGCTCTCGGCGGAACAATCACGGAGCAGTTGGGTCCGACATCTGTCCATGTAAGGGACAAAAAAAATGTGGACATTTTTTTTTTTTTCTTCCATTCACTTACAACCTGAAGCTTACGTCTAGTACTGATCTCTTCATATCTAAACTGGACTTCATTATTATCCTACTGTTGGACTGTACTTGTTCTATGATTATATTGATCTGTGAGCTGTATCTTTCTGCACTTACTGTTGCTACCAAACTTCCTCTTCACTTTTGCTGCCTCTTCCTGTTTTTTTATTTATTTTTATTCTTCTTCTTGTTTGTCTTTTAAAAAAGACTGCTACCATTGTTGATGTGGACCCACACATCCCGCTGAGAGACTGAATGTGATGTTGCTGAGCTATAGCGCACACCGACTTGTAAATATAAACCTGACCCGACTCGTCCTCCCAGCTGCGGCTGCTCGCCTCATTCTCCAACATTTCATTTCATTTTGATGTTTTCATCTCTGTAAGACACGTTTTGGTGCAGAGGGTTGCAGCTGTTTTAAAGGAATAGTTTTGACAAAATGTGCTTGTTCACATTCTTGCTCGGAGTGAGACGAGAGGGTTGACGCTGCTGTTGTTTCTGTCCGTTTAACCTTTATCTTGTTAGCTTAGCCCCGCGTGGAGACTAGAGTCGGCAGGAAACGGCTAGACTGGCTCTTCCAAAGCTCGGTAACATACACGTGTACCTGCTATTGTTTAATCTACCCAAATTCTTGTCATCGATGTGAGGTTGCTAGGAAACTAGTGGAGACACCGTGACGTTACTGTGCTGTATAACTCTTTGCAAGAGGGCGGAAAAGAAATCCATTCCTTTAGGATTAAATTGCTAGATATACAAATAGGTTAAGAAAAGGATAATGGTTAAAGACGTTAAAGCTGAAGTTAAAGTACAACACTGAGATACCTTGGAAGAAAAGAAATGAATGTGATCCTTAAGGGCAGTGAGACAAGCGTGTCTGATATAACACGGTTGCCAGGTGGTGTTTAGATAATGATGTGCCAGCTTTTAAATCAAAATATGGGTCTGTAAGAATAGACTGATATTCATGGAGGAATATTTTTAGCCAGAGGAGAAAAAAAAAAAAAAAAACATTTGGGTGATAAACCTACAGGCGGAAAACACATAAACTTTCCACAAACACTGTTAAGGGCAGTCTAATATCTAAGTTTGAAATTTGATATATATCCAAGTAAGAAATCTGCCCAACATAAGATAAGAAATCAGAGACAGAATCTTAACTTTCTGCTTTTTCAGAGGCCTAAATCTTCCACCAATATGTTTCTCTGAAGAAACGGAAAAGTTTACCCGAACTACTCGTGAGCAAACTTCATGGAAAGTTCTGTACGGTTTCAAGTTTTCATGTTCTATACAAAGGCTCCGACACTGTAGATACAAAAGAGACAAATGAGGACTTCTGCTATGGAAAATGACACCGCTCCAATCACGGGACAATTAACAACAGTTTTTGATTGCATCAAGAGCCTCAAAACATAAAGCATAACAACAGCTCGGACGATATCGCTCTCTGTCCCTCCGTCATTCTCCCTCTGAGGTGAGCGGTCAATTTACACGTAAATGGCGGATTTTCTCTGAATGCTTGTGAGATGCAGGTAGGACAGGTTGGAGAACATGTTCGCCATGTGCGGCGTGGTTTTGTGTGCTTAAGCGAAATATTCAAACTGTCACAATTGATTGACAAAAAGCATCCTTTAGGATTTATGACAGAAACAGCGTGTTCGACTTCCCACACTGAGTGACTGTCCAAGTCTATAGATGTTTATAGCCTATTATGGTCACCTCTTTCTCTGCGGTCCTACAGGCCTTTTCATCAAAGAACAGTTTCCTTTTTTATTTTTAGGCTGGAAATTAAACTTTAGATTATTGCATCGTCAGCGACAAATCATTTACTTCCTTAAACGTTCAGTGGAGATATTAAACACGGAGTAATGTGTATTTTAGATTAAGTAAATTTGAAGGCATAGAGAAGGACACAGTGTGATGTTTATGACTTGTATTGCAAGTGATATTTCTAATCCTGTAATTTGATAGTGATCTGTTTTGTCCACAACGGAGCGCTTTGTTTTTTTTAAAATGTTTTTTTATTGTTGTATGCTGAGGAAAAAAAAAACACGAGCCACAGATGGTACCACCGAAGTTCAGTAAATTCAGGAATACTAATGCTACTTTGCTGCGTTGGAGTTTGAGTTTGGAACGAACAAAGTATCCTCTTTTTGTTTTCCACAGCTGCCGTCAATACGAGCAAATATTCGACTGAACGTTACCGATTACCACAATTAGAGATTGAAAAAAAAAACTTGATTATTTATCGCGTTATGAAACTCCCATGAAAGACTCAGATAAAATGACATTAGACGTCAAACATGCTTTAAATAAGAACATGCTCAAAGCTTCATTAAAAACTAATGTCACAGTCGACTTGGTCTTGAGTAAGATGGATATCGCAGAAGGAACAAAGAGTTTGCCCCCCCCCCCCCCCCCCCCCCCCCCCCCCCCCCCCCCCCCCCCCCCCCCCCCCCCCCCCCCCCCCCCCCCCCCCCCCCCCCCCCCCCCCCCCCCCCCCCCCCCCCGAGTAAGTTCTCTCTTTGGCCAGAAGAGCTCTAAAACATCTGCCTGATGGGAGTCGGTCAAAGGAGTGGCGAAGAGGGTGTGAAGGCTCCCTACTGACGGACGCTGCCTTTTTTTTTCGCCTGCTTGTGATTTTGGCTGTATGTTTGATGCTTCTTGTGCCTTTTTTTTTTTTTTTTTTTTTTTTGTTTAATGTTTTTTTTTTTTTTTGCTTTCCACTGTGAGGAAGTTGTACCAGGGTGCAGCGTTGAACGTGAAGTGTGATTGCAGCGTTTAATGTGAACACGGTCACTTGATAAGCTGCAATACCAGTCAGTACTCAAAAAGGTTGGTTCCTGAGGTCCGATATCCAGCTCTATTTACTTCTACAAACTTAAGCTAGCTGAGCTTGATGCCTTGATCTTGCTGAATTTGTGAATGTGTCATTCCCTACTTGCCTGCATACTCGAGTGAGGTGCATAACGCGCAGGCTTGCACATGTGCGAGAGCTTGTGGCGTGGGCCTTGATGGAAAAAAAAAAAACGTGATGAGATCAGGGAGACAAGCATAAACTGATTTTTTTTTTTTTTTTTTTTGAAAAGCCTGAAAAAGCCTTTGCATTTTTCAACAAAAACGTCTTTCAACAAGACCAAAAATGCGCTCCTGCCTTGGAGTTGCATCGGCAGGAAAATGTCACCAACCCTGGCAGAGAACAGGAAGCAGATCCAAAGTGGTGTGTGGAGGGTGAACCTAACTGATATAACATTTTCCATTCATGCGCACACACGCATGCTGAAAAAACAATAACACATGAGCTCACGCGACCGTCTGATCTGTGCCAGTGACAGTGTGTTCATCACGAGGGGCTACAGTAACTTCCTCAAGATAAACTCACGGACCTGTTCATGACTTTAGTATGAACGAAAATACGCTTTTCATAACGCGCCGCTGGGCTCCTCATATGAGACACATTTCAGCAATATCGCATCATCTCGCCTCGGGCAAACCGAACTGTTTACTGGAGAGAAGTTTCTTTTTCTCCGCCGCAAATCTCATTTCAATGAATTAGACGCAAAATACAATGTGGATGTAATTTCATATCGCAATGTGGATATGTATGGTAATGTAGTCATTGTGGGGGGGGGGGGGAGTGGAGAACCCAGATGGGAATGTTTTTGGCTAATCCAGAGATAACTGACAAAACAAAAGTACTTCATATTGTAGTAAAAATAGCTACAGGCACTAAGCAGTTGGCTTTTCAGCCTTCAGTGTAAATACACGCGCCAAAGAAAGCAGGTTACTCTCACATTTATATTGTAAAATAATGCTAGTATCATGTAATAAAGAGACCTTCTGTATTCGAGGTTGGAAGCAGAAATCAAAATCCTGATTTCACCTGGAGAAAATCTTTTTCTTAGCCATTTGCTTTCTTAAAAAATGTCAAACTGCTTTCGTTTTGTCTCTTGTGTTTTCACGTTTAGTAGCTATAGTCGCCGTTGTGTTGCCTTTCGGCTGTTTGGCGCTGGGCAGGTGACGTACAGCGGGTGAGAACAGCTCCCCGCCGACACGACGAGAACAGTGACAGTGAACTAAAACTCTCGACGTTTTGGGCCCCTAAAACCAAAACAATGAGCTGAAAGACGCTAAAAGAGGCTCTAAAGCTTTGCAGATGTGATGAGAACTGCAGAGTTTGGTGATGAAGAAATGCGTTTCACAAACAAGTAGTCACTACTCCCTACTATTGATATGAAAATATTCATTATTTGTAGCTCCTTTAAGTATTGTTGAAGTAAAATTAAAGAGGGACGCCAAATAGCTGAAGAATCCTGTTACCACAGCTGAGCATTTGGCTTTTTTTTTCTTCTTTTTTTTTTTTAACTTGCGATATGTCAGTACCAGGTCACAGTGCGTGGAAACAGCCACCTCGTTTATTCTGTTTAATTTGATTATTTTTCAGCATATGATTTGCATGTTTCCTGCTCGACCTTTGTAGCCAAATGATAGCAATACATAACATGTTGGATGGTGAACGAATTCCGACTTCTGCTTTATTAAAACAGACGAAACAACTCTGAAATATTGCTTACCTGTTAAATAAAGTATTACTTTTTATGAAACTAATATCGATAACAACTGCTAGAATATCCACGTGTAATCTAACGTAACTTTTTCTCAAAACTTTTCTCTAAATTCAGCGGCGCAAAATAACGCAACTCCTGTTAACTATTTAATCCTTGCTACTGCAAAATTCAGAAAGCGCAGCGCTCTTGAGAGCTGCTGGTGTTACTCTCCTCCATCTGGATCCAACCTGTCTGTGGCTGTGTGACACTTTGTTAACGTGCAGCCAGTGTGTAAAAGTTTGTTTTGTGAGCGCAGCTTGTACTTAGCCACAAAGATCAAGGCGTCAGTGTGTTTGCACGTGTGTCTTTGTACCGCAGCTCCAATGCATTTGTGCGCTCTTTAAAGAAGTGGATGATAGAAGAGGGGAGACTTCAAAGCAGCTCTTTCATCAGCTGGAGTGAAGACATACGAACCGGGCACCTACACATTCTGTTTGTCTATTTCACTCTCACAAACCCCACGCAGTCGTACTGCACTTTTTTTTCTTTTTTTTTTTAACAAGAAAAACACCAAAGTTTCAGCGACAGTGAGAGAAAGTGAGTGTGATGTTTTCCTCAGCTATTTTTTTTTTTTTTTTTTTTTCTCCAGAAGGTTTGCATCATATCCGCAGCAACAGATATGCAACAGCCTTCTTTTAAATATCCAGGTTGGCATGTTACAGCAGCTCACTTTAAAAAAAAAAAAAAAAAAAATCAATCAATCAATAGGCTGAAGACTTCTGAGACAGGCTTCTTCTGTTCTCTCAATTCAAGTGAGTTTAGCAAGAGCCTCGAGGGCAGACTTATCACTATAACCTTGTAGTTCAAACGCTGCCGCCAGCAGTGAGCTCAGCAGTGCGGAGAGGCAGAAAAGCAGCAAAGTGAAAAAACGCGTTGCTTACGGACACTGAAAAAAGAAGTAGTGGCGCAGTGCAGAAAACTAACTGACTGACTAACTAACTAACTCACTCACTTAAAGACTTTCTTTGTTGCTATGAACGAAAATACTCAGAGTGGAATTCAAGTTAACACCCAACTGCGAGCTTTCAAGTGTTGATGGTGCGGATAGTGACGACGGGCTGTCATCTCTCTCTTCGGGGGAAAAAAAAAACAAAAAAAACACACCTACGACACCAGCGTGTTGCCGAGGGCTTCTAAAAATACTTTTACATGTTGCTCTGACAAATATAAACTTGCTAATAAGAATCAGAGAAACACAGATGCTGTCATCGTGATTATTGGCCTGGCAGTGAGTCTGAGTTTCATCCAAACAGCTTCAGTGCATCGTAGAAACAGATCTACTAGACTGTACTTGCGTCCTGTGGTTTAAACGAAGCTAAAGCTGCTGCGTGATGACTTTCTATTTTTTTTCTTTCTTAATTTCTTTCTTTTTTTTTTTTTTTTTTAGCAGTAGTTGTAGTATTTATTACCCCTGCTGGCTGACGGCCTGGTGCGGCTGCGGGAACGGCTCCGCTGACGCTGCAGTCGGGATTTGCCCAGGAATCTGTAGTAGTACGAGGGTCTCCCAGATCCCTTCCTAGTAATCCCAGCCATGGTGCTAGTTCCCAACAACAACAACAACAAAAAAATAGAAAATATCCCGGCAGCACCGCAAACAAGTCCTCTTTTACGTGGTATCAGTGCAGATAAACTTCAGGCGAAGTTCTCACGGAGTCCAGCTTTATCTCAAACTTCAATTAAGAGTCCTCTTAAGTCCTCGTGGGTTGCGTTGGGATCAAATCCACTCCACCGTGAGACCATTTCCCATTGGAGAGGGTTAGAACATGGAAGCATCAAACATCCACTGCTGTTCAGTACTCGTGTCCTGTCACACAAGCTCAGACAACTTGCTCCGGCTCTGAACACTCCCCCTCAGAGTTTCCCACAGTGAGATCCCAGAGGCATGATGTCCGGAATACTGCGTGAGTGTGTATCCTGAATGACAGGAAAGCTGTTCCTGTTTCCCAGTGCAAGAGTGCACCGAAGGAATTTAATTGACAGACAGAAAGCCGATCGCTCAGTTTCACAAAGCAGTCGAGGCGACTCTTGTAAAACCACTTATAAACACTTAAAAGCCTCTGTCTTTACCTCCCGTGACTCTGCGTGAGTGCGTGTGAGAGAACACTGAGGGAGAGCATGCTACGTGGTTGAGAACAACAGGGGAAAAGTTTGGGAAGCCCAGAAAACATGTAGAGATAAGGGACTTCGGTGGAACGGAGTTAACGAGGCAGCTATCAGATTACAGCACGTTTTACTTCCGCCCCCCCATCAAACAAACTAATCTGCGATGGACTCCCAGACACGACAACATCTGGGGCGGCAAACAAGTCTGACTTCTAAAAATGTCGCCATCAGTGAGTTTTTAGCGGCTCCCGATCCAATCCTCGTCTTTTCTCCTGGTTTTACAATTCAGCCACTTTCATTTGTCTCCCGAGGCAAGAAGGGCATGGCTGGGAGTGACATCCTATCAGAAGCAGATGTAAATAGGCTGTAAAAAAAAAAAGAGTGTTAAACAGCCAACCGCAGCGTGCAGTGAGGAAGAGGGCCAGGAAGGGCAGACCGTGGTCCACAACGAAATACAATGGCACAGACGCACACACTTTTTGTGTGAACATTTATTTTATTTTCGTTGGACTACGCCAAAAAAAAAACTGGAACTTAAAAGATGACCGCATACTTAAACAATCTTAACCAACAGCTGGGCACACCAAACAACCGCGTGTACAGCTATTTACTTTTGGACAAATATTATAAATGTCTTTTTCTGACCTCCCCCCCAAAAGCAGCATGATTTGACTAAATTGAATCACCATGCAGATCAGTTGTTTTGCACTTCAGCGTCACAAGCGCCTTTGAAATCGCTTAGCACTTGGTAAGTTAAGGACAGAAAGTTTTGGTTGCGGTTGTGTTGAAGAGCGAGGACTGAAACATTTCGGCGGACGTGACGGTTTTAAGGCACAGCGAGTGCAGTGTGCAGGCTAACGGCTGACTGGCGGGGAACTGTGGCGAGAGCGACGGAGCGGCAGTGTGGCTGCTATCAGGGTGGACGGAGACCCGCGTGCTGATTGGAGCAGAGCTGGGTGAGCATAAACTGTGAAAGTTAGCTCTACACTTATAATGGGATCCGCATTTTCGCCGACAATAATAAAGTATGGAGTCCCAGCGGGGCAGATTTCCTGAATTTTGCGTGGATGCATTTTGCTGAGTGGAGCGGTCACCATCGAACGGCCCCTTCGAGAGCTCTTAAGTGTAGAGATGGGCATTTTAGGCGAAAATACTATTACACATTTGCTTGGAACTATTTCAGGTGTGATAAATGTACAGGTATACTTACTTTTCCCACGTGACAGATCTTTTTTTATTTAACTCATGAAAATTTTAACATAAAGCCCATCTTATGTCATTTGTTTAACTGTATCATCTTTCTCTTTCGGCACTGTTTCCAACGGGATCAGGTGTTTGCTTGTTCAGATAAGATGAAATGTAACAATCTCGATGGGATGTACTTATTTTCTCATGTGACTATATATATGTGTATAATTAAAAAAACTACAAGTGAATTAAAGCGAATACTCATAAATGACAACTCCACCCAGTGACGACAGCCGCGAGATGCAGCTGAGGTGCAGTGCAACGTTTCAATTTGTCGTAATAAAACAGAACTGAACGCGAAGACGCCGCTGAATACAAACGGAGACCTATAAAACGGTCATAAATATGCATGGTGATCGCTAACAACAGCCCGAGAAAGAAGCTCCGATCCAACCTCGTTGTAATCAACGCGTCCCGAGGATCCCGCGATGAATGAATTCATCTGTTGATTGTACCTAATCAAGGTCTTCCTCTCCTGCTTTCTTATACTCACCCTCTGCGGTTTCTGTCCCTCCTTCACCGGCTGCTCTATTGTTCGCTCTGATGCCGCTTGTTGCTAGTGGGAGCGGTGGGGACCATAACGCTCCACGCTGCGAGGAGTTTTTGTCATTATTTCAGCCCATAAAGACGGACCGCAGCGGCGTGCGTGCGTGTCTGCACGTCGCCGACGCGGCCTCGGCTGTCCCACGGAGAGTATTTAGTCGGACCATTAGTAGGTACACATCACTCAAGTTTGAGCCAGAGCCTCGTGCTGTGAAGCAGAGGGAATGTAAAGCCTTCGGGCTTCTCACTGCTGCCAGCGGGCTCACGAAACACCCCGAAGACAGTGTTACACACGGTTTCTCTGAGAAAGCAGCGCTGTACACACAGGATGTCTACTTTCATATACCGAGTTTGTAAAGCCATATGAAATCTCATACGGCACACTGGCTGTTATTCACATGAGACAAATGTAAGGCCAGACCCCATTTTTCTAAATTGAAAGCAGACTGATTTATCTTGCCTAGCATAATAGTCGCTGTGGGAATAGCTACCTACAATGAGTTCTTGTTTGACAGGCCAGGAGTTTAGAAACAGGCAGATCAGAGAATCGGGGTCACGAAGAGTTCGTGTTCTGCTGGTGGGTTTCCTCTTGCTCGACGATGACAAACACACCAGTGAGAAGTGAAAGGGCAAATAAAAGGCGAAGGAAAAAAGTGAAGTCTTTTGGTTTAATGTGCTTGCCAGCTGCAAACTCGAGCAGTGCAAAGATGCGACTCAAACTTTATCACTGATTAACAAAATTACTTTCTAATGGTGGATAGTGGTCACATCAGAGGAATTTAAATAGTCTGCGGATGAAAAATAGGACCAACAAGAGCAAAATGCTCCTTTTTTTTAATGTTATTGTCGAGAGTAACACAGCTTAAAATATTATCCAGCCCGAGATCATCTTGGGATTACGGGGGAACCAGGAGGGCTCAGCTGCCTCAGGAGAGCTCTGAGCTTCCCCTGAAGCAAGATTTCTGCCGGATGTTTGCTGGTCAGTGCGTCTGTCTTTATCTGTTTTCAATAAGGCTTGTGTATCACTTCAAAATGTTCCATACCTGGACTTTAATAATGCCGATTACACTGCACTGCACTACACATTACAGTCCAAACCTCGAGTATTCATGCAGTTTAGAGGGGGAGAGTGTAATCTTGGTTATTTTCTGGACTCTACAATTTGCATTTCATGATAAATGTGTCATGTTGACTCTATAGATGAGCATAAGACCAGAACCATCACGTGGAAGCCAGACATTTAGAAAATAGCGTTTGCAGGTAAACGTATGCGAAGCCTTTTCTGTTCCTCTGTATGACCAAAACACCTGCGACTCAATAACAAGGGCCTGATGTGAGACGGTGTAGGAGGCTAAATGATTCTATTTACTCAAACACAATAACAATCCTTTAGACAACAGAGGACAGCATGTTTGCTGCTGCTGGCTTTTTGAGACCATGAAAGAAACCTGAGGAGAGAAAACAACCAGCCGCCACATCAGTAATCAGTCGTAAAAGGAAATAATATCTTACCTGTTGAGCACACCAGAGAGGGGAAGGTTCGGACCCGCATGGCAGCAAACGGGAAAGAAAAAAGAAAAGTACAAGTTAGACCAGCTGGAACTAAAAAGTATTGTTTCATTATTTCCCTGTAGTTTGCGTTTAGGCCTGCAGTTTTATTAGCAGTGCATGGTAAGCCTAAACGCACAATGTAAGTTGGAAGATGGTGCTGTAACACTGGTATTTTATATCTATTGCTTCCATGTTAGCGTATTTAGATGCAGTTAATTCTACTATAAGATAATTAGATTATTTTAACACATGCTCAGTGTTGCAGTAGTTTTAATCACAAAAATCTCAACAATCTCATACACCAATCAGTCGTAACATTAAAACCACTGACAGGTGAAGCATGAACTATAGTACAAAAGCTCAGCAAAGATCCTCCCTTCTTTAGGATTTGAGAGACATTCTGATTTATTTTAATGGTCATTTTGGAGACTTATTTGTGAGGCGATTGAACTGCACTGTGCTATTCTGACAAAACAAAACACAAGGACACCTCTCAGATGTATTGCTGCGAATGAATAAGTCCTAAAACCCAGAAAGTCACTGAGTGATGCTTTTTTTACGCTCTAAAACCTTGCTGCTCTGAAAATGGAACTAATTCCGCGTTCGGAGTAAACAAAAAGACAAAGAGAGGCATATTGATTCTTAACACAGCTCACTCTCTATTGTCTCCACATGGATAGTGGGTCTCACACAGAGAGTGGCACATCCAGGGTGTTACACCTGAAATATAGCCTGCCATTAGACCAAAATCACCTCAGAGGGAGTTACAGGGATGAGACGGCTCTGAAATAATAGGCCACACCGGCAATGTGCTAAGGAATCATAGAGAGGAATCTTATTCATCTGGAAATGGCAAAACAGATTAGTATGGGTTACAAGCAGTGGCAAAGCCAAAATTGATACCTACCGCTGCTTGGAAGAGACAACCTGACTTTATTACAAATAATAACGTCACCACTGATTTGGTGTAAAAAGAAACAGCCTCTTGTCAGACAGAAAAAAAAAAAAATGTAAGCAGTGTTTTATTTTTGTCCCACCGAATAAAAATGAGCAGAAAACAAAATTGCTTGCGTAGAGTGATAAATTGTTCAAAATCTAAAGATGCTGAATTTACTACAAAGTAAGATAAAGAAAAAGAGAATCTCATCTTCAAAATAACAAGCCGTAACTGAGCATGAAGTTGACCGATCATCAAAATAGTTGCAGAGTCTTTTCTATTGTATTTCTGCTGTCAGGTTCAGATATAAATGCGCAAGCTATTCATAATGACTTATGTCTTATAACACAATGATAGACTAAATACATTATACGAAGTGTATCCTTAGCTCAAGGGCAGATCAAACCTGCATCAATACTGACCCCTTCTGGAAGAAATGGGAATGTACAATTGAGCACAGTGACTGCACTTTGTGATGTCACTCTAAACTGGCCTGGAGCTGCTTGATGGCCTTAACAGATGCACACACAGAACACGTAGTGGGAACTGGATCACCGTAACAGAGGCAGTAATTACTGAAACATGTTGCACCAAAATGTGAGACACTAAAACGCCATATAAAATCCAAATGACTACAACTGCTGCGAGTGTGTATTTAATCCAACATAGCTTTCTTGTTGAGGTTGGACTTTGGTGACACAGCAACACGGGTTATCACACTGTTTCATACTAGATTCATGTGATCCATATCATGCTGTCAAACTGCCCATTCTAACACTGTCTAATCTATTTCAAACTGAAGTGACGTTCAAGGAGTTCACAAATACATAGAATGAAAAACATCTCTAAATTTGCCCAAAATAAAATGTCAGTTTCAC
Source organism: Brachyistius frenatus (assembly GCF_029030835.1). Classification (NCBI taxonomy): domain Eukaryota; kingdom Metazoa; phylum Chordata; class Actinopteri; family Embiotocidae; genus Brachyistius; species Brachyistius frenatus. Next base: position 623,116 of record NW_027210634.1, on the reverse strand, counting down.
ACAACATGCACATGGGATATTTGCTTAAACACACACTTAAAAAAAAAAAGGTGCATAATTATGAACAATTGTTAAGAAACCAGGCTTAGTTTTGTTATATAAAGATAAATGATTGTAAGATAAATGAAAGTTCTACATTTGTATTCAATAACAAAGAATCATTTTTTTTAGGGAAATTTTGCATGACACCGATGATAAAAATTTTTTTTTTCATTTTTTGTTTTGTGGCTTTTCAATATCTCAAAATGTTCACTCTTTTGGTCAAATAGAGTTAATATGAGAAGTGATGAACCAGCTCTCCCTTCCTTTTTTTTATATATATTTACTCTCACTTAATCTGTTCTATTATGAAAGCTTGAGTGTCAAAAAAGGATAGATTCTATTGACTCACTCTTATCCACTCTAACATTTTTTTAATTACTCATCCGACTTTTAAATACAATATTGCAGTATGATTAATTATTTAAACCAAGAAGTGTGATGTGATTCTTTTTTTTTTTTCAAGTAGCAAAACTAAAACAGTATAATTTGCCAATAAGTGCATGCTCAATATTAAATATCATTCTGTCACATGGTCCGTTCTACATGGTCACAACTATGAAGTGAAACAAACAAGGCAGTCAAAGAGACACATCTGTGTATACTATAGTCTTAACTATCGTGACCATAGTCAAGACCCTAAATACTTTAGCTTGTGGCTATTGCTTTAAACCAGTATTTGTTTTGGGCGGCCCTAAGCCAAGAATGCAAAATAGTGTCGGGGGAAACTTGTTTTGGTGGAACTTTTGTGAGAGGCAAGAAAAAAAGGATCTAAATCTTAATCAAAACTTGCTATTTTCAGCATGTAAGTTGCTAGTTGTTGTTGTTGTTGTGTGTAATGGATACTCGAAACTGCAAATGTTTTCATTGTTGATGTGATTTGGAGCTACATTTAAATTTAGACGTAACTTTGGCTGTCATCGGGAGACTGAATGTCTACCATATGGGGAGTCGTTACGGTTAGCCAACTCTAAAAGTCTCTCTTTGAACCCTCTTTGAAGTCTGACCGTACTAACTAGTACTTCTGCTGCTGTAGTGACAGACTGCTGCCATCTATCCCTGCTGTCTTTTCTTCCTCCTCTCATTCATGCCTCCCACTCCCTCTTGGCCCCAGACTAAAGGCCAAGTTGCAGAATGGCCTGTCCCAAGCACAACTCATTATACAGGACTACAGACAGACCGAGAACAGAGGAGTCTGTGTGACACTGTTGGCCGGAGACAAACAGATACACAAGATGGAGGAGGAGAGGTAATTTACTCTTGTTTTTGTTTTGTTTTTTTGCAATGATTAAAGGAATAAAGAGCACAAATAAGGAGCGAAGGAGGGAGAAAGAGATGAGAGAGATCCCGCTAGTGAACCAGCCACTTGAGAGGAGCCCAGTGAGGCCTCTGACAATGTTTTATTTAAAAAGATTTTTTTTTTTTTTTTTTTTTTACATGTAATCTCAAAAATGTGCCACAAAAGATGCAAAGTCGTATTCATTCAGGCATCATTAAGTCACAAGCAACTACTGTTCACAACCGGAATATGTACAACAAGTGTTGACAAGTGCTACCAAACTGTAGCTGTAATACTTGTAATTTGATTGGTTCATAGTTGCAATGGTGTTATTTCATCCTGTGCTCGCTGGCAACTGATTGTTTTCATTTGAGCTTGGCCACCGGTCTGTCCCGAGGCTGTGTAGCTTTTGTCTTATCCCCTTCCTCCACTGGTGGGCTTCAGTTCTTATCAGCCCCAAAAGAGCCACAAACTACGGGACCGAAAAGAAGAAGAAAAAAAAAACCCTGTGTGCTCAACGTCTGCCAACACTATTTCTGTTTACTTCCCCAAGAACCAGATCAGGTTATTTAGCACTCAATTATGCAAATAGTGACTAGCCTGGAAAATAAAAAGTTTCTGGTTGTGTAAAAGCACATAACTGAAGAGCGTCAATGTAAAGAGAGAATAGGGACGAGCGAGTACACCATTATCTGTATCTGTATCTGTATCTCCAACTAAATTATCTGTATCCTTAGCCACACTCGGAGGGGGCGGGGCTTAACCCGGAAGGGGGCCGGTGCCTTTGCCGGAAATAGGTGGGAACTAAGTTGTTCATTACAGCCTGAAATTGGTATGGGTTGATCAGATATTGCTTAATTGATCATATATTGAGAAAAATATTTGTTTATATGACTCCAAGTTCTTCACGTCTTCTCTCTCTAAAGCTCTCTCACCTTTCAATTCGATCCCAATTTCAAATTCAAGTATTTTGGTTTTGCAAAAATAAACCACATACACTACTGGAGCAATAAAGTGTACATAGAGAGGTTATGTTGTCAACATCAATCTGAAACGGGTTTAAATAAGTCATCCTTTAGCGTAACCCAACTGTGAATTACACACTAAACATACACAGTGAGGCCGGGCGCTGCGAATATATCAAAGAGACAATGTCAGGATTACGGGTTGAATAGCCCGCATTCTGTTGTTGACATTTAAGAGAATGCTTACACAGGGAAAATCTGTTCCAATCAATCCTCTGTAGATTAAACAAACAACCACCTGTGCTGCCAACACACACCATGGCCTGCAGAACAACAAACACAGAGAAAGAACCAATCGACTGCCGCTGGATGCGTCGTAGCTACAGATAAGCTCACATTTGCATTCTCATCTCCGTCCTAGACAAATAGATTGGGACTTCTTTGAAGTCACTGGGGGGGACATGAGCCCGTGTGCGCGCGCACACACACACACACACACACACACACACACACACACACACACACACACACGCGCGTAATACATTGTAAGCTTTCCATAGGTTTTCACTGTCCATCTCCTTTTAGTAATCCTGCTCTTATTTAATCCAGATAAATAGTCCCCCTTTAAATCTCATAGGTCAAATAAGATGCTATGGAGGAATACAAGCAGAAAGTGTTGTACTGGGTTTACAGCACTTTTCAGAAACTTTACAGAATATAATCTTTTGTAACGACCCTAAAGATGGTGCACAGCTGCGAAACAAAAATATAACTCAAATCTGCGTGAACAGTGCTGCGATTTAAACATGATGTACTGGAAATCTGTTCATTTTAATGTCAAATTTATGAGAATGTTTTTGTTGTGTTGTTTTGGCTTTATATTGTACTTAATTTTGTTTCATTGCCTAATTTATTTTTAATGGCTATCTGATTTGTTTTAATTCTTTATTTTTGGCCGCACTTTGGTCAACTCATGTTGGATATAAATGTGCTGCATGAATGAACTGACCCAACTGACTTTTTATTTATATTTTTTTGACAACCAAACCCTGCTTAACAGCAAATAACCAAGTTAGCTGAGTTATTGAGTTTATACAAAGTGGTAAAATACTGTGCACAAATTCTTTCCTGCAAAGCATCTGTAATTGTCTATGCTGACAGGACAGGCTGTAAAGAAAAGAAATTAGAGGATCGAGAGAGCCAGGAAGCCGGTTTTATAGGTAACGAAACATGTCATTACAGAAGTGGGACTGGAGTGCTTCAATTATACTCGTCTTAGTTCATTCCTTAGCTTTTTATTGCTGCTCTTTATACCTTCCCCTCACTTTGTACATGCAAGAAAGAATCACCTTTTGTCATTTCTTCCTTAATTGCTCACTTTCTCTTTGCCCCCATTCGGCCTTTCACAGAGCTCTACTTAGATAATATGGGACGAAGAAGATGAGACTGATAACATCTGATCATGTTTGCCACGTTATTCAGTAATACTTCATGTTTTTTTATGTTGGAATTTATGGATTCCAGTCACAGCCCATGTAAGGTCCTTTACCCTCCCATTCATTCACAGAGACTCCATTGTCGTACGAACAATGGGCATGATTTGTTAAATGGCCGTGCGAAATTCAAGTGGCCCACAGAGTGAGGCAGACTGGAGGATTGGCAGCAATACAGGCAATACTAAAGCTGGCAATTAATGGCACCGTGAAACTTCTCTGCCCATCAGCAGCTGACCTTTGTTATGTGCTGACTGTTAATTGCGCCCCCACCTGCACGCACACAGTCTGGCTCACAAGCACACACTTCCATCTCTCTAATTGTAGTGCAGTATAATGTTGCCACTGCACCATTTAACTTAATATGCATGAACACACAGAGAGCCTGGGTTTTTATAGAGGTGGTCCTCATAAACAAACAAAAAAACACACATGTTGTGCAGTACATTAAAGATAATATAAACCAGTTAGTAGAAAAACATATTGTATATTATACCATTTGTTTCCGTGCACTATAAACCATACAGATGTATGCAAAAGGTTTGGTTTTGGGTAATTTACATATTTTGTTGATTTTTGAAGTGAAAAGAAACTAATACACCGCTTTCTGCAAACGGGCATTATAAATGAGCCGAATGTTATTTTTGATCATTAACTCAAAAATGGAAAGAAATTCAACCATTATTTGGTACTCTTTAACTTATACAGTCATAAAACCTCCACACCAACAAGAACATTACCCTGAACATTGACCTATGCGGGCTTAATTGATTCATTAGGTTTGTATGACAGGTCAGGAAATGTCATTCGGTTTTGCTGTGGTAACACTCGACAACAATGTGCTCCTGGACGAAACTGTGTGCAACTACGTCAACAACTGAGGGTTTGAGCTGAAACCCGACTGATGCCTACGAACCAGGGGAGGGATGTAAAAAGATATCAAAGCACTTGTAGCTTTCGATCCCCGGGGCAAAGAGGCCAGGCCCATCCGACCGCAAGGGAACATGGAACAGTCATTAGAGTGAAACCTTATCTGTCAATGTCTGAAATGTGTGAAATCAACATCCGGACACGTTACAGTCATTTTGGAAACAGGTGCTTTGGATAGATGGAGTTAAAATTGGACTCTCTAAAAGTGTGATGAAACAGAAGAAGTGTTAATATTTGGCTCAAGGGTTGTGGGGCGGCCAGTTGATTCCAGTAAATGTCAGCAAATTGTAGATGCAAATGTGAAGAGGTCAAGAAATGGAAAAGGAGGATTGATTCTATAACAGGACAATGATCCAAAGCATACCTCCGAATCCACCATGAACTACTTCAGTAGACAAAAACCAAAGCATTCGGAGTAGCCCTCACAATATTGCATCAAAAATCAACAAAATATGTACGCTGCCCAGGGGTGCCCAATCTTTTGCATACAAGCTGAAGTCTGCTCTTTAACTGAATCTCATATAAAAGCACTGTGGACAGCTACAATAGATGAATGTCCTTCGAAATCCCATAGATTCTGTTTTCACTCCCCAAAAACCATGTATTAGAGGTCAGACTGAAATATTACCCTGTGCTCACTTCCCCTGATGTTTTAAAGATCTCATCTGCAAATGTATTTTCGGCCGTGGTAATATGCTTGGCCCATAGCTACATACATCATCCTTTTGTTTTACCTTTCATAGCTCCAAACCTGTATTTCTTCATGCAAGGTTTATGTACTGGAAGAAGTAAGTTTTCAACTTCATTCTTCACTGTATCACTGTTCTCAGTATATCTTTCTTTATGTTTATTTATAACAACCGCTACCCCGGCAGCACAGTCCTGGCCTGGGCAACCGGGAGATTTACTCAGCAGTGCGGAGGTATTGTACCCCAGAGCCTCACATACAGTAATAATTTATCATTTGATCTGTATTCAGTACAACTTCACAGCAAGGATTTTCTGGGCTCTCCTGCAGGGTCAAAAAGAGATTTACTGACTCGGGAGAGATGACCGAATAAAAGAAGGTGTTAATTAAAAGTTGGGTTCAGTTTTCAGTTGTTGGCACACCTTTGTGGCCCCCTTCCTCTTACTTTTCAATTCTCTTTTCGATCTGTCCAATACTTGGGTAATTATCAAGTGAATTGACATTCCCGTGAGTCTGAGCTGTGCTTTTTGCTAATTAGAAAACATTTGTATGCTAATATGCTAAACTAGTTCACATGATTAACATCATTCCTGTAAAATATCTGCATATTAGCATCCTGGCGTTAGCAGTCAGCTGTGCTGGTGTGCCTATAAGCACAGATTGAAAGAATCACCGGCATGACTGTAGACTTAACACAGAAGACGTAGCGTGAACAGCCTTTCAGTATGTAGTATGAGCGTACAATGCTGTGGGGATGTTTGGTCCTATCTGACCTGATGTGGAGACAAAATCTTAAATCAATAGCACGTACTGTATTTGTATACAATAACTATCCCTGAAATGCAGGAAGGACGTGCTGAGAAGTAGAAGCAGGAAGTGTTGACTTAGGAAGCACTGGCTCAGTTCCCATTCCTGGATACCGAGACTTAACGAATCGCTGGCACCATAAAAGTTCATCCCGCTCTATTTTTAGGTGTACGTTTTCAGAAAACAAGTTCAGATAACAGCACGGCTCCTTTATATCTAGTCAGACAAACGGTAGCCGCGAGCCTCTGAGAGGAAAAAGCAAAAAGTGAACTTGAAAAACAAGAAGGTGCTTCTTTCCGTTTGAGAACATCTTACAAGTTTTAACAGCTGATCAAGGTGAGCAACGACTTTGCAGATTTCCTGTTGTGTTGAAACAGAGTTGGCGAGAAGCCTTCTGATCGCAGTTGCTTGGCAGCAGGGCGCACTTTAGGCAACGCGGCCAAAGAAATTTGCTAACAAGTCTTCACACACAGATGCACGTAGAAAGAACACAGACAAAGAAAAACAGCCATTTAAAGTGGTTTTTTGTGTGTGTTTTTTTTCCCACTGCTGCCTGTGAGTGTACTCATCCTCTCTGACCAACGACATTTATCTAGCATGGGAATCCACATCCAGGCTATAAACAGTAATCTCAGTCTCGCTCTCCAACACGGAGGCTTATTGTGGGTGTGTTTCGCGTGCGTCCGCGTACTTCCGCAGATGAAACTTGTCAGTGAGGCCGAAGAAAGAAGGAAACGAGCGGATCTGCGGTTCTGTATTTTTAACGGCTTCATTCACTCATCCCGGCGGCTGCAGCTTCATCGATGCAGTGTTACCGTATGGGCGCACCGACTCGGGAGAGATCGAGGGCAGGACACGGGAGGGGAACAACTATCTGGGGCACTGCAGTCTCCACAAGTTGGTTTTTAACAAAGACACTGACAAGCCACTGAGCCGTAGCTCAGTGTTGCAGCTCAAATCAGGTTATTATAACCTCAACTGAAGTCATTTTAAAACTTCAGGATATTTTTTTCCTTCGGCATACACGATTGCATAAACTCAAAAAAACTCACCGAGTGTTAGTGGTGATTTCTTATTTCTTGTGGGCACTTTTGTTGGAATGTGTGTGTGTGTGTGTGTGTGTGTGTGTGTGTGTGTGTGTGTGTGTGTGTGTGTGTGTGTGTGTGTGTGTGTGTGTGTGTGTGTGTGTGTGTGTGTGTGTGTGTGTGTGTGTGTGTGTGTGTGTGTGTGTGTGTGTGTGAGAGAGTTATGTGGCAGGAAGTGAGGTATGCTGGAGGGAAAGGGGAACCTTTGGGAGTGGAGTTCTTTTTACCCTCTTTCCTGTTTTCTGTTTTGCCTCGGCATGTTCGCCCACCTTCTTACATCATCTACATGATTTCTCTCACTCTCACACTGTGTGTGTGTGTGTGTGTGTGTGTGTGTGTGTGTGTGTGTGTGTGTGTGTGTGTGTGTGTGTGTGTGTGTGTGTGTGTGTGTGTGTGTGTGTGTGTGTGTGTGTGTGTGTGTGTGTGTGTGTGAGAAATAAACTCAGAGATCATTGGAAGATAAACTAAGAAGAATAACTGATAAACAAAGAACTTGGAGTATTTTCCCTTCAGCGTAAAGTGATCCATTATGTGTTCAAAAAGTTTCAGAAACTTATATATTTGCTATCAGGACACACTGTCACATGTACATTTAAATGGTAATCACTTCTGTTAAGGATAAAATGAGGAAATGAATACTTCCCCAGTATGTCCAGGAAATTATCTGTCAGTTATATGTTCGTTCATAATATTAATCCATGGAAGCGGCACGTGTCTTTTTGGTGATTTGAATAACGACCATCTACTGATCGCCGTGCTGCATACCATAGAAACAATGAACTTTTGTGGTACGTTGCTTATGAAAAAAAAAAATGTTCGTGGGTTAAATTAGGTCAAAAATAATGAGAGAACCAGGTTCAAATCACAGTGAACATTTTGCCATTTCATAATTTGTAGGTGTTCATGTGAGTTTAATTGATAAGAAAGGTCAGAAAGGAAGTTTGACCCCATCTCCCCATCTTTACATCACCACGTAAAATATACATTGAATGTGTTGTTATTTATTCAAGCTCGATCGTTTTTTTTCACACGATATGAGACTTTAATCAGTTCCAGGAGATTTTCAACTGTCACACAAACAGGACAACGGTTAAAAGTATATTTTGCCGGCGGTCAGGCTGAATCTATTTTTCAAAGCTGTTTTTTGTTCCGGTCAGCATCTTGAGTTATCGCTTTCAGAATCTGCATATTCTCAGAGAGTGCGGCAGACAGTGCAAAAAGTGTGTTTTCCTTTCTGCACTCTGACTTTGTTTTGACAGCCGGAAGCCTGATGGGCTTCCCAAAAAATATCTGTTGTCAGTCTGTATGGAAATTTGAGATGCAAACCTGTTTATCTGTACATCAACTTCTAAGGCAACTTCCCCTCACTGACAGCTACTGTCTGTAGCCTGGCTCGACGCCAGCCCACAGCATTATTAAAGTGTTTATACTCCACAAATAAATAGACAATCAGCTCCGTACTGTGAGACGTGTTGGGGAAAAACAAAGAGTTACATCGTGGAGATTAGAGGCTGTCTCTTCAAAGCGAATTAAGTCGTTGGTGAAGATGCCACAAAACACAATCACTGTTATTTCAGTGACGAATAAGACTTTGTGGGTTTTTACTTGACTGAAAATGCCTGAACTTGTTGTTTGGACCAAAAGCACACCAGCAGAGAAAATATACATTTTTTAAGTAGGGCAAAAGTCATCGGGGATTACAGTGAATTCCAACATAATTCACTTTGTTGGAGTAGAAGAGAGTTACTGTTAAAGCGTACCGAGTTTGTTCATGCAGTTATGATTTTGGGTATAGTTAGTGCTTATGCAACTATTCTTTATTTTTTTATTTTACAGATTATTTGCACATGTGATTGTGTGTTTTAAAGTGTTGTAGATGATGGTGATACATTTTTATGAGGAGGCTTAGCTAACATAAACTTTTCTGCTCTGAAAGCTTTCACTTCCACTGTGAATGGAATTCCAAAATTCTTAAATCCCCAAACTGTGGAGCCCTAAATTGCGGTCGGACATTTTCCTGCTCAATGTATCAGGGTCTCCATTGAAAATAAACTTATTTAACACAACTTGGGCCCTCTTGGAAGTCGCAATAATTCCTATCGATGTAATAGACATAGAAGACACGATAACATCTCCATAAAAGAAGTCAGACAAAGCAAGAAACACAAGCATATAATGTAAACTTTAGGTAAATCAAAAACTGAGACGAAGCCGAATGGTGAAAATATACCCAAACTGTCTGTTGTTTACATCCGCCAGTTTACGGACCAACTTCTTCTGTTATCTCTTGAGTTATTAAAAGCTTCTCTATTCGTTGTTATCAGAAAAGATGTTACACCCCCCCAAAAAAAATCACATTATATATCTATATATATAAAAATAAATCATATAATGTACATAAATTCACACAATCTCAGAAAACATTGACTCCTTTTGAGATATTTGCATCTCAGAATTGTACATGGATGCACTAATTAGCACTATGTAGTGCCTTTTTAAGGGTGGGTGATGTCGCCCTAATATAATACCATGATAGGTGTAATAATAATAATATTACCACCCAGTAGAGATAGACAGTTGGTGTAAAATCAGAGGTGCCAAAAAAGACAAATGAATAACAGAACAACTCCGACATTAATAAAGTCCTCCGATTCCCAGCTTTAACTTCAACATTCACCACATCAAACCAAGATTGGTTGATGCACATCTGCATTAATAGATGTCAACGACAAACTTCACAAACTCTCTTGTTTTTACAGTTGTAGAAAGACGCTGACTGACTTTCCCAGTAGGTCTTTAATAACACCACCATAGATGTAGGGAGAACGTAGTGGCATCTACTGTAAGAACATCTGCAGCCAGCATGGTGGCACGCAGTCTATACGCTGACACAGCAATTTGCGTCGTCAAATTCTAAGCCCACATGAATGCAACCACACACACAGCGAGCCCATACATGCGTTTTACTGGCTTTCCCAGTGTCAGCGCAGTGTGCCAAAAAGCTACGAATTTAATTATTAGCAAATATATATGGATTTCAAACTGGATGAATAAAGACAGACAGTTTTACACTGTATTATTATGTTATGAGAAGTGTTCACAAAAACACACAAAAGCCAAGAAGTCCACCTATATTTTTTTTTAAAGATGAACAAATGACCTTATTTCCTTGGCAATAGAAACTCCTTTTATTCATGCAAATGCTGATGACTACTCACAACCTTTTTACATGAACTGCTGATTTGTTGTTTTGAAGTGAATGACATGGAATACCTTTCTTACAAATGAATTCACTGTTTCTTCCCAGTAAGGTTTTGGTGCACAATTCAAAGAATTTAGTGCCACAAAACAACCATAGGATTTTCTAAATCCAGATGTTAAACAGTTATCCCTGGTCGTCCACAGGACAGGAAACTGTCATGGCTTATTGATTTTTGAGAAATAAGTAAGTGCACTAAAGGTTACAAACATGTTCCAACATGCAGTCTGTAGCAAAACTGAGACACACACACACACACACACACACACACACACACACACACACACACACACACACACACACACACACGTGCAGAGATGCACAGAACGTACCCTGCAAAACACATGTTCCAACAGTAATTGTAGAGTCCAGCCATCGAACAAACACTCTCTATCCTCCAAACCCCAAATCCACATACATGATGAAACCATTCCTGTATATCAACAACGATTACAGTCTCTTCTGTTGTCTGTGATTGATGACTCAAACTAATTGCGGAGCTGTTTTTCAAGGGCTGGATGAGGGAGGGGAAGAGTGAAGGTAACCAGGGCTGGTCTGAATGCCACAGCAACAGTAAGGTGTTCTTAAGGACAGCGTGTACACCAAGATGGTATTATATCATTATTGAAATACAGAAAAATATGTCATCCCTTGACATAGGGCTCGGTCCCGAACTTTAAAACTTAAATGGCTCCGACCAAATGGCTTCGATACTATTTAGTATCAAGCATCAATCGTTAACAAATGTTGATACCTAGGGTACGTTCACAAAACTCAAGCCTCACTATTTCTCCTACATTGGCTCTACTTAGGTAACCCCTCCTCCCCTTCCACCTGTTTATAAAATCACTCTGTTTGCTTATCAAAGCTTAAATTAATTATTTAGCATTGATTCGAACACTACTTGGTTTCAAAGTGTTCAAAATCTGAAAAGTTTTGCATGCTTCCTCTTTACTTACACTGAATTCAGTATATCAACAGTATTAATACACTCTCACGGGTCAGATTAATATACAGTCTGCAGTGATGGGAAAGGGTCAGCCTCTAATTAAACTATTGTCTCCATTCACATTTTCCCCGCCATAATAAAATGCAGTCGGAGAGCAAATGTTGATTTCGCAATGATCACGAACATCTAAACAAGTATGATCAAGAATAAAAAAAAATGTTCATCTTGAGTCTTGTCTCAGTTGTGCTGTTCCCATTTTTTCTTTGTGCTGAAACAATTTCACAATAGCTCCGTTTTCCTTTCTCTTTTCATCGTTCACCAAAAGGATCACACCTCGTTAAACATATTGCAGCCTCAATTCAACACCTCGGGAATGAAGGAAATGACAAATAATATCAAACAGAGAAAGCTCAGCAAAAAAAAAAAAAAAAAAAATCACCCATGTTGAAAAATGAAATGCAAAAAAAGTCAAAACTGACGGAAACAAAACCCACCTTGCCATATTTTGCCTCAACAGCATTGGTGTGTGTTCTTTCATTTTGAATACACACCAGAGATTTACAGAGAGGAAGAGATAGCAGAGATATGTGAGTAATACTGGGATTCCATTATCTCTTCAGCCAGTGTGGCAACAGTTTATCACAGCAGTCAATCACCATCTGCAAGGAACTCTTTCCACTTTCACTGCCTGAGAACACTCAGTCAGCTTCCAGTGCCTCGGCCGCTTAAGATAAAGATGTTCCTGCGAGTGAGCGAGCAGGCTCGGTGACAGATTATATTAGGGTTGTATCTTATTTATCACCTTTTATTTAAACTGAAATATGCGGGCACGCTGTCGTCTGGGATAAAGCAATTCCGGGGAAGTGTTTAGCATTGGATTTTTTATTTTTTTTTATTCTATATAAACAATTTGTTTATTGGTTGAATGGCAGGAAATTAAACAACTATTGATGTCTGTACGAGGGTAAATCAATTCAGTTTAGAGACTGCTGCTTGAGCACACCACAGATCACAGCACTGTGACGCGCACGGAGCAGGAGAAAGATAAAAAACAAATAAAAAGAAGCCTCATGAGTAACTGGTACAAATTTGGCCACTTGATCATCATCACTTCCAGAGTTACACCCGTTTTTGTGAGCAGTGGACCGAGTGCGTCTGCGATTTCTCTGCGGACATGACAAGAGAGAGAGCGCTGACTTTGTGTCTGTGCGGCGGGAAATTCCTCCCAGGAGGGTCGGAGCGAAACCGCGGAGCTCTGCTGCGATATTCTGAGACGTCTTGAGGAAAAACGTCGCGTTCGGACGACCCAAACCGTCGCGATGGCGCTCCAACGCGACAATGAAAGCGCACACGTTTCTTGTCCACAGCAACACAATCGTAGCTCCTCTCCGCTCCCATTCGCCGGATTTGCCTCCCTGAGACTTCTTTCTGTTCCCCAGACATTTTTCCACAAACTTTAATGTTCGCTCTCTGGTCAAGTTCCAGGTGTGCAAACCATCGCAACCGATCGCACTGCTCACAAAAAAAATGCGTGTAACTCCGTAGCTGATGATGATCAAGCAATGGAATTTGTACCAGCTGCTCTTTAGGGTTATAACTTTCTCCTTCTCCGTGCGCCAGCC
>NW_027210633.1:3840000-4188381 GCF_029030835.1 Brachyistius frenatus | reverse complement strand
GATGTTCGCGTCAGGGGCACCCCGTTCTCAAAAGCTGACAGCAGGTTGTCCATGGAGCGGGTCTTGGGAAGTCTGGAAATCAGAAGAATATGAGGAATAATCCAGTTCTCAATTTGGCACTCTAGAGGGCAGTCTGGCTCTCCGTGACACCCTGAATGTTTCACATAAATCTCTGGTCGGGGACAGCAAGAACAGATCTGATTTGCATCAAACGAACATACCTGTCCAGGGAGCGGGAGGTGAGCTCCTCTCCTGTGACGCATGGAGGGAGGTAGAGCTCCACTGAATCATCCACAGCAGTGCAGGGGGAGGAAGTGGGCAGGTAGACAGCTGTCCACAGCTGGAGCGCCCGAGTGTGGCAGACAGGCTGCAGCACCTGGCGGACAAACAAGAGACGAGGACCATGCTAGAAGGTCAACATGCAGTAATGAGGATACCTGGTATTCTATCATTGCCGTGTATTATGATCCCATAATTCTTTGTGAGCGTGGTTCAGAGAGGGCGACAGAGACAGCAGGACAGATTTAACGGTAATCTTTAAATCTTTTATCGGTTTGGAAGTTAAAAGCAAAGTCATACTGTCGATTAATCATGAAATTAAAAAAAACACACATTCTGATCAGGATTTAACCCTCCTGTTGTCCTTGGGTCAAAATGACCCGCAGCTGTGTTCAACCAAGTTCTATTATATTTTCATATTTTTGGGGATCATTGGTGACAAGGAGGCTGTGAGGGTTTCTTTAAAGAATGATGACCAATGATCCCAAAAAATATCGAAATGAAATAGAACTTGGTTGAACACAGCTGCGGGTCATTTTGACCCGAGGACAACAGGAGGGTTAAGAGACGTAAGGGAGAGATTTATAAATTCAAATACCACTGTTCCCCTCAGAAAGTCACCTTATTCCTCACTGACTGACAGGCTCAGTGGCCGACACTAGGAGGCAGCCTCCAACTGTTACTGTATGTCAGTGCTAACTCGTAGTACTGTAAAAACTGGAAGGTACCATGTCATGACTGGGGATGTAGAGGAAGTTCTGGAAGTTCTTGTTTCCAGTGCGCAGCAGCGACCACACGGAGCAGGTGCGTTTGTAGATGTTCCTCGCCTCCCTCTCACGAGCGTTGTTGCACAGAAACGTGCCGTAGAGACACGAGTACGTGTGCTGCACCAGCTTGACCTGGACGTGTGAGGAAGAAACACCGAGTCAGGAATGATGCACATGATTTTCTCGCCCTGACAGTTCGGTGGGAAAGCTGACTGATGTGAAACACTGACGTCATGTAACGTCTGGAACAATGTCTCAAGAGTTATTGGCGAAATGGGAACAACAACAACACGTATACAAGCAGCAGAGAGTTGTGCACCGACACCCACCAGGAAGGCCTCGTTGAACTCAAACAGGCAGGGGAACTGTTTGACCAGCTGGTGAACGCAGTCCAGCCACTGCAGGAAGACGGGACACTGCTCGCTCACGTCGTCGGCGTTCTCCTGGTGGCCGCAGCGGTCCCCAAACTTATGACCGTAGTCCAGCCACTCCGTCTCCACGAGCACCTGGAAACCCTGTGGACGACACGGTAGTCAGTGCTGACGGTAAGTCCAGGGAACAGAGGAGACCTAAAACCAAACATATCTGAATAAAAGCACATGGCGCAGACACTCACCTCCAATGTCCTGTAATAAGGGTCCAGCAGGACCTTGGAGAGGGCTACGATCTGCGGCGTGCGGTCCCACCCGTCTGAACAGTGAACCAGGACCGGACGGCCTTCCCGCTCCACAGCTGAACATACCAGGGTGGCTGCCTTCAGCATGACAGACAGGTGCTGCAGCCAGCGGGTGCTCTCGAGTGCCGAGAGCCAGCTGGAGACACAAGAAGAGGCTCGTTAAGACAAATAGTAATCTGCAGTATGTAGAATATGCCCTCACTGACATACTCTGGACCCCAGATACTGTGTAGGTACACCAGCTTGGGTTACTCTGGGTTGACTTACACAGTGGGGAGGCTCTGATGGAGATATGTAATGATGAAGAGATATAGGTCAGAGTAACAACAACCCTCAAAATAACACGTGACATCAGAGCAGCCAGGTTACCCCATGTACTGTACATGAATCCACACATACAGCGGACAAACAGCCACAGAGGTAAAACACACACAGCTGACCTACTGAAAACATCCGTGTAAACAGAGGAACAAACCAGCAGCCGCGACACACGAACTCGCGACTGATGAGCACAGACAGACAGCTGGCCGGCTCAGCAGGAGTCGGGCTGGCCGGTGGCAGCGTTCCCATCTCTGCGTGGTGTTGCCTTACGGTGGGGTGAGACCGTTGAAGCGGGAGGGAGGGACGAACGAGGGCAGAGCCGCTCAGACAGAAAGGTCAAACGGATCGACTTACTTTCCTGGATCCGGGATCTGGCTGCAGACGGTCCGCAGGGCGTGGAAGCTGTTCCGGATGGCATGGATGTTGGCCATGCCCATGAACATTACCTCACAGTTGGGGTAGTACTCTGAATACAAACAAACAAACAACTCGGATGAAGGTCATCAGATATAAAAAACACTGCCAGTAAAATACAGAAGCCTCATAAAGCAGCCACAGTTTTTAGAAATGATATTTTCATGTGACTCCTTCAGTTAATTGCCTCCTATAAAAGGTGTCTCATGTGCAGCTCCTGGAGGCAGTAATCATTTCAATTTTTCCAAGTTGGACAGCTACACTAAAGTTTAGAGAGGCCATTGTTTCCAGCCCTTTCTTAGACAGACGTGTGAACCAAAGCTGCTCACATTGATTCATGTGCATTGCAGCCAACCTCATACTTAATAAACGCCAAACAGGCTGACTTCTATAACACAAGTCCAATATCAATCTAGCACTGACAGGAATGTAAATGTTTGCAGGTGCTACAGGGGACGGCTAAAAAAAAGAAATTAAAAAAAATGGACTTATAGTTGTGTCCCATACAGCAGGGGTCTCCGAGTGTGTGTTCAGTATCAATTTGTTATTTTCCACATAAAAGAAGCTTATTTAACTGGTTTGGTGGAGCTCAGCTATGTGAATAAATGTTACAGTTTCACACTTTAATTTTGTCAAAGTGGCTCTTGGAGGAAAAAAGATGGGAGACTATCAGATATATCAGACCCTGGTTCGAAACATTGTTTGCTTTGCAGCTGCTTTATCTGATTTTTCATAAGAGCAAGCTGAAGACACAAAGTGACACGTTGTCACCTCATAGTCGCTGTGGCGAACACTCTGGTGAATAATTGCCGATGTACACGTCCAGCAAACACAAGCATTTATGGTTGTTTCCGGATAACCAATATTGACACCTCATCACTTCTATTTCCGTCTCCCTGCTCTCTTTAGTGAGATGTTTGGCGCTTTGTTTGCTACTTGCCAACTTTGTCTGCCATTTGGTCTCAACAGGCAGTTTTTTGTTAGAAAAAAAAAAAAAAAAAAAAACAGCAGTTGCTCTGCAAATGAAAGTGATAAAAGTGGAATTTGTGGGCTGTAAATAAAGAAAACACTAAATAGCTGTGTTGTAAATGTTTTCGTGTGTGTTCCTATATCAGCGTCCCTTTTAGAGATATAATCCATTGTTGATACAAAGGTACTGAACAGTGCTGCTTTGTTTCTCAATGACTTTCTTCTGCCTGCTTGAATCACACACACACACACACACACACACACTCAAATTTTTTTTTCAAATCCACTGAAATGATTGACACTTCCTGAATGTTTGGTCTCACAAACCTTCACACTCGCAGCCCCCGCCCTTGGCCCGGTTAGCCACTGCAGCGGTGTACGAGCGAGCATCCAGAATCAGCAGCTTCTGTGGCACAGTGTTGTCGTCGCAGCCGGAGCCGCCGGTCAGAGAGGAGTCTGAGGATACAGGCGGGAGATTTTTACTGTTATGAGAGGACAGCGTGACGTGAATGGACCTGCTGGGTGGAGGAAGGGTGGAGACAGTGTGAAAGTAGACGGAGGGAATCAGAGAAGAGCCGGGAACCTCACCAAAAGAAACCGCCTCTACTTGCAGCTTACTGAAAATCAATATCTCCTCCTGATGACAGAACCACTGTAACGATCACAGTCCTGCTCTGAACAGCGACCACACAGAAAGACGAGTAATTACTGCGAGGCCGAACACCGAACTACTTCTCTCTGCACTCGCTCGGTGTTGTGCTGCCACTCGCTCTCAGGCCCGCCGCCGTGTATCTGTGCCTGTAATTATGTTGAAGCCCTTTGCAGCACTTTCCGACGTGACGCATCGCTGTCGTCTTTGAAAATTAACAGAAATTAACATAAGAGATTAAAGAAGTTTGATGAAGGCGCAGAGGTGTTTTTCTGTATAAGCTGCCCTGACAGCTGTCCTACTTAGAGCCTCGTAACCTTTCTGTCACCCAGACTGATTGTAATGCGGTAATGCTGCTGAATAATTAATGCACTTCTCTTTAAAATGGCAGCATATAAACAATGAAGGACCATAAATATAATTCAACACTAATCAATCTCCTATTGTATAAATTGGTGGAAATGTAATTGTTGAACAAACCCTACATGTACAGGTTTAACTGAAAATAGTGTATTGGTTTAGGATTTTTTTTTTTTAGCATAATTATCTGCCTTTGGAAGTAAAGGAAAATATTAGACATGTAAATGATGGAATTTATCATCAGGTCACAAATAAAGGGCCAAAGTTTGAACAATTGAATAACAGCTTTACCAAAATCACTATCAGAGGAGTCGTGAGCGTCCCCACGCTGTCGGCAGGCTGATCCACTCTTGGCTCCGGTGTCCATCTGACAGGCCTTAGCGATGGATGTCACCAGGTACTCGTCATCCGTGTTCCTCCAGCCCCACCAGCTGATCTCAGGCTGGCTGCAGCGAGCGATCACTGCCCCATTCTTCTGGTGCCTTTGGGACAAGGTTACAGAGTCACTAAACACAAAAGCACATCTAAAAATCAAGTTAAGGCGGGAGAATACGTGTGATAGTAAGTAAACCTACCTGTAGACCACCACAGGTATCCTCTTCCAGGACCTGAAGGAAGCCACACTCTCCAGCTCCTTGTCAGTGATCCATATTGGAGCCAGGAGTTTCTGTGGGTAGCTGGAGCACAGCCTGCAGGCAGAGCAGGAGGCAAGAGCTTTTTAGAGGTCGACCAAATGCAGTTTAAGATGCTGCATGATCTTTCAATGTCTTTTAATGAGGAAACCCGGGATGAAACAGGCCTTTGAGCTGCTGCAAACACACATTATCTGAGATGTTCTACTTTTCAGGGTCACTGCAGCATCAATAACACTCAGCTCTGGCAGAGAACAAATCACACAGTGCTGCTGCCCAACTCCATCTGTCTCTGGTCTCCTCCACCTCCTCTCCCTTGATGCTTTCTTCAATTTCTATTAACTTGCCGACTGTCTGAGGGAGAGAGACCGTGTGTGCGAGTGTGTGTGTGTGTGTGTGTGTGGGGGGGGGGGGGGTACTGTGCTGAGTCATGGGCCTCAGCAGGCTACAGCTTGTTTAATTAGCCAGTTTGTCCTGTGTGTCTGTCTCCCTCAGCAGGACGTGCTCTCTCGGGCCCTCCGAGCAGACTGACCTTTTTTTATGTCACATTTATTTGCCCAGACAGCAAAGGGGACAATGATACACCGGTACACACACCCATTCAGTATTCTGTTTGAGTGATTACATCAATGTTACTCGTGTGTGTGTGAGAGAGTGTTAAAGACTAGACTTGGTGATGTTACTGCTGACCTGAGAGATCAGACAAGGAAAAAGTGATCAGCTTTAAACATTAATGGATTTTTTTTTCCCCCTCCTGCTACTAATCTTTTTCTTAGTCTATATTTGTTTACATTTTAGCAAACTAGCACTATTACAAAGTACTGAGACTGTTTCTGTTGTGCACCAACGGAGCAGCATCAACATCAGCACCGGAGTTACACGTGTTGTTGTGACGACTGGTGTGTGCACACTCGCAGTTTCACCACGGACCTGAAACTTGAGCAGGGAGCCCGTATGAAATGTGTCAAACTCAGGAAATCATCAACAAAGACGACTTAAGTACTTCAGAAAATCTACGGCAATGACGCGGTGAGCCGGTTGAGGTGTTTTGAGCAGTGTTTGCGTTTCAGCGGGGCAGATCATCACCGTCCGCAGCGGCAGGAGTTCAACCGAGTAGATTTTCTTGAACATTCGCAGTGTTGTGAACTGTGAATACGTCTCATTTGGGTCAGACCATCAATATCGAGCTCCACTGTGATGCTCCGAGGGAAAACACTCGCGGCAAACAACCCAAACTGCGGCGCCGTGGAAACTGGTTTCTCCCACATGACAATGCGTCGCACCACCCTACTTATCAGATTTGGCTCCCTGCAAAGTTTTTTTCTGTTTCCCAAGAATCTCAAGAAGAATTTGGTCCATAGCGAAACTGCCAATGTCACAAATCTTCACAAAAACATGTGCAGCTCAGGTGCTGGTGTTGATCAAGAGACATTACTTGACATAGTTGCTGACGAAGGTGATGGCGTCGTCCTGCTCCGTGCACTTTACCGTGGTGCGCTCTGTTCCAGTGCAACAGGAGCCGTCTTACAAATCTTTTATTCACAGAGAAGTAAACCTATCGTTAGCCATTAGTTTTTCATGTTTACAGTGCAAACATTGATGCACACACAACTATCACTGATTACCTACTCACTACACATTAAAGAGTTAAAGAAGTTGTTTTGTGATTTTAAAGTGCATTTAAAGCCTTGAATACACAGTGGACGTTCAAGATGTTACACTTACACCGAATCTAAAATTAGTATCATGTTGGTGTGTTCAGTTTGACAGAGTTATGAATCTAGGATAATGAATTTGAACATGGCTTAGTTCAATCATATGATAGGGCGTTGCCTTTCACCTTGCAGTGTCTCTGCCTCACATGTCAATGTCTCTCCTCTGCCCCCTCCAAGTTAGAGGACCTCTGATCTACAGTGTCGACAGCTGCTCTTCTCAGACAGTGAGCTTCAAATCTTTCAGAGACTCATTCCGAGTTTAAATCCATCTAAACTATTCTCCAACAAAAAGTAACTAATTCAGCACAATTTCAAAACTCCCATTTCCCTCCAGAGTTGTGACACACACTGCTGAGAGGTGCCAAAACACACACACACACACGAGCTGTTCAATGTGGTGACATTGCGGTGACAGTGTTTCTGGTCCTGCCTGATTTCAGCTGTACTCTCCGTCACAGCTCTCACAAAGCTCCTTGAAACTCTGCCACTCACTCTCCAAACAGTCATCACATCTCTTTACAGTCACAGTACTCTGTACCACCAGCACGACATACAGTACAGTTATCTGCCAGAACAGGGGAGCAATGCTTTTTATGGTAAGGAATCTGTGACACACTTGTAGTTGCAGTTGATGTCGGACACTCTCCAAACGTTCTGCGTGTCGAAGCCCATCCTCTTGACCTCTATTTCCATTCTCTGACGCACGTGATCACCTGCACAGACACGGAGAGAGGGTATAAATGAAAACCAGAAGTCCACAGCAGTACTTGTTCTTCGACATCAGTGTGAGGTTGTTGCATGTATGAACCTGGCCGACAGAGATGAACGTGCTGGTCCTCATCGTCAGCGCTGCCTCCCAGACACCACGCATGATAGGCCAGAGCGAACAGGTCCTCCAGTCGGGACGGGTGGGCTGTGGCCCGGTTCAGACGCTTCACCCACTCCTGGCACAGCTTGAATGTCGCAAAGTGGCATCTGTGGAGCACCCACGTGAAGATTACAGAGATTCAACGACAACCTATATCTTTCTAACTTCTTGCATCGGGCACAAAGGAGAAAAGCAAGAAAAAATAACCAAACATTTTATCAGATGTTCAGTGATTTTCCGGCCTTTAAATAAAGGTAATAATGCAGCTGCTTAATGACGAGGAACCAAGATGCCACTGGCACATCTGCTGCTGAGAATCTGAAGGCTATGGTGATTTTGAACTTCGCAGATGTCCATGAACAGATACAGATGAGAATTTCAATCTGCCGTGAATAGAAACAGGCGTGGGCCTTTTTTTCCCCTTTGAGACTCTGCTATTATTGTCTTTATATTTTCCATCTATCGGTTTAGGACAAATGAACAATGTCACAATCACAGCAATGAAATGAAATCACTGAATAACAACAGCAACAATTCAATTCTGTAAAACCTACTCAGTTGAAGGAGAACAACTGTAATCCTTTGATTCAGGGTTGAATAAAACATTAAATTACAAGATACCTGCCAGTATTCTGCAACCGAATGAAAAAAATTTAAAAAATGAAATTATGGTTTTAGTGGTATATGGAGATTCTGACAACCTGAGCCTCGGGCTTCAAATAAAGAATATTGACAATATCAAATACTTAGTCTTTTTTATTAATTATTACCATTAATTGATTATTAATAGGGTATCAATTATTTTTTGTCCAACCAAAAGTCCTTACGTTTTCAATTCAAACTCAAATTATTCAATTTAAAAACATAAACAAAAGAAGCAAATCTGACATTCGGAGAAACTGTAAATATTTTACATTTTTCTTTTACAAATCTACTCATCATGACTAATCATTTGAACACCGATAAAAAAAAATAGACAAGACATGACATTTGTTAAATGTTTCATCACACACAATGTATTATCTGACTTTCTAAAACCACATTCATAGCATCAACTCTTGCTTCAGAATATTATATTTTGTAATTTGGCTTTCTTGAAGAAATTGTATTTGCTTGATTCCTATTGTTCTGGGTTTTGTACCCTCATGGTTGAAATGCACTTATTGTAAGTCACTTTGGATAAAAGTGTCAGCTAAATGAAATGTAATGTAATATTTTCACTCACTTTACATAAGCTGTGATTACCCTGTTGAGCTGACAGGACCTCACACAATCTTCCTACTCACTAATGTGATGGAGTAATTCATGTTCACGTCAGAATTACTTTTTTTACACCTGGAGATATTGATTAATGGTTAAATACATATAAAGTGCTTCTAAAGGCCGGACAGAACTGAACTACTGTATTATTCATTCAATTGAGCGCCACAGCTCTGCACTGTATTTACTCTGCTTATCAACGAGAGCATCATGAGCCGTCATCTGTGTGTGTGTGTGTGTGTGTGTGTGTGTGTGTGTGTGTGTGTGTGTCTCCTTACCTGACAACTTTAGAGTCTTTGCAGATGATGTGTAGCTGGAACATATCTCTGCTCTCCACACTTTCTATCAGCCTGAGAGGCACCTATAGGGGGAGACAGAGAGCTCTGTGCAGTCACTTCTGATGGCCCACAGTCAGAGCAGACAGCACATCTGCAGAGAAGTTACCACCCTCTGGTCTACAACCGACTGACTCCAGACTAGACACCCAAAGTACAGCGCTAACCTCACTGCAGAGGAGGACAAGACCTTTTTGGTACTCAGATTTTATCTCTAGATCTCTGATATGATACCAAAGAACAGCCATAAACCTGCTGTTTATTCTGAGTCTTTAAGTGTGAATGTGGACTGAGGTGTTAATGAAGGTGCTGCCTGGATTTATAAAAGAAATCACGCAGCTTCACTTCAAGACAAACCTTTTTGGAGGAGCACTGTGCACCTTGTATGAATGAGGAAAAAAAAATAAAAAAAGGTTTTATTCCTTGTCAAAGTCAGTCCTGAACCACAATCATTTATCAGGCAGCTTTCACACAAAATCATAACTCCACTCAGTTGAATGTACTTTACAATTTGTGCCTTATAATCGTGTTGAGTGAAGAGGAGCTGAATGACTAGGCCGTCTAGACTGTGACAGGGGGTGGTGTTTTATCATATGGTACTCACAGATATCTCATTGTCCACACCAGGGTAGGTCTAAGACACAGTGACACCATGGAGCACACACACAGAGAGAGAGAGAGAGAGAGAGAGAGAGAGAGAGAGAGAGGGAGGGAGGGAGGGAGGACACAAGACAGGAGGAAATGGAACAAAAACAAAAACTATTAAACCAAAAGAATTCAGGAGACGCAGGGAAATGAAGAGTTAAAAGGAAAGAAAACACTGGAGAGGCTGTAAGATGAAAGAACGCAGGTGGTGTGCTACTTGCAGTACATGAACAAGCCAAATGGAAATCATGGAGAGAAAGACAAACATAGACAGGAGCAAAGGGCAAGAAAACAGCTTAGAAATAGGGGGTGAGCTGTGAAGGGGGTGTGTGGGTGAGAGGTTGCGGCTTGTTGACATTCACACAGAGTTAATGTGTGCAGCTGGGGTCAAGGCAGGAGTACGTGGGGTAGGAAACCAGCTCCATAGGGTGGTGAGACATTAAGATTTGCCTTAATCTCAGCAAGAAGTCAACGTCTGGTGCGTCCTGGTGACACCCCCCCTCCCGCCCCCGCCCCGTTCCCCCTACCCCCCTTTCAAAAGCCTGTCATCGTTTCCACACGCCGAATCCTTCTGGAAACGATGACATGGATTTCGAATGAAGGAGGAATTTCACTGCCAGTGAATGCAAACAATCGGGCTGTTTGTGTTTGAGCAAGGCCTGACGTCAGCAAGAGCTGGCTGCTGGACTTCAGTGCCAGTGGGGGCCGGGCCTTTTGGAGCCTGGATGACGCGGTAAACCTCCCCATGTCTGAGGATCAGAGGACCCGCTACTCCTGCGGTACAACCCTGGTACACACAACTTGGTGCCAAATAAGCTGGAATACGACTTAAACCGCTTTACGGGTAGCTCATGTAAAATATTTGTAGGTTTATTTGCCTTGTTAGCACAATAATGTGTTTATAAAATTTATACTGGGGAAAGGGAAAAAGCCTATGAGCGTCCAAACTAAACATTATATCCTCCTCTCGCCTGCTATTGGCTTCTCTTGTGGCGTGGCATGGCATGGCAGCGATCATGCAAACACTTGTGCCATTTGGACTGAAGTGAGAATTTTGTGGTTCTGCAGTATGTTTATTATGTGCACTCACGTTGATGACAGAGTCCTTGAACTTGATGTGGAGCCTGTAGTTAGAAATGGCAATGACGGCTTCATCAGCACGACCAAGATATTCCACCCCTTCCCCCTGAAGAACTGGGAATGGCACCTGGAGACACAAAACAGAACGATCGTTTAAGTCTGAGGGGAATAAAACATGACACCAGCATCTGTGTATTGTGTCTCCTGGAAGTTTAGGCATGACACCCACATTTCACATTTTAAAGCTGATTCTAATTATCTCCATTCAAATCTCTGGCTGACAAGTCCAACAGTCTACAGCCACACTAGCGGCTCTGTGACTGTGTACTTCAGGCACAGTGGGCTAAATGCTAACGTCAGCATGCTTACAATATGTTTCAGTCACCGTGAGGACATGTTTAGCCGGCACAACATTCACAATCTCACTTTGGCATGTCTGTTTACAGATGCTACTTAGCACTGAACTTAAATAAATAAATTGAATAGCAAAACTTTTGCAGATATCAAGTCATAAACCACAGGATTGGCACTCGATTGAAAAGTCAGGGGATCGACAAAGTCAGTAGGATCAATCATCTCATCAAAGTCTGTTGTCAGTACATCGATTAAATGTTGAGAGATTAATAATAGGAATATGTTACAATTGACCTGCCAGTGACACTAGAAGGTCATAAAATCACAAAAAGCACCATAAAAGCCTGCAACAAAACAATAGTTGAAATTTTTAGGTCTCCGCCAAATTGTATTAAGACTAAATAAAAAATTGAAATGTGATTTTCTTAAAGGCTTAAATGGTGTTTTATTTGCAGTCTTGATATTTATGTGGTTTTAAGAACTAAAAACATATAGTATATATATATATATATATATTTATATTTTTTTTTTTTTACACACACCAGTCAAAGTTCATCAACCTGTCAGAGTGAAATTACAGATATGAAAATAAGAGGGACATGAGAGACACTGCAGGTGTGTCTGTCAAATTAGCACATAGTAGTATCCCAGTAGAAGCTGTGTGAGTGCAGAGGGCTCATTGGTGAGCCTGAATGAGCAGGCGGGGCTGGGAGCGAGGTTACCGGCACCGCTGCTGATGATGCATTCAGGGATCCCAAACTGTCCATTAACATTCTTACTTGTAGCCATTTTATTACAGTCACAGCTAAGCTTTGGCTTCAGCTGCAAGGAGACTCCTACATTAAGGTAATTGCTTCCCATCCGAGGTTGATAGAACATTTTTCATTCCATTCACGGACAGGGTGTAATCTTTAAAAGCCAACAGATTGGGAGAGACACGCGGCTTCTGTACGTTTACCAACATCTCGATGATTTTTCAATTTATATGACAACTGAAGCTTTGAAGCGAGTTCTGAGTGGTCGGCATGACATTGACCACTCTGGTAAATGTTATTACACCGTTTACTGAAATACAGTGAACCCTCGTTTTTCGTGGGGGTTACGTTCCAAATAGAAACCGTGATAGGCGAAATCCGTGAAGTAGTAACCTTTATTTTACAATTGAAATAGATAGAACTGGACATTAAATATATCTACGTTACATATAGTCGTAATGTGATTTCAATGCACGATGCAAATCCGTGAAGCAGCGAGACCGTGAAAGGTGAACCGCGTTATAGCGAGGGTTCACTGTACAGTGAATTATAAAATCTCTTGTGACTTCTGACCAGCGGGACTTGCGCTACAACATTATGTTCAGAGACTAAATTACGTTCAATCACCGTGCAATAAAACATGCTCTCTGGATGATGTGAAAAAGGAAAGCCTCTCGGTAAAGTGGGGGATCTTGTTATGCCCCTTTATTCCTCACTTGCATAAACTCTTCACACTTCATTTTGTCTTAGTCATCACTTCTGTGTGATCGCTGTATGCAGTTTTTCACTGCCAGCTTGCAACTAATCACCGTCATTGGGGATCACGAATTGCAACTCAGGTCGAGTTGTTGGTAGTGAGGACAACAGTGTTGCTTAGAGACAACATTACCTCACTGCATTAGCATGCACTGCTGAGTCACACAGAGGAGGACCCACTAGTGCATGTTAAAAGAAGACATGCAGCAGGGTAGATGGGGGATTACAGGGAGTTGTCAGAAAATCAGGCTTACTTGAAACACCATCCGCCAACACTGTTAAAAGCACAGCCTTAAAGCACAGATCACACGAGCTTTATGCGAGTGATAGACCCACAAACCACCAGTTAACATGGACTCAGACCTCTTCCCACTCTCACAGCAAAGAGACAATACATAAGCTATCCAAGATAACACAGAACTATCCCTGTTTCTTTAAAAAGGAGCGCTGCAGATTGGTAAGAGGTCAAAAGCCGTCGATTTACCAGATTGCTGATGACTGTTGAGCTACAGAGCTTATGCTAAAAAAAAATATTAAACCCCTGACATTTATCACTGCTCCTGCTGTTCCTCATCACTAACTGAAAATGTGCGTCCTGACAGCATGCATGATGAGGGGGAAAAAAAAAAAAAAAGAGTGCTGCTTAACCTGGGAAATGGAGCACTAGTACTCCGCACTCACACATCAACAGAGCCAAATATAGGCTGCACCCCCCCCCTCCTCCCCTCCCTTCCCTCCATCCTCTGGTCTCCGTGCATCAGGACTTTAAAAAAAGTGGGATGTTTAAAATCTCAGGAAAATATACTATGCATGGAGGAATATTTCAACTGCAACTCAACCAACTTTACAGTGATAGGAGAACAAAAGCATGCCGAGTTCAAACTCTGGGAAAAAGTCTGTGAAAGGGTTCACAATATAAAAAGGACATAAATGGGCAAAGCCTTATCGAAAGCCTTTTGTGCACGAGTGGGGGAATGTGGCCGATTGGCATGAAACACTGCCTGAACAGCAGCAGCAGAAATGTCTACCGAGCGTGTCGTGGAAGAGAGCTAACACGTCCTGCTGCGAGCGCCATAGTTAACATGCTGCACAGACTGGGAGCTGCATTAAACAAGCTGTGCTCCAAAAGTAGGTGCATGACTCACTGGCAGGCAGCAAGTGCAGCAGAAGATACCGTGTCACGTTTCCTCTACGAAGCCTTCAGCAGGAGAAATATAAAAGACAGAGAGGGGCGGGTGAGCAGAGAGGCCCGTGAATAACACTCTCTGACTTGCAAGTCGTGACTTCCGGTTCGAGCAGCCTGCCAGTGAGAACATGCACATGTGCAAATGCACACACGACTACAAGCCTGCACCACCACGGAGGAGAGGCAGCGCAGCATTAAATATGGAGAGGAATGCCTTTAATTTGCCGGAGGGCAAAGCTTTGATAAAAGACATCAGCTGTCAGTGAAAGTATCATGGGAGGGCCTGCACACAAAGAAGAGCACAGAAACAGAGACAGTGTGTGACTGCATTTGTGAATGCAGTTGGTGGGGGTGGGGGAGAAGCAAAGACATAAGTGTAGAAAATGTTGCAATGAGAACAACACAAATACAACAAGTATTTTCTTCTGTCTTCTTGATCTAAGAAGACAGAAGAAAATACTTGTTGTATTTGTACAGAGCATTAACTTTACTGGACACCATGATACAGATTCCCTCAGTTTGCACACTGCTCGGCTGGAAACAAATAAATCGGAGATCTTTGACACGCAGGTTCTTTGAAGCAGAGCCCTTTAACAATAAAAACACTTTCAAACAGGTTGACACTCGCTGCAGTTCATTGTAAACCAAGTGGAAACATGCTGAAATTGGAACCCCCAAAAGGCAACAACAGACAAGAGACCCCGGGCTGTGCAGACACCCTCCCCTCCACCTCCACCTGTCCTTTGTCCAGCTCTCCAGAGACATGAAGCTCAGCTCCATTAGCCAGCCAGAGAGCACAAATCCAACAACACAGAGGGCACGGCACAAGTTACCCATCCCAGCTCTGCTCCTGGCATCCTCACCACGGAGTAGACTAACAAATCCTTCTCATGTAAGTAACCAAAATGCTTTTAAGCCGCCCCATTTTTTTTTTTTTTTAATCCACCACAGCTTCTATTAGTGAAACGGAGTTGGACCTCAAACAGAAACAAACCTCTCAAGTTAATGTTCAGCCGCGTTTAGATCGTTTCTTTCTGGGACTGACGAGCTTTATAATTTTGCAGCAAAAAAAAAAAAAGAAGCAGCAACAACTGTGATGTCATCGATTGGTTTGTGAACTGCGATTCCGAAACCTCGAGTTTTAATTTTTGCCGTCACCATCTTGCTATTTTGGAGACTGAAGCTGCATTACACACTGCCCTCCCATAGCAGAAACCTGACTGCACCACAGGTCTGTCAATCAAACAGACACGCCCTCAAACATACCTGTTTTGGAGGGCTTATGTCTAAGTAATGATAAGATTATTTTCAGATGGACTGCCAGAAAACTAATAAGAGGGAGTGACTGTAGTGAATGACACCATAATGAAGAAAATGGTATTGACTTGGGAAGTTGAATGGGAGTCTATGGAGCCAGGGTCTTTTTGGGGGGCAACCCCTCGTGGCCCACGGCGGTATTACAGTTTAAGGCACTTCCGCATTGGCCTCACTTTTCAGGCCGTCGTCCACTTTTACATAATCTCTGTGAATAACATGAACATATTTACAAACAGAAGTTTTAAAATAGGCATCTCATGATAAAGAGCTGAGTGGGGTAAGAAGTACTGTGACAACGGCTACATTTGCAGGGAGGCCTGTCCCACACTTGTTCGAGCCCTTTTATGGTGTACAAACAAAGGCTTTGTCAACATTTTTAACTTCTGACTTTCAGAACATTCTTGCAGAAATAAATGCTTTATCTTATCAAGGCAGCCTTGTTCTCAATTATTTTCTAAACAAATGTTAAATAAAACTAGATTTTTTTTTTTTTGCTAAAGTACAATGAATGCATCGGCTGAATTCAAATGCAAATATTTAGTTGCCTAATTAACTTTTTGTCATGTTGAACACTGATAAAAGGAGGCAACACAATCACACTGAATAAAAGCTCCTCGAGGACTGTGTCATCATCTCTTCATCAGTGTCTGGCCTCGAGCCCGCCAAGTTGTGACTCTTGCAGTTGTATTTTGGCAATCATGAGTTGACACTCTACACATTACCAAGCTTCGGGGAAGAGGGTGTGTCAGAGGAGCACTCTGATGTTACACCAAGAGCAAAGACTGGACACTAGAGTTACGGGGTTTATGAAAGCCAGTCAGCTCACCTGAAGGCTTTCATCCTCCTTCACCAGCTCCTTCTGGGGGAACAGGTCCTTGGCCTTGATGTACTCCAGACTGGGAGGCCCCTCTTCACCCTGTGAGAATACAAACACAATACAGATAAATATTCCTGTCTTTATTTGGGTGGGCACAACAACATGACCACCCCATGAAGCTACATATAAAAAACAAAACTAAGGAAAAAGGTACAGAAATCCATACAGGTTAATGAAAGAACAAACCTACAGTAAATATTCTCACTGTCCTTGTATGAAGCATGTATCCGGGTGGTTACCCTCTGGTGTAAAATGTGTGCCTGGTGGAATTTCACAACCTCCAATAACTCCCAGACATCACGTAGAGGATTAAGAATTGACCACAGGAGACCTAAAATTCCTCTTAAATAAGTGGCACATGACCTTGTGAGATCAATGAAGCAAGCCATTTCAAAATATTTACTGCTCAATGCAGAGCTGCATTTTCCATGACTGATAAATAATAATGAAACTTTTGCATATTTGTATTGCCCTTGCTTTGGCACTGTGCAGGTAGGTACTGCATGTGAAGATGCTAAGGCGACACTGGATACGAAATAGCTGCAGACTTTGTGACTGGGTGTTGCAGTGCTGTTCAAACAAAGATACTGGAACTCAGTAAAGTGCTTCACACACTGGACCAGTTTTTCATGAGTCATACACTGCCACTGTCTTCTTATGGGGTTTAAATAATTCCTCGCGAGGATCGTTTTTGATAGCCGTGCAGTATGTACGGGACCGAGTCGGTCATGTAAACTAACCTAAACATTTCTGGAGGTTGCTGATAAATCAATTGACTAAATGCACTCTTAATCAAGCTCACACCCGTTCTAATGGATGGATGGCTAAAATTAGACTATAGCGCTTTCACAAGCGGCAGAAATGAGAATGAGAGAGGAACAAAGAGGGCAGTGAACCCTGTCTTTGCAGCTTCGGGTACCAGCGCCCCCTCTCAGACCGAGCAAACACTTTAATCAGGTCAGACTTCAATCCCCGGACAGAAAGGGAAGTGCCCTTCATTCTCTTTTACCCCTTTTGTAAAATTCACCTCAGTAGGTCAATAACCCATTTTTCAGTTTATAATTTTAAAAATATATTTCCAAGTATACCAGCATCCTGCTTTTGGGTGGAATTCCATGTAAAGGTCACATCACTAATACGATAAAAAGAAGGAACATAATGCAGAGTCTCTGCTTCCCGTGTTCAGTATGTCAAGCTGCCATTATGCAGGTTTCTCATTGTCTGCTATAACATGAACATGCAAGTGTTTCACTTCTCCACATACGACTGGGCAACATACGCATTTATATTAATACCATGAGGAAACTAGTTATCGTTTTGGATTTTGGGCATTGTAACATGGTGATGTGGCATAATTGTTGTCATGTCCTAGTTTATACCTTACCACACTGTTCTGGCCGTGCTATTATTTGCCATTCACCATCCATATTACTGATAATCATGTATCAAAAATCTTATTGTGTGATAGCACCAACAACATTGTTGCAGCATGGAGGTATTTGGTGAAAAATATGATGTTTGAACTTGTCCAGCTCTCAGTCTGTCCCTGTCATTGCAGCGCCTGAGGTAGCCCAGCAGTTGAAAATGAACCTGCAGGTTGCTGGCTGTCTGAACACTGCTGCCTCTGCTACTCTGCTGGATTTGGCTCCTTCATCTGAGCATGACCGTCTGTCATTGTGGTTTCTTAATGAAAACAGATATGGAGTCCTGACTGGGTGGTTTATTTATATGAACCACTTGCTGTGTCCTAGGACAGGTGACATGACAAAATGTCATATGCTATAGCGGGGAAACCCCCTGATGTCTGCAGACAGAGCTCCTGCCATGTTTGCAGTGATCACATCTGTTATCCGAAGGTCCAAGTCTGTAATTAAACCACACAATAAGTGTACCACCCATCAAGCTGACTGGTAACAGATGGATATGGAGTTACTGCAGTGACAATCCCTTCCCTAGAAGTCACCAACATGTCATCGTCTGATTTCATAGATCACAACATGATAGCCAAAGCATTATTTTTCATCTATAGGCACAACAATGAAGCAACAACTTACTGCTCACATGACATAAACTCCTTTGAATGGTAACAAAGGTATATTGCTCCCATTTCAAATGCATCAACAACTACCAACTACAGTGTTTTGAAAATGTCAAAAATAAAATGTTGCATGGGTTTTTCAAGAAATCAAGAGGGAATCAAATATTGAGCAGAAATAATTTAACAATCAATAGAAAATGACAGCAACTACTTTAACAACCGTAAAACCTTAACTTTCCAAGAAAAAAAAATACAACAGTTTTTGCATCTTTTTATGCAAAGACTTGATGCTTTTATGAAATATATGATGCTAAATGGGATATCTTTGGATATTTATGTTGGGGCCAAAAAATAATATGAACACTCCACCTTGGACTCTGGGAACATACTCAGTCATTTTAGAGAATAAATATGATTGATGCAAACAATTATTCGATCTAGGTCCAAGTATATGTCTAGTCTAGGGAGTTTTTCCTTCCCTCTGTTTGAGGTTTTTCTCCCTTAAAAGAGGAGTTGTTTTTTTTCCCTCCTAGCTTATGAGGGAATTGTTGAATTGTTGGGTTTCTCTATAATATTGTAAAGTCTTGCTGTAAGGACTTTAATGTGTTAAATGCCATGAAATAAGCCATGTTGTGATTTGGCGCTATATAAATGAAATTGAATTGCATTGAATAGTCTAGTTTAGCTCTAGAGAGGACACGCAATACAGGTGTCAATATCTTGGGATCCTTGGATGGAGGATCCTTTGCTGCTTGTAATGTTTGTATTGATGGCTTATTGTGGGTTTGGGAAGTCAGTGAGTGGGACAGATTCATGTGATAAGTCACTACACAAAGCCAATCTACCTGTACTTCTACGACATTAATTGTAATAGATGGCAGCGCTGATGGCAGCCTGGAGGTGGGTGTCAAGGCTGCTCCAAACTGAGATGTCTACTCCCTAAAAGATGCTCCAGTGTTAAGTGCTGTCTGGCATTAGTATGGGCTCCTTTTTCTTCCAAACGATGCCATTATGTTCACGCTAATGCTGTGTTTCTATCTGCACATAAGACACACTCGAGGTGAAGGAGGAGTGAAAACCTTTATTGCTCGTAAGGAAATTATGTCTCTTGGGGCTTCTTCCACTATAATGAAGAAATGTCCGCAGAATGAGAAGAATAGGAAAACCACTAGTTCAAAGATTATGTTAAGGTGGTAGTTGTCGTTATACCAGATAGGGTCCGGTCATGATTTAGAATAGTCATTAAAGCATATCAAATGGAATAGTTTATGTGTCTATTGTCTTGTCTAAAAGAAATATAATTTGTTTCGACCAGTACCTGGTAGTAATGCCTTACTCCTGCCAGATGGTGGCAGTAATGCATCCGGAAGCAGTTTGCCAACCGCCATCATACAACAAAAGGAGGTAAAGAACAGGTTTCTACCAGGTGGCGGTAAAACCTGCCCTAACCCTAACCCTTTGACCCGAGTCGGCCTTCAGCCTTAGACTGATGAGGCAGCTGTGCGTCATCAATTTGACTTATTTTCACCTGAGAATTGGTGGACTGCGACAGTGGCCATCAGTCAGAGGCCTGCTGCGAGGCTCGGGTCATCACAGGCGGATCTCGCGCACACACACTGTTGCCAGGCAGCCTGAATCACCAGCCGGCCATATCGTCTGCTTTCAGAATAAAGTTTACTTTGGCGTGCCAAACCGTACCGTCATAAATTACTGTAGATGCTACTATTATAGAACCTCCCAATCAAGAAATCCAATACAATCCAGTTGAGAGGAGCCTGCAGTCAATTTATAGACACACACAGTCAATAATCCATCCTGTCCCCTGCTCCCTATAGGTCTTGCACTGCACTACCTGCACATACTTGGCAGCATTTACTCAATTCTCTTATGGAGCAGCCCTGACGTTGCATTCCTCGGAGAAGCCTGCTAGAACACCGTGTACTTTAAAAACAAGAACAGCTAACTAAAAGTTGCATAGATGTTGTTCTCCTCCATAAAAAAAAAAAAAAAAAAAAAAGAGCAACAACACTTCAAACAGTTTACCTGACGAGTTATTGTGGCAGCTTAACGAGACAACGAGGGAAAGAAAATGTCAGGTTCACATAGAAACACTAAACTGCATTAAAGCAGTGACATTGACGCAGCTGGAAAACTTGTAGCAACTGAAACGTCTCCTGCAGACAACCTTCACAGCATTTCAGCTTCAGAAGTCCTTTTGCTCAGCAGACAAGACCTGATACAGACTGGTTTTAAAATTGCTTACATTTGGGAACAAACACAAGCAGTGAGGCACTTCTGTTTTCTGATTTTTGGTCCATTGCATTGTGTCCACAATCAGCTTACGGAAGATTAAAGGAAAAGAGAAACGCTCTCACTTCCAACCGACTCAAAGATAGAGCACAGCTTGTCCTGCGCCCGACACGTTTTTGCTTCGTCACTGCTGTGAGCCTGCGCACCCTCCCCCACCTTTGCCCAACCGGCAATCAAAAAGCTGGAGCAGACCGCCATGTGCCTCCGTGCATTCATCAAATATAAATGTCAGAGTTTCGTAGCGGCATGGTAACATGTACCGCCAAAACAGTATCAGCGACAATATCAGCTACTGTGGCAGCCAACTAGACAGCCATGATTTAGCAGATTAGTGGTGTGTGTGTGTGTGTAGGGAACAATGTGCACGGCTCATTTTTAATGGACCAGGTTTTACTTGTGTGAAAACTGTGCTGCAGAGATTTTTGTATGTACGTGAATGGAAATGTGAACCTTAAAAGGCAGCATGACATCAGAGGTAGAAAAGGTAGATAGAGTGTAAAAAGACACTGGCACAGTCTTCATGAATAAGTGTCTGGTTACCATGGATACAACAACCTCTTTTTAGAGTCAGAGTCCCTTTCTCTCCAAAGCTTTTGGTAACAATTTGCTGTCCTTACTCACCAGATTATTTACTTAATCTGACTGGGGCTTTGTCCTAGATTTATGCAGATTAGCAAAGCACTACATGATGCAGAGGTGACCTCCTGAATATGTGGGCAACACAAACTTATACGTCTGCTTTTAACTGTCCACTACTTTGCCGTGCTGGACAGATTGGCACAATGTCTGAAATGTAAAGGATGATCCTCAATAAAGTGCCAGGTAGTTTGAACAGGACGAGGGAGGATGCAAACAGAGGCTGCATGGACGGGGCACAATGAAAAGCAGCCCATATGACATGGAAAAACAAGTAAAGCAAAAATATTATTTTCCGAGTGTAGTTAGAAAGCACAGTCCAAGTAAAAGATATCAGAGTATGACGAATCTCCTCAAACGCACTTCTGTTTCTCCCGGCTCCGTCTTTGACTATGTTAATATTTCATAGACCACCATGTTGTAAACGATCAATCCCATTTTGGTGTTATAACTGGGCAGTACTCCAAGTACAGAGGAGAGACTGGGCAGGAGGCCGACTATTCTTTAAGTAGAATTCCTCTGAAACACACCAAGTTGGAATGACGGCACGGTGACAATGAGTCCCTCTATGTAGACATGTTTAAGATACTGATTCTACTTATATTTGTTCCTCTGAGAAATGAAGTATAAATATGCGAATATTAAACAATGTAATGAACTGGTTGACAATTAATGTTTTCTCAAAACATTACCATGAGCAAAAAAAGCATACGCAAGCAAGGAAAATGCTTGAAAACAACTTAAAATGGTAGCTTAGAGTTTTACAGTAACATATATCAAAGGTAAACACTTGATCTCGGTACAAATTTGATTAATTAAACTTTCAAAGTGTGTTGCACATCATGCGGCTAAATAAAGTAATGCTCGGTAACAAAACAACTGAAAACAATCTTCTCCGTCTCATCTTGCCGTATTTTTTGTCCTCTATCAGGATGCAGCGGTCATGATGACTCCCTCAAAGTCATACCGTGTGTTTGTCATGGTGTCGGTCAGATAACCGACCCTTCACGGGTACCAGCAGGGCGCAAGAAAGTTACACAACCTAAAGCACATCCCTCAAAGGCTTTTGGCTTTACTTGCACTCTGGATTCACTTAGCAAGTGGATATAATAGAATCTGAGTCATGGAAAAATCTTAACCAATTCAATTAGGCTTTTTATGGCTCCATTTAGT
Source organism: Brachyistius frenatus (assembly GCF_029030835.1). Lineage (NCBI taxonomy): Eukaryota > Metazoa > Chordata > Actinopteri > Embiotocidae > Brachyistius > Brachyistius frenatus. The sequence goes on along the minus strand of NW_027210633.1, from coordinate 4,166,009 downwards.
GCAGACAACATATCGCAGCGGGAGATAAACATGGTGTATTGGATCAGTAACTCCAGACGATTATTCTATTGCTGGATCATAACAATGGTGGTGATGGTGACAACGCTGCAGCCTCCTTCTGAAGACTGACAGCGCCGGGATCCACTTAAATAACAGAGGACATGGATGCTAAATTATACAGACACTGACGCAAAAAGGAAGAAGTGCAGACTCAGCTGCACCGCAGATATATTAAGGAGAGATCATAAATTGTGTAACGCCTGGCCATGTCTGTTCACAAGAGAGGAGGAGAGGAAGCAGCAGCTGCACGCTTCCTGATCCACCTGATAACTTTTCAAACAAAGCTGTCTGAAAGAAATAGTGCCGAGGAAATGAAAGAGTTCCCGATATTTTTACGTCTCGTGTTGGAAACAATATGTTAGCGTTAGCGTCACATTAAGAGATGCCAAAAAGGGAGCAATCCTCGATTTCGTCTGGACAAATTACAGCTTACTGCGTGTTCATTCATCAGTCTGTTGGTGCACCATCTGAAAAACTATTGCATGGTTTTCTATTAAATTTTGGATGTTTATGTTTCCCAAAGGACGAAGCCTACTTACTTTAGTAATCCTCTATGACTTCTCCTCCAGCACCACCATGAGGTTCACATTTGTGATTTGGAGCAAAATGTCTCAACAACTGCTGGAAAGATTGACATGAAACTTGGTAAACATGTGTTTTCCTGAAGGAGGATCTACAACAACACAAAATGTAAGATGCACAGCTGCCTCATCCCTTAACCTTTCCATCTAGTGCCACTATTGGAGCAACATTTTACATGAGTTATATACCCGTTACACTAATGATATTTACATCAGTCCGAGCTGTACTTTGTATTTAGTGCTAAATAGCAATTGTTAGTCTCTAAACTCAGACAGCATGTTAAACATCAGGATGTCTGCTCTGTGACTGAGTTGTTGTGATGCTAGGACTAGCCTTTAGCTCATAGTAGAAGCTCACCGAGCTGCTCACATGGCTGCAGACTTTTAGTTTTTAATATAAAATGTATAAATTACACTGCAGGTATTTATATATCCACATCTAAGTTCTGTAATAATGAGGGCTACTGAGGTTTGAGATTTCATTTCTACCGTGCATCATAATTTGAATGTTTTTTTTTTTTCTTTACTACAAAAGATCTCGACCCAGGTAGCAGACGCTGGTTTTGTCAGCCCACAACTAAGGCAGTCCATTATTATATTTAGAGGTTACTACCATAGGATGGCTTGCAGATGAGTGAAGGAATTTAGTGTTTTGTTGAAAAGGAGACTTGCTGTAAGTTAGCGGTTAAGGGCTAACAGTGGACATCTCTGAAAAGGTCAGATGTTAACATATGAACCATCAGCTAATTTAGGCCCCGAGACTTGGGGCCGACACCCCCCCCCCCTCAATCCTAAACCGCCGACCTTTTCACGGTTCACTATCTCCGGATTTAAACCTAGAGAAGCAACTGTTCTGCATCAGTCCTCCTTTTACCCTCTATATGATGCTTCCTCACTGGATGCAGGTGCTCCACTGCAGTGAACACACTTCACAACAGTGAGCGCACAGTGTGCTCACTCTCAGCAGCACAAACACTTCACCCATCCTACTCCCGACAGGCCTCCTCTCCCTTCACACCGAACATACCGGCGCTTCAAAGCCCGACATGCAACAGAGGCGAGAAATGACAGAATTAAAGTAGCTTTTCATCGTCTCGCGCTTGATAAGACGCAGAGCGAATTAAATTATGAGTATGGAGTCAGTGTTGTTAACTGAATAACTGCAGTGTGTCAACCAACACCCGTCCCCCATGTCAGACTGATTAAGATTCAGGCACACACAAGCAGGCAAGGTAGGGGAGGGAGGGGAGGAGGCTCGAACACACACCCATCACAAGTGGGACCCAAAAAAATGAACATCCAAACAAAAGCTGGAGGACTTACAAAGCAGTTGAGCATGGAGCAGGACACCCTCCCTGCGAGGCTCATGTCGAGGAGAGGCAGGACTGTGCCTGAGCGACACGCAGCCTATGGAGCAGCAGCACGACCAGAGCACGAGGAGCCGGCATAACCATTCTTCTCCCAGCCTCTCCACCCCTGGACTGCTCCCAAACCCTCTGCCTGCCACCCCGATCCCCCTCCCCCCCGATCCCCACCGTTTGCTCGGTCCCCCTTCTCAAGAGGTGCTGTGGGACGGCGCACCAGTCCCGGCTCTCATTCAGGATCCCACCCCACCCCACCCTCCCCACCACCGCTCCCACAGACGGGAGAGAGAGCACGCCGGTCTGTCTGAACACAGCCCCTGTTGCACTGCTGAGAAAAGGAGGAGGATAGTCCATAAAAGGTCCAAACGGGAGCAGCGGTCCACCCGATCAGCGGAGTTAGGAACTGAGGGGGAAACAAAAGTGATGAGATGACTGCAGATGTGCCGTCTCAGCGATAGCGCGTGGTTGGGGGTGGGGGGGCGGGGTGGGGTGGGGTGGGGGGACTGGCAGCAGGAGAAAGCAGTAGAGAAAGGAAGACAGAGGGAACTGCCGGATGCTAAGCTCCACCCTCTGCATGCGCATCTACCAACCTCTCTCACACTCACCACGGTCACGTTTCTCCCCGTCTCCCTCTCATCTCTTACTCCTCCCTCCACCTCCCTCCATGTTCACCCTCCACAGACATCTCCGTATAAATATGCTTCTCCCTCAGCAACGAGGTGGTGAAACCTGAAGTGCAGCGCCGGCAACGAGAAGATGCTCCGACTGCCACACGCGCACCATCCGACAGCGACTGCGGTACGCTGTGGCCGTAACGCGCGCGCGCACACACACACACACACACACACACACACACACACAGTCTGCTCGTAGCTGTGTGCACATGTGACTATGTTGAACACAAAAACACAATCGGAAACTAACACGGAGCGCAGAGACACCTCATCCAGTTGTTGGACAGTATCTCTTTACAAAAGCGTTGCGTTGGCAGCAGTGGATGCAAATACATGGCGGAGGGCGGGCGGAGGAGGGAGGAGGGCGGGCGGAAGAGGGAGGGCGAGTCTATGCGGAGATCTCTGGTGACACAGCACTCTACAGACAAATCCCTCCTCTCCGCCGTCTCCGTCTTTGCACACCTTACTGTACTCGTCGTCAGGGAAGGTCACTGAATGTATGCGGCGTGTACAGGCTTCTCTACATTACAGGGGGACACGCAGCCCTTCCCCCACCTCCCTTCACCTCCTCCATGGCGGAGTCGTGACAGCCGCTCACCTCCAGCTGTATGACCCCACATTACGCAACACGTAGAACATGCTGCATAAGCCGCGTCCACAATGCCGCACTAATAAAATAGGATTCATTTTTACTGGGGGAGAGGTTGTCATGTAATTTTGACACGGTAGGGCCTCACTTTAAAAGGATGGGTTTGATGGGGGTTGAAGTACTTGTAATTATTTCTTACAGATTAGCAGAATTCATAAAAAAAGAAACCATCCAAACCCAAGCGTCTTCTTCTTTTTTTTTCCAGCTCAAGCGTTAGAGGTCTGAGAACCTGAATGATGCGTTTCAACGGCTTTGTCAATGAATCTGCTCCAAGTCATTCTTCTTCATGAGTGCTAGGAAGCGTACAATGTCACTTCTATCTGTGTACTACGCCCAGAGAAACCAGCATAATAACAAAAGAGAACTATTAATGTTACGACATTTGTACTTCTGTAAATGTACCCATCTTTAAAGCACTAACATTCAATGGGCCACTTGTTTTCTCTTTCAAGGTAACATAAAATGGTCTGAGAAGGAATGCACAAGTTTCTGATTTGATACCACAGGAGATCCTTTCTTAACTAGGTGATAAGCAATTGTGCTCTTCTTTGTGTAGGAAAGGCATTGGTTTCCCTTCGTTTTTGTGGTGTCCAAGTCAGTTTAAACAGTGTTGAAGAAGATGCTGTGAACATTCTCAAGTTGTAATGGTCTTCCAGTCAACCACCTTTTTTGCAGAATGTTAATGTAAATAAAAATGCCAAATAAAAACACACTTTCAGGAGGTCATTCAACCTTGTGGCTTCAACAGATCTTCCATTCACAGCGAAGAGCTTATATCTCTGGCAAGTAAGTAACTTATTATGAATAGGTTATTGTGAATAAAATATTAAATAGTACTTGCAACTGCATTCATTTTTAAGTCTGGGAAATATTTGAAGGTTCCAAGTTTGATGGACTAATTATTCCTGCAAATACTGGCGGGGAAACTTTTTTTGTGTTCGTTTATCTTTTATCATGCATAAAGCTTAAATCTGCTAATTTCATAGCATCCATCCACAAATTGTACTCCTTTCTAAATTATTCTGTTCTCTACAGAGCTCTCAAGCAGCCTTTTGGACACAGAAACAAGGATTATTTCATGCAGCATATTTATAAACAAAACCACCATTTCTTTATTGCATTGTGTTAGTTTGACTATATATTAGAAAGGAGAGGGCATGACGCATTGCACTCGTGTGCGGTTTGGCTTCCATTTCATCAGGTAAATGGACTCGTGCATCTGCTGCTATAAGACACACTTCCACAAATCAAGCAGATACCGAGAATCATTTTTACATCACATGGCAAACCTGTGACCGTTACATTTCTTTTCCACAAGCCAAAATGAAGAAGTGAGATGAAGCTTTACTGTGAAGCCGAAACACTTCAGCTTTACATAGAAATCACATCGTTTCTGGCACGTGGTCTTTAATTGTTTTTCACTGCACAAATCCTTTAGTGTACGTTTAAGAAGAAAGTGCACTGTGGGAGCTGCGCCAGCTTCAATGTCATGACAGGTGACAGAAAATATTTCTTGCTTTGGCAAAATCCCAAAGTTTCCAAAATCCCTGCTTGACATTTTATCTCAGTGGAAACCCGTTTCACGATCTGAAGCTCCTTTCATTTAAATGTCAACGACGAACCTTTGAATTAAGCGTACAGGACAGGCTTTTGGATCTTTTTCAGTTTATCCATGGACATCAACAAAAACAAAACAAAAAAGCTGAGGGGACATTTTGGGAACATCACAGCCATAAATTTATGATAAGTTGTTCCACAGTCCAAACACTGCGCTTTAAGTACCCCCGCTCTGCAGAGACAGCCCTGCATGAACCTGCCGCAAAAGTGAGCATCAGATTTGGCCTCGTGTGTTTCAGGTTTTATTTTAGGAAAGGAGGGCAGCGAGTCACCAATGCATGGTGTCAGCCTACATGTTGACACACAGCCATAGAAGTTGGGTATGAATAAGACATGAGCATTCGGAAGGACGTCTACGTGGAGCTAAAAACTGTAGAATTTTTTTTTTTTTTTATATAAATATTCAAGTGCGCAAAATTACATTTTTAATGCTCTTTTTAAATTCAAGCACTACTAGCTGTACTTATAACTATTCTACTATCAGTAAGCAACAACAAGTAACAAAATCCAGGCCTCCTGATTTATATTCCAAACAATCACAATCATTTTGGAGGTACGATTGGGATGTTTAGGCAGTATATGTAAAAAGTGTTTTTCAGTCAGTGCTGACCTTCCGTCTGACGCTGGATTTTAAATTCGATGCATTAGGAGCAATAAAATCCTTCATCAAACCTTAAAATGATTACTACCAGGGTAACTTTTCTGACTGGCTGCCAGGCAACAAGTAAGTAAGTCAAATTGATTTGTGCAGCGCTTTCACAGACAAAGTGCTTTACAACATACAAAAATAGATCAGGAAGGCGACGTCGCCACGCTAAACTGAAAACACAATAAAAACAACACACAATGAAATATGCCAAACCCAGTAGATGCAGACCAGATGAAAACAGGTTACCAAACGCCTGTTTAGACAGGTATGTCTTAAGCTGCATTTTAAAAGTATCCAAAGAGTCATCAGACTGTGAGGGTACAGCCAGAGCTTTCCAGAATTTAGCAACCTCAAAAGCTCGATCACCACGAGTGCGTAGGACTGATAGTAAATTAAAATTATTAGACTAAAGAAGGTGAGCTGAAGAATAATTATACAACACATGCATCCATTCTAGTGAAGAGCCTCAGAAAAACAGACCAAAGAAAATGCCAAAGTTACAAATATTTGAATGGGAGGAACAGGAGGAAAGGGGAACCACACACCAACAGCCAGACTTCAGGAACCAGGGTGAGGTCAAACTGTGATGGAAGCAAAGGTCACTTCAAGAAGAGCTGCTGTCAAATTATTAACAACAACCTGGTATGAACCCGCAGGCTTTATCTGTTGGGGGGGGGGGAGAGAGATGGAATCACCATCTCGTATGACTCCACTGTCCAGTCACGTTTACAGCCAGGATTTGTGATAAAGGCTTTTAGACATAAAACTGATTTGACCTTGTGTTCTCATGGTTGGTTAAAGTCGATTCTGATGGATGACGGTGTTGTAGTCAGGATGTTCAGGGCTCTCCGGGGGCCACGCTGGTCACTGAAGACATCTCTCGGTGTATGTTTGTCATCCGTTGTCATGCTGGCGAGTCTGAATTTTCCTTCATCGTTAGGTTTCTGTCGCTCCGTGAGGGGAAGGGATCCTCATGGTGACTATGACCTCCTGTGGGTCACCATAAGCAACCTTGTGACAAAGATAGGAGCCACCAGGTGAAGGGGCAAATACTCCTAAATGCAAGAGCTGTTATGACGGTTGGAGGAGGCTGTTGGCAGTGTTCCTAGATTATTCAGGTTACGCGGATGGAGGTGACGCATCTCCTTATTTTTAGAAGCAAAACATTCCAGGGTTTTTTTTATGCAGGTTTCAGACACCAGTTTGACAACAACACTTTTGTGACAAAGTGAAAATCAAAAAGAGCACCTTCAGTGTGACAAGAGGGAGACCAAGGCTGACTGTAAAGTATACTCCCAATTGTAGTGCTTGTAGATACAAACTAGAATTACCGCCTCATGGTTATATGCCTCCGCCAAACAGTCCAGTTACAGTTTACATCACTGTCTGTTCAGACTCGGGGTGTAAACAATACGACCCTTTTATTTCACTAGTCACGGTCTGGCGCATGTCTGTATTGTACATTTACAAGAGGCATATGTAGAAAAGAAAATGAACGGCTATTAGAAAAAAAAAATCTTAGCACCAATAACTAATGAAACATCTGCCAGCATCTTTCCAGTCTGCTGTATAGGAACGTTCCAGATGTAGAAGAACACATCATCCTGGTGTCTCTGGGTTGATGCAGGATTTCAACATACGATCAAACAAACACGACGAGGAATTGTCGATAAGTTATCCAACGCAGCCTATAAAGCGCTTACTAAAGACAGATGGACCTCCAGGGCTACGGACAGTTATTTAACTATGAATGCACACTATATCTCTTTGGAGAGGGAGATAAAAAGCTCTGCCGCAGTTTTGTTGATGAACTTGTCTTTAATGTGGCCATTTGCAAACTAACAAAGCTTTATTTGTTTGTTTGCATTAATTAGAAAAACCCTCTTTTAACTGTTTGACAAATGAGAAAGATTTACGTTCTTAGCCAGGATTTTGTGAAGGCAAACAACGGTTATCTTTTGTAAATAAAAAAGCAGGTTGAAATTGTTCTCCTCTCACACTTCACCAAACTGAACCGAAAACCGTGACCACAAAACCATGACATGAACTGGACCATAACTTTGTAATCTGTTCCACTCCTAGTTTAGACTCATAATATAAGTAGTGAAGCCTTTGAGACTTTGAGTTAAGGTCACAAACTTGTTTTGTGAGTTCACAATGACTTTTGACCGCCAACATCTAACGGGTCCATCCTCGAGCTGAAGTGAACATTTGTGCCAAATTTGGAAGAAATCCCTTTAAGACGTTCACAAGAATGGAGAGGACGGACAACCCCAAAAAAACGGTTTGCCTCCCTGTCGCATCACACACACACACACACACACACACACACACACACACACACACACACACACACACACACACACACACACACACACACACACACACACACACACACAGGTGACTTAATCCTTGTGTAACAAGGTGACATCATATGGGGCAGTGACACACAAACACCTGTATTTGCATGGTGCTGGCACATTAACTTCTCGAACAAGTACTGCATAACCCCCACAAGGTAGCGTTACAATGCATTGTGGGTACTGAGGGCAGGGTAAAACAACCCCTTTGTCCTCGTTTCCATGCTCACATTATACCGCTAACAATACGGCAGCATGAGCGGACAACAGTATGAACTCAATACTTCCCGATTTGTTTCAGGGGAGAAAAAAAAAAAAAAAAAAAGCTGGAGGCTGGGAACCAATTAAACGCTGCTTCACAAGACAGGATTAAAACGATCATGTTACCTGTGGAACAACCGGCTCACAATCCCGCCTGAGAGTACAACCTTAGATTGACAACAACTGACATACAAATATCATTAGGTGAGGCTGCAGGGCAACTTAAATCCACTCATGTAGTTTTACGCTACACATTAACACTTCAAATTCAAGGTTACACAAACACGATCGACGTGTTTGCATGTGTAAATCGTAAATCAACTTTGGCTGATCTCCAGTGACTGAAGTAATTTAGGGTGTGTGCAGTCCACCTGCTTGATTGCATTTACACTTGCAGATAATGAATCTGACCTCACCCAACCACACTGAAGTACGACACGCTGAGCACCAAGAGGTCAGGGAAACGAGGGCTTTAAGAACTGTGAAAAACTGAACGTCAACACAGGACGAGCCCCGGGACTCGCTGAGGTCCGCATTCTCATTTTACGTGCCTCGACGGGCACATTATTCGTTTATCGGCCCCGCCATCAATTAAGCTCAGAGCTCCCATAAAAGGGGTCAGAGCTGGGCACCCGGCCACATTCTGTGGACCTAGTTGACCAGAACGTCGGGGACACGCATCCTCCTGTTACACTTCCTATTTCTGTCCCATAAAAGCTGTGCCCATTAGTTTCAAGAGGAATCTGTCACTCCTCTGGTCACTGCTTCCCCTCTTTCTTAAAGCACCATCTCTACTGGCTGTAGTACATTTACTATACACTGTGTTGCCTGACGAAGAGAGAACAGCCCGTCAGGCTACGGGTTCTCCCAATTTTCGGGGTATGTTGGTGCTACGCATTTCAAAAGGCATTTTACAAACAATTTGTATATTGTATGCTAATTCTTCAAAGAGGTAGGCATTTGGCATCTTAACCTGAAAAAGCTCCGTATGTCTACACACAGTTATGAAGTCATGAATACTAATCAGCTCAAATTATGCACTTAAAGATTACTGTCAAATGTTTGTGTGGCTAATTTGAAATGTAATGAGTTGTGATCTACAAATGTTCTCGCACCATGCACGTTACATTTGCTGTGCGGCAGTAAAAATCACAACCCTCAGGCCCACGACTGCAGAATGATCAGAAAAACCGCTGCTCGTCTCACGTACAGCAAAATGTGAGACTCGGCATTCCCGGTGAAACAATCTGATTCAAAGAAAACTGCAGGTGGGGGCTTGAACCGGCATAATTACTGCTCCATCTTTTTGCCCTGGTTACTTTCATAATGATTCATGACACAAAAAAAACTTTCAGTTTTGCTTCAGAGTTGAATATCCAGAAGCATCCACCAGAGGGCAAGCAGTGGATGAATGGACAAACACCTATTCAGGATTAAGTGTAGCACATGTCTTCATCACTGGGCCACACTGCCAGCATTTAATACAATCACAGAATAAGAACTGAATGTTCCCCGCGCTGTTCGGGACTTTTGATCTTCTGAAATGTCCCAATGTTAAACAGTGAGCTTCTTTATGTTAACACGAGGCTAAAACGGTCTGAATGTTCTGCAAAACACTGAGTTGTACAAGTGGCTGGTGGCAGTGACATCATCACAGACGTGTAACATCTGTTCGCTGCTTTACTGATGCAGACGCATGTATGAGTCTAAGCAGCAGTGCAATAAAGCTGGTACCCTGCTGAGAAAACTACTAGGTGGGGTAACAATCTACTTTCACTTGGTCTTAACTGACAGTCCACGGGACCCCGTTTCAGGCTGGTGAGGGACCGGACACCCTCCCTCTGCACAGGAACCATGGAAAAACCAGTAGGGGTCACTAATGCTGCAACAATGACAGGATCTCTCACCGGCTTCCCACACAAACAACTTGTCATGTTTGGTAGAATCCAGCAGCAAGTTGGAGGTACCGCCTTAAAGAACTGGACCCGACATCTCTGATGGACAAATGTGTTGACTTTTTAAAACAGCATTGATCACTAGTCATGTGATTTAACGAACCCAATTTCTATAATGCAATCCATTGTAATTTAAACAGCAGAGACTTTATGACTGAAGCTCTAAACCAAAATGTAAATGTAGGAATTAGAAGATGGACACATTGTTTAAATCAACATGTATAATTAACTGTGCAGCCCTAAAACAATGACCCCAGTTTGAGAAGTGCATGCTGTTGTTAAACTTGTTGCAACACTGTGCTGTGTTTAGGCCTATAACAGCACTCTGCCATTTCCTGAGAGGGTGAAGTCCTGACTTGCCATTTTACCCTGTAGAAATGATGTTAGGAGTTCAGAGCAGCACTGGCTTTAAAAAGCCATCAGGAATCTGCAGCAAATGTATAAGCACACAGTATACAATCCCCTCCTCAACAGTGTGATTAGCTCACCATGCTGCCAGCCAGCGCTGTAGACAGAGAGTCTGGGTGCTCCTCTTCAGATCCCGCCCTCTCCTCCAGTCTACTGGGCTCTGTCGTGCCAGCGATGGCTCCTGCCAACATAAAAACACACTACCTTCAGACTTGTGTGAATGTGGGTGGTTTTGGAGAGTGTGTGATTGTGAAAAAGGGCTGGAGTCCGAACCCGCTTGGTCCAAAGTACGGCATGCAGAATTACAGTTGGCACTAAAACCATAAAACTGTTCGATGCAGTTTTACTTTACAGAACTGACCCGGACACCGAATCCTCTACACCTAAACAGCTCTCCAAAACGTCTCGGACACACGGAGCGATGGTTTGACTAGCTGCCTGGGACGAGACGTGCTCTCCACAAATGGGGTCAAGTCAGAGTAAACATGCATTGCTGCAGACAGACATGCAGGCGCATGCATGTAGGCTGAAGCCACGACAGGAACCTTGGAGCAGATCAGCAGGAAGAAACTCTGACTGACAGGAAACGCAAACTCAACAGTGCTCATAAGATTATCAGCAGCCAAAGAGATACCTGCAGGGGGAGTAGACGGCAGATGTGGACAAACTCCACAACCTCCACGCCCAAAACACAAAATGTACTCGTGTGCACATTCTGTTCTGACAACGCCTCTTTAAAGTTCTGAACTAAAACGACAACATGCGTTTCAGCTGCAGTTTTTAGTTTTCGTGCACGTCACCGTGAACGAACACACTATTTTAAATCAATGCAGATGTCTACACAGGCCAGGTAATGCACTGTGTGAACGCGTACTGGTCACCTACAGTGAATGTCTACGTGCTGTGGGTGTGACCTACAACTCAATATTGTGGCTGAATGTGTAAAAACACACAAATCTGCTGCTCTGCTGTGGCGTTAAACCTCCAGCGTGGACATCTGTGTAATATCTGAGCAGTGCATTAAATGGCTTTTATTACATAATAAAACATGTAGAATACACGACGGAGCCGCTTAAAAGCAGGCATTTCATTTGCTGAACGACTGCATGAAAAGGGACAATGATATTACGCTCTTCCTTCCTGTGCGTATGCAGGCGCAGTCAGAAGGGAGGGGAGCTCGCCCAGTGTGAGTCTACTATAAAGAAAGTCAGTCAGACAAAACATGGACGCAGTGTTCACTTCCTTGTGTTTTGGACCAGACTTGACAACAATACATTGAATGCAAGGACACGACTTGAAACTGGATGGAAGCTCTCACTGTGCACCGCTGACTTCTCACTTCCCTACACTTATTTTCTTTCCCCAGACACACCCCCTTTTGCACACAGCTCCACAAAAAGAACACACACACACACACACACACACACACACACACAAAAGTTACTACTCCGCTCACAAAACACTACTCTCAAAGTAAACTTCTCTTACCTGATCCAAGAGCTGAATCAAACTTTGTTGAAACTTCTGTCTAGTTCTTTAGGTTGAATTAAAGCTCAGTGCTTTGCAAAGTAGCAGTAGTGTCCGTCTCTCAAACACATACAGCTTGTAATACAGTGCATGACACGCCTCTCTCTCTCTCTCCCTCCCTCCCTGTCTCTATTGCTTACTCGTTCTCCCTCCCACTCTCTATAGTGCCAGGCTTCTCAAAGTGAAACGGGTCATACTACAGGGCACGGGCTCTTAACAATTCACCCACCTACAGCACTCATGACTCATCTCATCATGACTAGAAATCATCCCATGCAGGCAACCAGTCAAAACTGCTTTTATAGAATACAACATTAAACTCAAAGCAATAAAAGATGCCTACTGACCCAACAGAAATAAGGATGGATGATTTAATTATACCAAAAGTTTATTGAAAAAAAAAAATAGAAGTGACTTCACAAAAAAAAATGATTTGAATAACTTTTCATTAACAACAATATGCACAACATTTTGTAGAAAAGTGGTCAAATCATTTAAGGACACTCAAAATTTGAAGCTGTATTATTCTATGATTTGACCACAAGGTGGCAGAAACATCCAGAGACTTGACAAATTATTGCCTTCTAAAGTTCTGGTGGTTTACATGTTAACAAACAACTGACTGTTTACTTCAGACAACGATGTACTCTCCTTTCAGCTCAGATTCGGGTTCAACCATCGGCTATAAAAAACATCAAAATCTTTAGCAAGATGTCATCCAGCTAGCTGCTCGCTTAATCGGTTGTTTGGTGAAACTGCAGTGCAACTGTATGTTTTAATACGTCATCCAATTAGTGCACTTTACTCATCATCGATATTATCAACAGTTGTAGAAGCATTTATTTCTCAAACAATAACTACTCCGGCACAAAGTATCACCAAATCTTTGCAGCACGGCTATTTTTTTTTTTACTATCAAAGCGAGTACAGAGTTGAACAATTTGCAAGAGAACACTTTGTCTAATGTATAATCCATAACTCCCTTCATTCATCATCCAGTGCTGATTCTAAGAAAACCAGTCGCTGCAACACATACAATGAAAACGTCCACTGCAGCAACGCGCTTAAGATTATTCTGCTTTTGCAAACACACATTTGTGCTTTGATCCGTCCTTCCTCGACCCGACACCGGTTTACAAGAAATGCTTGTGAAAATAAATGATGCGCAGGAAGCTTGCGTGTTCTCATATTTACAGTGAGATATTTTTAACACGGCAAAATGTCTTGTGAGGAAACCGGTTTCTTCATACAGTAGGGTGTGTCCGAAATATTTGTCCTATCTAAGACCTTTCTCAGCACCCTGTGTGGTATTTGAATTTTTTTTTGATGCTAGAAACTCAAATATGACAAAAGTTAAATGTTTCCATTATGGATGCTTAAAATTAGAAACTAGCTCGCAACAGAATAAGCAGACAGAAGAATAAGTGTGTGCATCCTTTTAAAGCCAGCGTTTGTATTCTGCACCACCAGTTAAGTCAGCACCAAAAAAAAAAGTATTGTGGTTTGATCCGAAGTCCCAAACCGTATTCAAATAATCAAACATCATCTTCAAATTGAGTATCTGACGCTCAAATATGATAATATCAACAGTCCTGTTGATCACACAAAACAAGCTAATCAAACCATGACCGTTGGTTGTATGAAATTTGAACTGGTGTACTCCACTAAACTCCATTTTAAAATCGATAATAAAATGATGGTTTGTTTTAGGTCTGTGTGAAAGTGTGACAACTCCAACATTCAGGAGGTGATCGCAATAAAAAGCTAAATTTATAAAAGACATTCAAACGGACACAAACATTATTATAATCGATCCAATTAAGATTTAGCCTATTATGGCAATCAGTTACAAATAACAAACATCTCCTGAGCCCAACTTCTCAATTAAGAGACTTATGTTCCTGCCGTTGCCTTAAAGGTCCCCTATTGTACAAACTCAAATTTCTATTTTTTTATTTTTTTTTAACAACAAAGCCAGTCTCGGGTGCTAAAGTGTCAATACACTCAGTCCACTGAAAATACACGCAGCCCATATTCAGCAGCTGTGCCGTTTGGACTTATATAATGTTATGATGTCACAAACGTCGGCCTCCAGCACAGCACACTGTCCAAACTTTGATGTGGAAGAAAACACAAAGCGGCCATTCTGTTGCAGAGCGAGTTCGCTGCAAGACCAAACAAAAGACAACCGAACCCAGTTCTTGGTAGAGATCCAGAGACGCACAACTACATTCACAAGGTTTTTACTCAAAACCAAAAGATATGTTCTTATGAATATCAAGACTACAAATAAAATCCCAGTAGAAAGTGTAAAATATGGGACCTTTAAGTGACGGTAACTTGAGGAGGTTTTGGACTGCAGTGGCATCACAGAGTACTCACGTCTGTACTATTGTAATAATAATAATAATAATAATAATAATAATAATAATAATACCTAACTGAACAACCAGTACTTCACTTCTTACTTCAAAAATTTAGTTTATAAAATTGGGCTAAAACTAAAATCCATGCACGGTGAGTCAAACGCGGATCTTATGTGATGAGGATAGAAAGCAGTTGCCAGTGAAACACTTAGTGGATGAAAGCGGTTTCTCGTCCTCCTGATTATGAAACTATTTCCCAGGAAACATCGGGGGGATCCCGGGGAGGGGTTCTCTCTCCGGTCTGGAGATGTCCAGCGGTGCCGGTGAGCTGTTCGGAGGAAGCTCCATTCAAACGGGGGACAGCAGTTCCACAACACAACAGGTGTGACCGAAGGGGGATAAAGTTTACGGGCACCTACGGTGGAAGTGGAAGCGGGCGACAGCCTCGTTACCGGCGGCCACGGAGCCGCGAGGCGACCGGTTCACAAACCGAAAGTGTGCGTGTGCGTGGATGTGCGCTGTTTGCGAACGTTAGCACCACGCTAGCTGCCGGATAGCTACATTACTGGAGACTGGGGGAGAAAATCCGCTCTTTTGCTCACAGAAAACGCCAAAACGGCTCAAGGTTCACCAGTTCAACACAAGTCTGACGGCCTGAAAACACAACGCACAGAATACGCGATTCAGAAGTTACTTCATTTAAAAAAAAAAAATGAAATCGAGTTACTTACTCAGAAAGAATCAGCTGACACAACGGTGACTCAGTAAACTACACAACTTCCGCATTTTTATGTGATGACAACAGCGCCAGCCAATAGATAAGACGAAAACTGAACAGTCCGGACCAATGGGGCTGCAGAATCCGTACCGGCCAATGAGGATTGTCGACCGGCAGGTTAGTGACTCGCACACACCCACAGCTGAGCCAATCAGGCGCCACTAAACTCCTGAAGCGCACCAATAGAAAATCACAGCGCGGCACAAACTGGCTCCACACAAATCTGGTGCGGTCCGTGTGCTCAGGCACACAGAGCAGGGTTTTCACATTCAAAGAATTTAAGACATGTTGGGGTCCAATGAAAGGCTTGAAGCATTGATTTAGATATAAATATATATTAAAGTAATAATATAATAAAAAATATTTTTAATTAAAAAAAAAAAAAAAACTATTCAGCAGCGATTGAAACAACCACAGGGGGAAGCGTGAAAGTCAAAACAACGAGCCTATTATATTTTGATAAGTGACAGATCAGTAATTTATGAAAAACACATTATAAATTCTCTGTTTCCATCTTCTCAAATGTGAAAGCTTGTTGTTTTTCTATTTTATATAATTGGAAATTGAACATCTTTTGGTGGACATCTTTATTTTCTGACAACTGTCATATGATGTATTAATCGCAATAATAACCTACTAAAAGGAATGTGAATTCATTTGTTATTAGAATAATTATTAGTTGCAGCCCTGGGCTTATCTATTTCAAGTTATGTATCAACATTTTTTTGTTCCATGGCCTAATCTTCAAAGATTGACCAGAAAAATACTGTACGAGTTCAGTATATGTGCTGTGATTTACAGGTGTGTTTATTTAACCGATATTGTGACGCAAAACAACCGTGAATAAATTGTGATCAGTGGTGTTGAACTCGTGATTACAACCTGTTTTTAATCCAATTTTCAAAGTGTGAGTCCTCGTGGAGAGGAAACGTGGCCTAGTGTTGGCAAATGGCTGATATTAGAATCTAGAGCCTTTGAATAAATATACTGTAATTCACGGGAGTAACTTGAAATCAGATCACATTCCAGTTCTGTCTCTGGTACCTTGTGATCTTACAGTCCATGCTCGCTGTGTGTATTTCCTGCCGTATTATCCATGTCAGGCAGTGTTGCACCCTCTGGTGGTGGAAGTCAGGGAGGGCTCTCAGAGGGACTAGTGTTGGGCAGGATTATCTCTTCTTCTTCTTCTTTTTTTTTTTTAAATCCTCACCCTTCTAATCACTGCATTTTTCTGAGTGCAGGACCTTCAGTTGGATTCTTCAAATTGTTTTAAGCTTTAATGATTATCTATTATATTACACATTTAAAAAACCTGATCTTTATGACATGTTTATGTGAGAGTTTTGTTCTGTATTTGAGCCATAACATCCCAGAGTAGAGTGTGTGTGTTTTTACTTTCATGTTTTCCCCTAGTTGAGGTTAATGTGTCCATGTTTCTATGACGACTGTGTCTCTGAGTACTGACAACTGATTCGACACAGGGCTCAGGAGAAGGGGACAAAACTTGGGCCACTGCTGCTTAACTTTTTAGCTGAAGTGCATCAGGAAGCAGGGAGGCGGACAGATGGGTGTAGATCCTAAAGGACCAATCACAGTTGGTCAGCAGGTCAGTACTTATCTGCACACCGTCTGGCCGGGCACTGATTTTTGATCTCTCTCTTCTCTGAACTGAGGCCCATCTGCAGTCCCAGCATGGTAAGAGACTTCCCTGTAATCAGGGCCAGGCATAATGAGCAGATGCTCCCAGCTGTGGGACACCGGACGGTTTCACAGCTGAGTGGGGGCGATGGCTTCTTAAGTGGATAAGAACCAATTAAGTCACATTAGAAGTATCAGATCTGTTGGCTGCAGATTAGTCACTTGCTCATGACTTTATAATGATTCATATCTTTTTTTTCTTTTTAGACGAGCTACACAGATAAAGGAGAGAAGGTGAGATTAAGATTGTCTCTTTATTTGGCAGAAGTCTATGATGTGTGATGTTGTTTGATAAGTGCATTAACGGGACTGTTAGTTCTACAAAAGAAGGCTGAAACATACATGAGTGGCTGAATGTTGAAGGGAGAAAAAAAATCAGTTTAGCCTCTATTTAAACTAAAGTAGCTATTATACTTGTAAAACACTGAAAATTCCTTCAGTTACTGAGTCTGTTGGCGCGAGGGATTATTTTCATAGTTTGGTAATGTAATACTTCTGTTGTACTTTTTGCCTTTTAGCCCGCAAGGGGAAAGTTTGTCAAGTTTCATCATCTCACCTTCTGGGTCGGCAATGCCAAACAGGTCAGTATCCAAACCCTCCCCATACGACGAGAAGCTTTTAGTTGAGACGTTGTCATGATTTCAGCACCAATTCAAGTCATTCCTATTTAAAATTCAGATACAATTTTCAAATCCTGGAGGAGTTACGTAAATCGTAATGTCAATACTGACAACAGTTAACTGACTATCTTTGGGTTTTGGACAGCCGCATGCATTGAAAAAAAAAAAAGCTCTGTGAGGATGTCACCGTCAGCTCTGGAAAAGTCTAATGGCCAATTTCCCTGTTTTCTGACATATTATAGACAAAATTATAAATCACTCAACAGAAAAAACATACTAACAGATTAATTAAGAAAGAAAATATCAATCTTATTACGGATCGCTGAATCTAATTAAGATTAAATAGAATTTACTATTTAGGCAACATCATGAATCAGACGTACTTTCATAAAACAACAACAACAAAACTAAATTATTCATCATCTTTTCTCAATATGGTTCAGCACACGGGCGAAACAACACATCACACAGTCTATTTTTTGGTAGAAGGTAAACTCCTGTTTAATCCCTTTCACATTAAACTGATCACTTTTCAGGCAGCCACGTTCTACTGTGATAAAATGGGCTTCGAGTCTCTGGCCTATAAAGGTCTGGAGACGGGCAGCCGAGAGGTGGTGTCTCATGCCATCAGACAGGACAAGGTATGGACTTTAACATCCGGCACTTATCGACTGTTTGAATTTACAGTAAATCTGTCCTCTGCATGAACACAACCACTCCTCCTCTCTCCTCAGATAATATTTGTGTTTGAATCTCCACTAAATCCTGGAAATGAAGGCAAGTTTGCTCATCGGGAGACTTGAGGCTGTATAAGAAATGAAATGCCTGCGTTTTAACATGCTTTAACCCTCCCTCAGAGATGGGAGAACACTTGATGAAGCACGGAGACGGAGTCAAAGACATCGCTATCCAGGTGGAGGACTGTGACTTCTTAGTTAAGGTAACATGACAGAGGACCTGTGTGTGACTTTAAAATGCTCGCGGACTAAGCTACAGTGTTTTCCTTTTGTGGACATAATGTACTGTGATTGGAAAGACAAACCGTTTTACACAGCCGTATCTTTACATAAAGCGGTGGGAAAAATAAGAAATACCAAAGTTTAGAAGTTACAATTATTCTTAAATAAAAGTACAAACGTTTAAGCATCCAAATATGATTACAATGTAAAAGTATTCACTGTCCATGTCAGAAGAATTTACATTATATTATTTGTTTTGCGGTACAGTTGGTAAAGACCGGGCTAATTTAAAATAGTTATCAATCTTAAGTCTTAATAAATGTTGACCTATGATAAAACTCCTTAATAATTTGTCGATTATATTTCGCAGCTGCATTCAAATACACTCCTTCCATCGACTTTGATTCAAGCTTAAGCTGCTGTTTTGTTTTTGACATCATTAAGTAGGTAGGAGGTAATATGTGTGTGTTGAAACAGGAGTAAACATGCCGGCGTCATAACAACTTCTATTGAAGTGCAGCATTGCAGCTCATTTGAACTCTTCACCTCAGTCAAGGTCAGACAGCAGGTTTAGATAAACGCTGCTGATTGACAGGTGACTGCAAAGACACAGAGCCACACTGACTCACTGCAGAGATCAGCAGTGTAGCATCAGCTTTCTGAGACACACACACAAAAAAAAATTGTAGGAAGATGTTCTGTCTTCAGCCACTGGAGGGCTTCCAGGAGCCGTCCACAGGCAGACACACTGTTGTTCAGTCAACTCCTTTATTTCCACCCACTTCTCCGCTGACAGACAGCTATGGAGAGAGGAGCTGTGGTCATCAAGGAGCCCTGGGTGGAGCAGGACAGCCACGGGAGGGTCAAGTATGCTGTGGTTCAGACGGTACAAACACTGTGACTCACGTTTTAAAACCTTGTGGAAATACACACAACAAACTGGAGGTGAATAATAATGTTGTGCAAATGTTTTGTCCCCAGTACGGAGATACAACACACACACTCATTGAGTACCTCGGACCCTACAAAGGCCTTTTCCTGCCCGGCTACAAAGAGCCTCTGTTTAGAGATCCTCTGTTAGCCAAACTGTGAGTCTCTTACATAACTTTTCTTCTATTACAAACTGGAGCCAAAATACATAGTTTATATCGATGTAGTTATCTATATCATATGCATATGCATAGACACACATGTAAGTAACAATACTTCAGTGTAAAAACATTCAAATTCAAGTAAAACTCCTGCACTGAAAATAAATTAAGAAAAATGTAGTAAGTACTCAGTACAGACTTTGGGTTTTTTGCTCAAACTGAAATCCGGTTATTTTAGTTTTTTTAAAATTCTAAAACCATTTTTTTCATTTGGGATAAATAACCCAATATCAATATGAAAATAACACTAACTGGGTCAAATATATACAGAATGTTTGTATAGATATTTAACCCAATGATTTAAGGTTAGAAGAAGTATCAAGTAGTGCAAGTAGAGGTCATTCAAACTACAGTAATATAATGTAGTTCAAAGTATGCTGTTGCCATTATTTTATATTGTTTGTAAGGTTGTGTAACTTAAAGTGTAGTTCAGTCAAATGTAGCAGAACAGAAAGTAGCACAAAATTCACCCCAAAATTGTGCTTAAATACAGTAGTTGTGTTGATTTACCTTCAATCAGTGACTTTATATGTATTTCTTAACTGGACTAATTTGACCCTAATTGCTAGGAAGAACTACAGCGGTCTAACAGTGAAGTTTGACCCTGAATCTTGTGTGTAGCAGTGTCAGTGATTAGTTAACAATCAGTTTTTTGTACTTTGCTATTTTCCCTTTCCTGTGAAGTTCAAACATAAAGACATTTTCCTAATTTTCACACTAAATGTAAAAAAAAGTATGTTTGATCAAATTTTTTTGCAAGTGAAAATGAATATACAAATCAGAGAGGATGTAATGTGTGTCTGTCAAGGGGTTCCTGAGGTTTTTCTGTGTTTTACTTTTTTCTTCTTCACTGTAGTCCACCAGCAGGTTTAAACTTCATCGATCACATTGTGGGAAACCAGCCAGATGACGAAATGGTGCCAGTTACAGACTGGTAAGGCTCCTGTTTCAGCGCACGTACACTCATGGCGGGTACAGCAGCAGACACACGGGGCAAAAGGACGAGTAAACACTCGACACACGGTCACTCCTCCACAGTCACAGTCGCAGGGTGATAGACATATTCAAAAAGCAGGCCCCAGCGGATATGAAAAGTCCAACTTTTGTCTAAATAAATCACCAAGAGGAAAGATTCTGTATCTCCTGATAAGGTCGAACTTGTTCTTTGAACTCAGTTTCCTTGTTTGTGTTCTTTAAATTCCAGGTATCAGAAGTGTCTGATGTTCCACCGGTTCTGGTCAATAGACGACAAGCAGATCCACACGCAGTACAGCGCGCTGAGGTCCATAGTGGTGACAAACTATGAAGAGACCATTAAGATGCCCATCAATGAACCCGCCAAGGGTCAAAAGAAGTCACAAATCCAGGTGGGATTTTCTTTGAGACTTCCTGTTTGACCTCCAGCGTCCTCAGGAGCTGTTGTTCAGTCTGCTGCGTCTGTGACATTAAAATGTGTGTGTTAAGTGTCCGGCTCTTGTATCTTCACAGGAATACGTGGACTATAACGGAGGACCAGGTGTTCAGCACATTGCCCTCAACACGTCAAACATTATTCAGTCTGTGAGTCTTTAATGTTGAATTATCGGGAAAATTCCACATGATTCCACAGACGTCAGCCTCAATCCTCAATCCTTTTTTATCTTTGTCTGTAAACAGATAGTGAACCTGCGAGCCCGAGGGATGGATTTCCTCGCAGCACCTGACGCGTACTATGTCAACCTGCGGGAGAAACTCAGGACTGCCAAAATCAAGGTGAAGGAGGATCTCGACCGTTTACAGGTGAGGGTTAATCTCAGCAAGCCTGATTTTCTTTTACAGCATTTTTTGCTTGTGCACGAAAACATAAATTATATTTTATTTCTTTATTGTAGGAATTGAAAATCTTAGTCGACTTCGATGACAAGGGCTACCTCCTCCAGATCTTCACCAAGCCCGTGCAGGACAGACCAACACTTTTCTTGGAGGTCATTCAGAGGAATAACCACTTTGTAAGTGACCAGTTAGGGAGTCTGCTTAATTATTATTATTAACCTACTGTTCAAACTGTCACTGACGGCACGGCTGAATTTACCTCCAGTGAGGCCCGAGGGCAAACATTTGTTGTTGGGCACCTACTGGCCACCAACTGTAACCAAGCTTAAGTCAAGAGCTGAAATGATCAGTGGATTAATGACAGTTTGTTTATTGATAAATCATTTTTTTAAGCTAAATGCCCCAAATTCAAAAGTATCAGTTACTCCGCTGTGAAGAATTTGTAGTTTTACAGTTTCAACTTTTGATTTTTGACCTTTTAAATATGTTAATATGCTGGTTTTTTTAGACACTTTATACACTCAACAATCAAATGATACTAAAGATAATTGTTGGTTGCAGCCGTACTATATTTTAATGATGGAATAACACAACTCTGTCCCAGCTTTGTGTGTTAATTACTTGAAACACAAAAAAAATTAGAAAATTTCATAAAGCACACTTCAAGGTTCTGTGTGTAGGTTTTAGGTAAATCTATCAGCAGAAATGGAATATCATTTTCATAGTTATTTTTTCATTACTGTAAAATCTCCTGAAACCAAGAATCATTGTGTTCTTGTTATCGTCGAATTAGCATTTCCTGGTTGGTGCTACATTGGATCAGAGGGACGCGTGCTCTAAATGCTGTTGTAATTGGTTGTTTAACTGAAGTCAGTCAACTGGACCCTCACACTTAGTCTGCCTTAACTCTTTCACAATCTAACAGCCAATCATAGGCAGGGATTCGGTCCTTACCGATCCAATCCAGCACCAGCCAACCCACATGAGAGCAGGTCCCCTTTCTATAGAGCGTGCCATGTTGCCCCGCCATGTTCCTACAGACAAACCAAACCCGGGGCTCTAGAGAGGGACTTTGGCTTGAGTTTTGCAGCCACCATAGATCATGCTGGAAAGAGGAGAGTGAGAAGAGGAGTGCTCGGTTGGGTCTAGATACCATTAAATCCTACACACGGCTCCTTTAAACTACAACCGTTTTGGTCTCAAAATGAGATGTTGGCAAGTTCCTCTGTTACTGTACGTCAGTGGTGCACATGATTTACAACAATTTTGCAATAAATAACAATATTATAGGTCCTTATGGCCTGCAGGGACTGGGGCCCCTGTACAGTTGCCCGTTTTGCTTGGCTGGTAATCCAGCCTTGACTGGTGGGATTTACAGGCCTGTAGTGCCGTTTCCCTCCTTTACCTGCCTGCACACCTGTTTACGGCTCCCACCCAGTGTGAACAGTATGAGAGCAGCCCACTTGTAAAAGCTCTGTAAATCTATCACAGATCCAGATTAAAAGGCTCTCTGCCTCACAGCGAGGGGGATCTTTGGGTTGGGTTGCACCCTGTGGCACTTAATTCATAACACCCAGCACCCACTCTGCTTGTCAGAACAGGCGCGTCATGTCACTCTCCGCGCTCTCCAGATGTGGATACAATGCATGAAAGTTAGAAACGCAATCTGAACCACAGCAAAGAATCTCTCCACCAACCACCAACACTTGATCTTTTGATTATCTATGAAAATATTTACACGATTAATTTGCGAGCTCCGGGTGAGCGTGGCTGCCTGTCAGAGCCGAGAGGATGTTTGAACCCTGCGAGAATATTTATCTGCCGTTTGTGATCCGACATCAAAGTGTCAAACACCCCGAACGCAGTCTGAGGAAAGATCCCCAGAGCCATAACAAATGACACAGAAGACGGCAGATCTTTTTGGGTAATTAGCCATCTGCGTGTGTCTGTTCTTTCTCCAGGGCTTTGGGGCAGGAAACTTCAAGTCTCTCTTTGAGGCCATTGAGAAGGACCAGGACGCCAGGGGCAACCTCACAGTGCTGACACCTGAAGGGCAGGCCAAAGCCTTCTACTGATCCTCCACCCACTGCTGCCAAACCACACTGACACTCTTATATATGTATTATAAATTTCAGAGGCGATCCACAACACCCACCAAAACTGCAGTGCATCAAACATGTGCAGGGTGCTGAACAGCTTCTTGTGACAAGCTACGAGCGTTATCCGATATGCTTTGAGCTGTCAGTAGATTGCACGGTGAATGGCTAAATAAAGAAACTCATGTTCATGTCGGCTGGCATGTGTGTTTGGGAAACAGAGGTTAAAATATTAAAGGAATAGTTAACTTATTTCTTCAGGAGAGCCACATGAGGAGATAAACACCACTCACATGTCTGAAAGTCTTCTGGCTCTCATCCAGAAAGCAAACAAATAAATTTCCCAAAATATATTTTCCTTTAGTAGATATATTTTAAGTACGACTTCAACTCCAAATTAAATTGTAGTCATTATCTGTGCTGCTCCATGTCAGTAAAATCCACACTTTTATCATTAAAAAACAGATCTGTGTCTAATTATAAGCAGTTGTGGGGTTTGCATGTCACATTCAACATCAAGTTTGTGTGCGCTGGCTTCGGGATCAAATGATTACTCCCATTCCCATTTCCACTTTGCCTGAAAACAGTGTGTGTTGTTGTACAGTACAAACACAGCAGCAGCATCAAACGTCAGTGTAGACGCTCACCTACGAAACATCTTTCAACTTAATTTGGGATTTTCGTTTGTAATCTCTCACTAAATAAAAGAACTTTCAATAAAACATACACAGTGTCCAGAATACATCCCTTTATCACATTTAATTCTGCCATCAGTTCTCACACCAAGTTAATTGTTTTGTTGTTATCTTCGATTGTTGTATTAAATGATACCAGTAATATCGGCTAAATTGTTTTTTTCTGATTTATAGCGGCCATCTTCCACACGAGTGAGTCATCCTGTGGTTGTTTGTCTTCACCAAGGAGGCACGTTGCAGTTTACATTCATTTCTGTCCAGACCCATATATGTGGGAATCCTTATGTGTTGACATGCTTGGCCAATAAAGCTGATTGACAGCATGCAATGACACAATGCTTCAAATGTTGCTGCAGATAAACCACATATTCCAAAAAGGGGATGTTTCACACACATCTTCAACCGGACAGCACAGAAGATTTATACAATTAGCACAGTCTCAAAGGGGGACACCAAAGATTAGTGTCACCAACTCAGTATCTAAAAGTGAAATAATATCACAATCTCCCTTCTGTTCTCGAGTAATGATGTTAAATAACAAACAGAAAAGTTTTAGCAGAACATAATTATGTTACAATAAAGTTGACTTTTGACCTTTGGGATATAAAAGGACATCACTTCAACATTTTATCCTGTTAGACATTTGTGTGAAATTTAGTCATCAGCACATGAGCACTTGAGTTATGGCCAAGCGGCAACCAGCAGTGACGTCACCCGTTGGTTTGTAAACGGCCGTTACGAAGCCTCCAATTCGGATTTTGGCCGGTGCCATCTTGCTAGTTCGGAGCGGTTTGGAGCCGGTAGTGACCATATTTGGACGAGCTGGGGAGGAGCAAGCAGTGGATCTGAATCAATCTGATTGGAAACCCAACGATATACCTCCCCCCCACTGATTGTGGAAACCTGACTGCACCACAATCAAACAGACACGCCCCAAAAATTATTTTCAAATTAATGATGGGATTATTTTTCAGATGAACCACCAGAAAATGAATAAGAAGGAGTGACTCGTGGCAAAACATGTATTGGCTTTATATTTCATGAGTAGTTGAATGGGAGTCTATGGAGCCGGAGGCTTTTTGGAGCCAAACCTCTAGAGGCACTTGGTGGTATTGCAGCTTAAAGCATTCCTGCATTGGTGTTATTTTTCAGACCTGAAAGCTACATCCACTTTTATCTATAGTTGTGGCCACAAATGTTACAGTGACCTTTGACCTTTGAGCAAATCGAATCAGTTCATCTGAGTCCAAGTGGATATTTGTGCCAAATATGAAAAAAAAAAAACTCTCTCGGGGTGTATAATAATAATAATAATAATATATATTGTTCAGACTGGGACAGACAAACAACCAAAAACCTCAATTGTTGCCAGTGTGGAAGCGTAAAATGTCCAGCTCAGGTGAGAATAAAGGGTTTTATTTATCAGATATACAGTGAGCTCTTCTTCCACTGTGTGTTATTTCAGAGTTTGATTCAGATTATTTAAAACTTTTGCAGTTTTTTTTTTTTTATTTTTTTATCTCGCCTTGTGCAGCATATTTTATATCCTTTTATAAATTAATTTATTTTGGCCTTGTGTAAACAGTTCTTGATTTGTAAGGACACGTATACGGTATCTATATGTTTAATTCCTTCCTAGTGTTTAGAGAAAGCGTGCAGATGTTTCCAGAATCCCTCTGTGGTCTCATACAATATTTAAGTTATCTAGAAGACCTTTAGGGGAAGCAGGTATGAAACTATTGGGCTTGTTAACTATTCCTTTAAAAACACTGACACACAAACATCTCCTGCAAACAAATAAAACTGAATTCCATTTTATTTCAAAATAATTTATTTGCATATAATTGGAATGAAGACAGGCTGATACATCTGCGATGGCACCGGTCAGTTTCCATATAGAAACATTCAGTCTATACAGAAACCTCTCTTTCAAACCTGGACAAAATGGATAAATATATTAGTAAATAAATATATTAGTGACATGTCACTATATTGAAATGTTCTATTATATATAAAATACAACACTATTTCATTTCTGCTTTTTGTTGTTCTCTTTTTGTACACAAAGTATCCAAAATATACTGAAATATCCCTTAAAGTTCTGGAGGGATTTTTTATTTATTTTTTACTCTATTAGAAAAGGCAGTTTCAGCTCATTATTCTTGCAAAACATAACAAAAACAAACACATAAACAACACGAAGAGAAAGCTCTTGAAGAGGATGAAATCACACCGGGTATTCTGCGGCGTCGCTAAATGCTATCTCTCATGTGCTGACGGTTTCGGGCTGGCTTTACAATTAATACTATGAGTTTTCTGTTGTTTTTATTTTTTTTCCTATAAAATCTGCTGAAGCCAAAGTGCTGCTTGTAATTCAGTCATTTCCATCTCAGTCTCTGAGACTGTTTGGGCACGAAAAGGAAACCCTGATTGTTGAGCTGGAGGACGCTGTGTTGACACATTCAAAGTGAGGTATCAGTTCGAGGGACTGCAGGTGGAAAGACTCTGCATGATTGTCCAGAAATATTGAGTCCAAAATTATTTCCACTTCCCTTCCAGCAGGTTTTCTCCTGTCACTGAAAGGACACACTGAGATTCAAAGAAAGGGCCAGAGCAGGGAAACAATTAAGGCACAACACAAGTTCACTGTGTTCAAGATTTTGCCTCTTTGGTTTGACGGGTAAGAGCTTAGTGTGTCGGGACGATCCTGGTTCAGGATTATGAGCAGTTTAAATGCATAAGGCACATGTTTAGTAAGTGCTACCGGTTAATGTCCATGAGCTCTTCCTCTGCTGCGTCTGCAGTCTGACTGCAAAGAAAAATCCTTTCACATTTTCACTGAGCCTTTCAGAGAAAGTCCACGCTAAAACAGAATTCCTGCTCCTCAGATCTCCAATTATTTCTGTGTGCGAGCACGAAGAAGCCTGTGGTTAAGTAGTAAATCCATCTTTGATGGTACGACGAGGCCGACTTTTATCTACTCAGTTTTCTTGGACTATATAAACTTTTTCTGTCTGTAAGTATGCCAGCGGCTAAATAGGAAAACTTTTTAAAACCATGAAAAAAATAACATTTACTAAAACTATTTATCAGATTATGAAAAGTCTTTACAACACTTTATTAGATTTCTGATTTAAGGTGGATCTTTCTTCAAGTGCGTTAAGCTCAAAAGCAGGGATTGGCCATGTGCATGGATTTTTTTTTTTTTACTTATTTGAGTATCATTACTGTAACTAAGATGAATTCTTCCCATTTTTCCAGTGTTTGGTTGCTCCTGAGACTTCCTCAGGCTCTACAGTTTGAAATCACAGGAAAAGCACACCACGCTTTCGTGAAACTACTGCAACAGACTGATGCTTGGGTTTATCTACCATGGCTTTACTCCAGTTATACTATGACACAGACGTTATGTCGTTTCTATGGCTACAAGGTGGAACATTTTTTTTTCCAGAGCTTTAGTTGCTGGAAGACGAAAAAAAACAACCTATGTGGAGGATAATACAACATTATGGTTAGTTAAAGGAGCAGAGGATCTGGTTGTTGTCCTTCTGATGAGGCCCGTTCACTGTGCACTGATCGGGGGGGTTTAACAGCACTGAGGTCAAACATGTGAAGTAACCACTGGCAAGAGAAATGACAAAAACAAGACAATAGCTTGCAATGACAAAAACATAATTCAGTCAAACAGGTTCATTTTGAAAGATGAAAAAAAAATTGGACTTAAAAAAAAAACAACAGAAAATGATCCTAAACACAAACAAAACAGCTGCCATTATTGAAATATTGAAAACAAGGCCCATGCAAGGCTCAGCAACCTCAGTGAATGTTCGGTGTTTGAGGGGCGGAGCATCGACCTTTCTCTCAGGTCAGACTGTCGAGACGTGAACTGTCCGTTGAGTTTATGGGAGCTACATGGTCGTGACAAAACAGAAAAAATGAAAATCACTACAGCAGTACCTTTAAAGACCCCCTGTGTGAGGCGTGTTAAGAAATCTGAGCTGAGGTAGGCTGGAGAGAAAAGCTTCTCTCAGCTGAGACTGGACTCAGCGAAGGAAGGCGAACATAAAAGTTAAGTACCTCGACGATAAATCAAGTTATTTGCCAAAAGGGTGAGCGATGCACAGATGGAGTCTCACTTCATGAGGGCTCAACACCCAAAGCAAGGATCATTCGTTGGTTGTCACCAAGGAGCATGGGAACTTGTCAGATCATGAAGATTTTTCCTATAACTGACGAGGACGAACACAGAAGAAGAATTCCTCCTCTGTGCGGTGTATGAGTCATTTCCCTGGCAACACCACATATTCACACATTCAGTATATTTTAACTTTAAACATCATGAAGGGTTCAGAATTATTCTAAAATCTTGGCATAATTCAATTCCACTCTTGATGATTAAAGCCAGTATCCCACCAAAGCGTGTAATCCAGCGGTGAGTCCACCAGATAAAACCGTGTCTGTCACGTTTTGCTTCGCCCAGGCGTGAAAAGTAAGGTGCCCTGGGTTTAGGCACCAAAAACCACGTGGTGATAGAGCAGGTGTCTCCAACCTTTTTTACTTGGAGAGCTCTTTGATGTACCGGGTATATCTCGATCTACTGTTACTACCTGTTACTGGTTGACCAGAGTCCAATCAATCGAATGCGGGGCAAAGAGTATGTTTGTGTGTGTTAATGTGGGACACGTCAATGCTGAGACGTAGTAGAACATTTGGATATCTATCTGACTTAGAATATAAAAATACATATATATATATATATATACTAATATACATATTATGCAGGTTACAGATTAGGCCGTTAGCATGTTCAGGATTACACAAACGTATTTAATTTGGTTTTGGTTTTATATGGTGCCAGTTTACTACCACAATCTGATTACCTGTATTGGGAGTCTTGCACACATTATTTCAGCCAATGTTTCCTCATATGTCAATCATCTTCGGGTTTCAGTGGGAAAGTCTGTTAGAGCTGCATTTCCAAATTTTAGATTAAGAGTCCTGCAGTGATGACACATGACCTCTATCTGTCATACATGCGGGTACGTTTCACGCCTAGCCGAGGCAAAACGTGACACTGACACGGTATCCTCCAGTGGACTGACGGGCGTATTACACTTTTAGCTGTGGTAACGGGCTGTTTCGTCCCGTTAGCGTGGGATCCTGGGGGCCGCCGGAGAATCATCTGAACGAAGTCATTGCAGGTGGAATTACAGTATGTGGAAGACATGAGAGCCAATCAGAGGCCTGTCCATTGTGGCTCCTGTGTAGCAGTGGGATTAATGGGGATGCGACAAGTTCTCACACTCCAGACTCCTCTTCTGATCCTGTGAACACAAAAACAACTCGAGTCACATTCAAACGAATACAAATCGAAGAGTACAAAAAAAAATTAGTTCTTCACATCAGAAGGCGACAATTCCAGTTTATACCAGGGGGAGCATTTGTATTTAGATATTCTCCATCTTCCACTGAAATGAATGGCTGATTCACTTGTCATAGTGGCTATAAATGTTATAAGAGTTTCACAGCAATGCTGCAAGTCTTAGCAATGACTTTGGTGAGAACAGTGTTATCATAATCAATACATATAATTAAAACCCTTATTGTATTAAACTGGAATTATCCTGTAAAATCAGACAGCTGCTCCTGTGATTAAAGATAAAGAAGTGACACCCACCCTGATTGTGGTGTAATGATTGGCAGTATAAACAAATGTCTGTGTTGCGGTCAGCAGCAGGTCCCTGGTGGAACCTGCAGGGTGGCCTATCCATAGAGGTCCCGGGCCCCAGGAGCTGAGGCTCCGAGCGTGCCTGCTGCACCCGCTTTTGCCACACCACGTGGGCCCCGGCGCAGCAAGGCCAGTCCTCCATCCCTCCAGAGTCCAGAATGAGGGGCACGGGGAGCAAGGCGGAGTGCAGCTCCGGAGGGGAGCAGCAGAAGCCCGGGCCCTGACCGTAGTGGATGTGGATGCTACGGTCATCCTGCAGGTCCAGGCTCTGGTGGAAGCGGACCGAGGACCCGTCAAGCACGCAGGCTCCCACTCGCCCGAGAGGAGCGGGAGGGTGTCCGTGTCCCTGGCGGCAGCAGTGGGGCTGGAGCTGTAAGGGGATTGGGGACACGAGGACAGGCGGTCCAGTAGGGCTGCTGAGGTCATGGTCCTGACACTCTGTTCCAGGACTGGGCCGATCGGCGGGGTCTGGCTTAGGGCATTGGCAGGGGCTGTGCTTCGGAGGGCACACAGGTGAGTCTTTGTCCAGGACAAGAGCAGCGGGTGCAGCTGCAGCAGCGGCAGCGGCCCCCTGCTCCTCGTCAGAGCCTCTGTTCGTGCCCTGACTGTGCTCCCCCTCCTCATAGTGGTGGTGTCTGTGGCGGTGGTAGTGGATGTGGCTGAATACAGTCTGCGGCTGTTCTTCAGGGCAGCCTGCTTTGTTCACCACAGAATCCAGAGACCTGGGCCGCGCCTGGGCTCCGGCCTCCAGGCTGTTCCTGCGGGGGGCGCGCCCGGGACCCGGCCCATAGTACACAAACGGATCATAGTCACTGCTCAGAGAGCTGCGGAAGGTGGACCAGCTGCCATAAACTCCCTGCAGGGACACGTCAGTACAGTTGAGAACTGAGTCACTGGAGGAGCCGTGGCACGGCCCTGAGCTGGAGTCACTCGCTGGTCCGTCAGCCATGTATCCGCTGCGCTCTGTGTGGTAGCTGCCACCGGAGCAACTCCCCTCGTCCTGCCGGCTGTGGGCCGGCGCTCCTCGGTTCTGCGGTGTGACGGAGACCGCGTGGTGCAGTCTTGAGCTGGATGCGCTCCGCTGCGCCGTACAGGATGAGCGGTAGTTGTGGCAGGACCGACGCGGGGTGTAGTGGTGGGTGGACGTCCTGCAGTTACCTCCGATCCTGTGGGGCCTCCCGGGACCTTCTGGAGGAAGGTGGTACCCACAGCTCGAGCCAAGCGGCCTGTTGGGGAGGAAACGCAGTGTCTGTGTGTCCATGGGGGACGAGCCACTGTAGTGGCCCAGATTGGGATAAAGTCCAGAGGGCCCGCGAGGATAGTGGGGCCTCATAGAGAAGGGCATGGCGTGCTGGGGAAAGGGGTGGCTGTGTGGGCTGCTGTACTGCTGAGTGTGCAGAAAGCCCTGGCTTTGCTCCGAACTCTGCTGGAGTCTGTTCCTCTGCTGCTGCCGCTCCGTCCCTGTGGACCACAGAAGCAGTCAGAAATATAGCAGCGACCTCACTTTATAGAGCACTGATCAAAGTAGAAATTAAATTCTGAGATAATAAATTCCAAATCCAAAGGGCTGTTTCCGAATGCTTAAAAGAAAAGAAATCATCAGAGTTTCCTGAGTTGCTAAAAACTAAGCTTTAAATGACAAATAAAAATAAAAGGATTTCCAGTCTTCTTGCAACAGCCTCTTCTTTACCAGAACAGAAGCATGAATGTGGTTTTCCTCACCCATGATGTTGTGCATGCAGAGGGGACAGGTGCGGTGCTGCAGCAGCCAGGGGTCCACGCAGTCTTTATGGAACTCATGAGCGCAGGAGATGATCCTCAGATGCTGGGTGAAAACGAAGTAGAGGTACATTTGAGGATACATAACTAATGAGGAACAGTTAAATCTACAGATACAGCATCAACTCCTCTCTCCTCTCCTTACCTGTCCATCCTGGAACTCCTCCAGGCAGATGGCACAGACGGGGCTGGAGTTGGAGCTGCTGGCCGAACCCCAGGCCGCACGGTGCCGCTGCGAGCCCGAGCAGCCCTGAGAGCTGTAGGTTTTGGTCTCCAGTCGACTAATGGCCCGCATGGTCTGCTGATGGACGGAGTCCTGAACACAGCACGGGAGAAGAGTTAGAAAGACCTTTGATAAGAGTTCTGTCTGCTCAGTGAATCCAAACCACCGCCTTTGCCCACTGATGCAGTTGATTTCACTCACCCAGGTTCTGTTGGACTTGCACTTGTAGCGGAAAGCAAAGATGAGGACGATGGTGAGAATAGCCAGGACGATGGTGAGCAGGATGCCCACATCATAATGTGGCTGACACAGGGACAGACAATGGAAAAAGAGATATATTTATATCATTTAGACACATATTTCATAAATTTAAGGTTCAATTAGGATTCAATTCTATCGATCTAAGTGCACTGTCTAAAGGCAAAAGTGAATTTCGGACTTATCCAAACCACTTTTGTGAGTTTCACGGTGGATAGTCTGAACACAAAGTAAGGTGCAGTTCAAAATGAATCATAGGTGTGTTTTAGATGTAACATGAAATAAACCAATCAAATGTGATCTCCCGTTCTCCTAAAAAAACAGGTGCACTTCCTGTGCGTGTAACAAGCAGAGTGTATGTGCGTTGTGCAGCCGCCTATGTAGGTGCATCTTACTATCTTAATCATGTTCACTGAAAACAACAGTAACATACTACATCAGACCAGATTGTTGTTGGTCAATTGCTTTCAGTTGCCTCAAAACAGCAATCCACTAAGAATCATTTCCTATTTTAACAACATGGGTGCTGGACAGGAAAACGACAACTGCATGTTGTAGTGCCGCTAGTCTTTTAGATCTTGTAAATTTGTGAAATGTCTTTGAGAAGAACCTTTTCAGTATTTATGCTCATCGGTCTATGGAAATCATATTCCATGTTTGGTCAAAAAAATCCGGTCCCACCTTAATGAATTTCACACCAGAAAAGCAATAGAAGCACCTGAAGTTGCCTTTCAGCTAACTAGTTGTAAATGAAACAGCGCATCATGTCATTTCTGATCTGCTACAACCCAGAGCGGTTGCTCTTCTTCCCGCCAATGAGATGAAACTCAGAGATTTGTGCATGCTTCAGTGCTTCAGTGCTTCAGTGCTTACCCACTTCGGCTCCATCTTGATCTCAATAACGACTTTGGCCTCCTCGTTCTTGTTGACCAAACCCATCAGCTCCTCAGCATCTTCAGCCTCCACCAGCACGACTGGACGGGGAAGGGAATCTGTTTCCCGCAGCTGTGTGTGTGTGATTGTGTGTGTGTTTATGTGTGCATGTGTGTGTAACCAAAGCAGGAGGAGAAAGATACAGCACCATGAGTGTGAAATGCTTTGTCGCCTCACACGTTTTATAAGTGAAAACAGATGCAGCCGTGTCGGCACGCTCACCTCAGCAGCAGCGTTGGCGTCATCACTGACATCAAAGATAACAGCCTGAGCTCCTTTATCCAGTGCCATGCGAGCCTGAAGGAGACAGCACAGGACAGACTGAGGTTAAAACCCGCAGCACACACACACACACACACACACACACACACACACACACACACACACACACACACACACACACACACACACACACACACACACACACACACACACACACACACACACACACGGCAGTCAGTCAAACTCTTGGATTCATGTGATCTGAATACTGTTCAAAAAGTGCGTGCACCGTCGGCGAGCAGCATCACTCAACATCACTCCTTCAGAGGTCAGAGGAGTTAAGATACGCGTCAGTGTCTTTATCCATCACTAGGTGGCAGTCACGTCCTGAGCCCCAGGCCTCACAATGTATGTCAAATTTTTAGCTCCTGCTGCCACACCTGACTCTGGCCAGAGACCAGTAAGTGTGTTAGTGGTGCCTGATCTAAAACTTCGTCCAGGTTTTCTAGAGTATGTAGCTGAATTAAACAGAGGAGGATTATACGGAAACAAAAGAGGGACATTTTTGAATGAAAGAAAATAGGTGCGGTGTCGGCAATAACATGCAAATCAGGTGCATTTTGTATTCAAACCAGGATCTGAAAATGTGCTGCAGTGCTCCCCTCCTCTATCTGTTCCATGATGTCATTTCACTGGCTGTAATGTTAAAGCACAGTCTGAACGAGCAGGAGAACGTTTGACTTTAATCAACTTGCATGAACACCAAACAGTTTGGAGGAAACCTCAGGATTCAAGAGAATTGTTTAGGTGCAGTGAAGTCCCACACCAAATACTATGAGCGTGCTTTCTTGTATTTGTATAATGTCTCACCCTTTGACCTCTCGGCCACCAAAGTGTTGGTGTCTGAGGGAGGTGGGCATCAATCAAATATTTCAACGTACAATCGCTGCTCATCCCTGCACCCGTCTAAGGGTTGACTGTGTGTAAAAGGACATTTCATGTTTTTATGCACAGATCATGAGTTGAATTAGTATTTAAAAACAACATTAAAAGCTGTTTTTTGTACCGAAGATTCAGCCTGTGTTTTGTCAAAGCTATGTCACTTTTATACCTCCGGAATGTTTTTTGTAACTTTGAGCCACATGGTTCTTTACGCTCAGAAGTAAAATAAAAATAATGATATTATTAAAATATGAATACAAATATTTCCAGCTATTTCTGTGTGTGTGCAGCATGTTTTTTGTTCATCATAGGAAGTAATTACATAACACAAGTTCCATTTTTCATAAATTTTTGAAAGTCACATAAAACTCTGCAAATTGCATTGTAATTTCTGAGAAAAGTTGCTGCAAAATCAGGCATTCATAAAAGGTCTGCGTGAAATCTGCAGGTACAGATTCGAGTGTGATGGTTTCAGCTTCAGTGTGAACGATGTTCATCTTAAACACAGACTAAGAGTGCGTTAAACCATGTGTCTGTGTATGCTCCTGTGTGTACTGTATATACTGCAGCACCACTGCTACTGTGCAGGGTTGATCTTGTACCATCCCGTGCATGAGGCCTGGACTGTGAGTAGAAGCGTCTACGTTGGCTCTGAATGCGTTTTTTTTAATACTCTAACGAGCCAAGAAATGCTGTCGGCAGCATCACCAGAAGACAGCAAGAAAACAAACAGCAACCGTTTCATCAATGTCTCATTACACCTTCTCAAGTGGTCTGGTATCTGTCAGCGCTCCATGATGAGGAGACACAAGTTTAAACATCTAGCGGCCCGGGTCAAACGCAACACTAAATAGTGATTCCTACCCGGCTGCTCACAGCCCAGGGCAGGAAGGAGCGGTGCATGCACTTACACACAAAACATTCAGGGAAATAACTCAGGTAAAAGCTTCACTCAGCTGACCCATTAATCAAGTTAATAAGAAACCTCTTTAGTGGAGTGACGGTACTGAACTCAGATCTTAACACGCCAAAAATGAGAAAATTGATGCACGTCAAGGAAGAAACACCAGTTTCCTCTGTTATTTCCTCAGAGCAATGTGTGCATTAAGTGCCCGTCCACATGTGTGTGTGCACGTGTGACACTGTCCCACAGACACACAACCGCCAGTAGTTTTCTAAAGCCAAAGTATTGATATAGTATTAAATGTCAGAGAGAGGTCAAGTGGCTTCCAGCTCTGATGCAAAAGCCTCTCCTGGTTCATCAGAGCAGTAAGTGTATTGGCCGAAATGTGGTGCGGTCACATCGGAGAAAAAAAATAAAATAAAAGACATGTGGGAATTTGCTTTACCTACGCAGCACTCAGACC
Source organism: Brachyistius frenatus (assembly GCF_029030835.1). Lineage (NCBI taxonomy): Eukaryota > Metazoa > Chordata > Actinopteri > Embiotocidae > Brachyistius > Brachyistius frenatus. The sequence continues at coordinate 4,130,277 of NW_027210633.1, read as the reverse complement.
ATACATCCTGTAATGCAGTGAAGAGTGCTCCTGTGGTCCAACACACACACACACACACACACACACACACACACACACACACACACACACACACACACACACACACACACACACACACACACACACACACAGAGAGGGGACTGTCTCATAATCTACTCCTCAGATGACTGCTGCTGTGGTCTTATTAGATCTCCGTATTAAGTGTGGTCGCCTCCACTGAGCCACTGAGCCACAGATCCGGAAGCAGCATGGCAGATCTCATTCCCTGATTAATAGGAGATATATTTAAACTTTAATGGTGTAATGAAAATGCAGGTCTGAAGCTAACAAGACTACCAGGACGAGTGTTTCAACATCTCCATGCATGTTATGGTCGGAAGTGAGACAGACAGGTTTAGGTAAACACGCGTCCTCGTGAGGTGACACTCGACACATCTGATTACGCGCTGGTTGGCATTTGAGCAAAAGCAACTGCAGCATCGTGAACGGCTGCGGTTTACAGGGTTACACTGCGGCGACGTCATCAGGGAAAAACTAACAAACCGAACCACAGCAGTCTGCTCCAACAGCAGCGGCAGGCTATCACAAACATAAACACACCTGACGGCTCGGAGCCAAGAGAAACTGTGAGGTCACGCAGGTACGATAGCAGGTATGCTTTCAACACAGACAACCCAGAGCTGACAGTCTTATCAGGTCTTTCTGACATTCAGGATATTCAGCTCTGCTGACCAACCATAACTGGAAGTGCCGTCCTCTTACTGAGCTCGTCTGCAGCATCTTTTCACAGCGCAAAAGGTTTAACAAAGACTCGTGGCCGTGATGTCGTGACAGCGAGCGAACAGCAGGACCCTGAAACTGAAACAGCCAAACCAAATAAACAAAGTAACAGAATGAACATTATATTCTACATATAAACTTTTTTTACCAAAAATTATATATTCAGATGGAACCCATTTGTGACGACAAACTGTGAATTGTAACTCTAATTACATATTTTTTACTCAATAACTGTAATGAAATACAATTACTTTTATTTTGTAATTTAATTACATGTAGCTAGTTACTCCACAACACTGGTTGTGGGTCATAATCTGAAGCACTAGCATTTTATCTTTAGTTTGAAAACCTGAAGAACTAAACTGAACTCCATCTGCTATTAAAGAAACTTGAAATAAGACTATTTTGTTGAAAACACCACATATACTGCCACTTAATATTATATCATGTTTCAACAAACTAAAACTTATCTGACAGATACTTTAATCATGTAAAAGTCACACAGAAGCTTCAGGCTGCAGGAGAGACGAGCTGACAGGAGAAAATGACTCACAAACAAACCAATCAAACATCTACGTGAGCCCGGCGCTGACTGCAGTATGAACCACAGCTCCTCCGGAGCCAGTGATCTGCCCTCTCCAGGGGTGGGTGGCCTGCTCGGGCCCAGCTAGCGCTGTTTGTTTACATCGCCGGCGAAGTGCGGTGTGTGAGCGAGGCCTGGCATCACTGTGTGTCCCTGACGGAGCAGAAACAAACTACGCTGCTCTGACGTCTCGATCTCACACAGGAGACGAGACCTCTCGGCCTGCTAACGTCTCAGAGTTTGTTGTGGGTTCAGTGTGGTGCGGATGACGCGGCCGGGCCGGTTCTATACAGCGGTGGGACCCCCTTCATCTGCAGCCCTGTCCCAACGTGAAAAAAGGAGGGGGGGAGTGATGGGAATATTACACACTCACACATAGTCACTCAAACATCTTCTGTATTAATTAAACATCTCTGATTATTGGGCTATATTCAGAGTCAAAGTGTAACCCAGTAACTTCAAAACCTTTGACTTCTGACAGCAGATTGTATGTGAGTCAGCAGAAATTCTATTATTTTACTCTTATATTGAGCCATAATAATTTAATAAGAAGATACAACAATCACTTCAGCTTCAGTTTTTTGTGTTCAAGGTTTTTCTAGAAGACATTTTTTTGCTTTGAACAAGACAGAAGAAGGCAGGAGGGAAACTTGTTCAATAAATAACTGGAAAAGTATTTTCATATTCAAAGCAGATGGAAAAAATTCCCTGCATTCATTATTTTATTTTACTATTTATTTTTTGGGATACTCAGACTTTAAATGGGACGGTGACTTGAATTAACCATAAACCTGTTGATGCTGCACTGCCTTCATGTCTGATAAAAACTTGTGGAGACCCCGTAGGTCGTTTTTGTCCACATCACATTCAGTGCGTGAGGAGATGATGGCGTGGAATAATCTGTGTGGGAATAAAGAGTGAGAGTGAAAGAGGTAGAGACAGGGAGGGAGGGGGAGGAGGGAGGCGGGCCAGCTGTGGTGCTGCTGCATTAAAGTGTCTAATGACAGAGTACAGAGCTCTGGGCCTACAGGTCTGAGGCCGGCTCTGCTCTGTCATTTCTCCTGACCGGCCCGGCACACTGGAACCATTACTCAGGCACTGGGACTTGCCGCACGGCTAAATCAGAAGCAGACGGGTGGGGGGGTGGGGGGGTGGCTGATGATGATGATAGAGGGGGCAGAGTGGCGTTGGAAAACAGGTGCAGTCTGCGTTGGTGTTATGAAGTCTCTGTTAAACCTGGCATCGGATTTAATGTTAAGTTTTACTCAAACAGTTTACAGAAATGTATGCAAGTCTCCAATCAACGACATCCACAGAAATTTGCTGATTGGACAGTTTACCTGTTAAGTGATGACATCAGAATGATTTGTCCCTGGTGGCTCAGCTGCTTCACGCAGACATTCAGCTTTCACTTGTGTCAACATGTGAAATAGTAGCGAATTTTTTAAACATACAGTCTACAACCAATGCTCGCCAAATCTGTGAGGCTGGACTTATACCCAGAACGCTGCATGTGTTTGTACATATGTGTACATTTACATTTACATTTCCCAGAGCGTCAGACACTGACGTTTTTTCAACGCCTCTGTCGGCAAAGAGAAATGCACAACGTTGGTATCACCCAGGTCAAAGGTCGAGTGACGGAGCAGAAAGAGACAAGTGTTAGAGTGGGTCGGGGTAGTTGGATGGAACCAACACAGGAACTTTCAACCTGTGTTCAAGTCTGTGAAAGCAGAAATTCATGTGGATTCCTTGTTTGAATCCAAACCATGATCTTGTCTTGAACAGTGGCGAGGACCAAATCATACGGAATACTCGCAGATCAATAACATTTAATTCACTGTGGACGACAAAACTGTCATCAGCATCCAAACCCAAACCTGACCACCAGGTTGTTGCTACCAACCGTTTTAGTTTAGTGTTAGCATGCAAACACCCGAACACAAAGTACAGCTGAGGCTGATGGGAATACCTTTATTTATGTAGGTGTTGGGTAACTTCAATTTGTTACCGATGCAAAGTTTGACCCAGTGGTGGCGCTGGATGTCCTAATCATTCACTAAAGTTATTATAATGAATCCTGAGGGGATCATAGATCAAAGTCCGGCTCAAACAGGTGGAGGAACCAACGGACCCGTTTCCACACCTCTGCTGATGCCTTCAGTTGAATCACTTCTCTTTTTGACGTACTTAAGTCTATTTTTCCGAAAAAAAAATTGTTTTCTTTCTTCAGTGTTATTCATGTTTTTAGATTAAAAAAAAAGTGTATCTCATGAAATACAGCTAATAAAAAAATCCCTGCACAACAATGACCTCCCAGAATTTGGACCTGATCTGAGGGGTCCCTCGGGGTAAATGTACCTGATTTAAAATGACCCATCCAGCCCCCAACAGAGAGACAACACCAACAGTGTCAGCAGCACAACTTGCTATCAATCACCAACCAGTCCATAAGAGCAGCAAGAAAACAACAACGTCCTAAGAATTTAATGTAAAGTCATCGAAACTCATTTCAGATTCAATTTCTTTATTAGGTAAAGAAATAAATCTTATTTTTTGCCTCTGATCTAAAACATTGAAGCTCTGCAGCCAGTCAGGACATACTGCAGATTATTCTCCAACCTATTTGACATCTTTATTTGTTTTCACCTACAGCTGACGTGTTTGGACTCAGTACACCCGCAGACTGTCAGACCCTGAAATAAGTGACTCTCGCTGATTCCACTGTGGACCTGGTCGGACCCGCGTCTCACGAAGAGGTCTACCTTGAATTTGTTTAAATGATAAACTTCCAAAAATGACTCCATTGTATTCACGTGCAGTGGAAATAAAGTATTTGATGTATTTAAATGTCTCATAATGAGAGAATAAAAATGAACAGCTAATAAAAACTAATTTGAGATGTTTGCAATCAGCTCAGCCGACCGAAACATGTGACGTCATGGATGATTTCAGTCTGTGTTTTCATCTTTTCATCCTCCTGGCATCACATTGTTGCCACACGTTCTTAACTGTAGAAATCTAATAAACAGTGATACAGTTCACTTGCTAAAAACATATTAAACCAAACTTGATGAGAGATTATCGAGTTTTAAAAGTCTCCCAGTGACGATATCCCTTTCATTTTTTCTGTTTTTCAGTAAATTACATCAATAACAACCAGAACACCACAGCATTTGCTTTAAATACAGTTTACCTGGCATGGGAGCTGTGTATTTAAGTCTAATTGTGTGTGAGTAATGGCTGCATGTGTGTGTGCTGTGTGTGATTGCCGGGTGCTCGCTACTGCTGCTGGCTGAGCGGCAGTTGAGTTGGTTGGAGGAGGGAAGGGTGTGGCTCTGCTGGGTATCCATTACTCACACGGGTACTTTGATGTGGAGCTGCTGGAGGGGGTGGGGGTGGGGGCACATACTGTATGAAGGAGGTGTGTGTGTGTGTGTGTGTGTGTGTGTGTGTGTGTGTGTGTGTGTGTGTGTGTGTGGGGAGGTGGTTGGGGGGGGGGGCAGGCATGTCAGGGCAGGTGAGCAGATTCTACGCTCTCAGGAAAAGTATTGAGCCTGAGGGGGTGGGCCTGAATCACACACGCTCCTCCAAATCATCCTGACACACACACACACACACACACACACACACACACACACACACACACACACACACACACACACACACACACACACACACACACACACACACACACACACACACACACACACACACACACACACACACAGAAGCACTGAATCCAGAGCCTGGGTTTGGCCACCTTTCTCGTGCGGAGGAGAGAGACTCACTGGAAAAAGCTGTGAACCTGATCCTCCTGTCTGGAGGTAACAGAGGTCATTTAGAGAACTCACAGCCCCCCCCCCCTCTCTCTCTCTGTCTGTCTCTCACTCTCTCTCTCTGTTTCTCTGTGTGTGTCTCTCTCTCTCTCTCTCTCTTTCTCTGTCTGTGTCTCTGCCTTGTCTCTCGCCCCCTCTCGTTAGCAGCCGCTCGCTGCACTGTGACACATTTGAAATGCAAAGCACAAGGTGACAGAGAAAGACCAGAGTCATCTGATACGCGACCGCTTGCTAAACACATCGTGGAAACATCAAAGAGCCGAGCAGCGAGCACCCAGAGGCGACTGGGAGGAGGGGGAGGGGGGGCAGATGAGACTGATGTGGCTGCCACCGACAGCGCCGATGATGGAGCCGAGAGGCCCGACTCAACTGCACACACTCCACCATGTGACCTTACATATCTCTCCTTAAATCCGGCGAGCCCAGAGCCGGGTGTTAACAGAGGGTTAACAGCCATTAAACGTGTCAAGAAGAAGAAAAGCTGCCACTTTACTGTAAGCTGTGCTGCTCCTCAAAGGAATAGTTCAAGATTAATACCACTCTCATATCCATAGGCTAAATATGAAGGTCGAGCCAGGAGCTTAGTTTAGCATAAAGACTGAAAGCCGAAGGAACCACTTAGTGTGGATCTGCCAAAAGAAAAAACATTTCAAATGAACACAATCATTTTAATTTTTTTCTGTTCAAGAAATAAAGTGTGAAAATAAAAGCTGAATAAAACCACAACTGATTTGTTTTGGTTTCAAAACTGCTTCCTGCTTCTGCATCACATTTAATGAACAGACATGTCAGAGTGAAATCGATCTCTTCATCTGATGTTCGAATCATTTTTAATCCAGTTGCACCCGAGTGACCACCGTTAGCATCTTCAGCTTCAGAGGGGTAATATAGATATTAAAGTAAATATGTACTACATACACACACACACACATGCATGATATGCTGCAAGAAAGTGAGTAAGCTTATTTACTAAAACTATTTACTACTACTTTTGAACCCAGCTGCATCTGACTGACCACCGTTAGCATCCTGAGGTCAATACATATTACACATTACACTACATATGTACTACACGTAGACTGGCAGAATATGCAATATGAAATCAGGAAAGAAGTAATGAAAAACGTGCTCTATTTAATGTGACTTGATGTCTGCCACAGTGTCTTTTATAAAACTACCACTGGGGGGCGGCAACGATGGACATTTTCTGCACATTTCTCTAAGGGACTGTTGATAATTATGCCTGTTGGGCTGCACCTCACTTATAAGGTTAATTGATCAAAAAAATGTAATCATTAAATTATGTTCTACTGTCACGGCAGATAAAGAAAACAGAAAGTTTTCATATTTGAGAAGCAGCGACCAAATACTTTTGTTAATTTTTACTCAATTATTTAAATGGATTATAGTTTATCTAAATATTTTGACTGTACAAGATTGGACAAATGACGCGAGTAGTAAATATGTGAAATATTTTTCCTTCTGTTGTGCGAGTTTATGAAAAACACACCAGTTAATGAGGTTTATTTTTGCACTACTTCGGAAAGGATGCATTCAAAAAGGCCAGTCTCACCTGCAGGTGTCCAACTCTATTTGACATTGTGAGTCCACTGGTGCATTACCATTCATCTGAACAACCACTATAATTAACTAAGGCTGTGTAAGCACATGAAAAAGTTCTAAAATGAAATCCAGTTGTAAATATCATGATATACAGCACTTGACTGTAATAAGTATAATTAAGTAAACCACCTCGGTTAGATGGCAGGAGGAGAGACGCAGAGAGAAAGAGAAAGAGACTCCTGGATGTTCGAACTCTTCTGATCTGGCGGGGAACACAAACATACCAAACCCCACCTCTGATGATCGTCTCACTTCTCCAAACATCTAGAGGGCCTTTCTCAAACCTCAGCCCTGAAAGCTGCCACATGAGAAGCCGTCCGATGCCACAGAGGAGCCACTACCTCTTCATTGTTTGTATTGCACTCAATCAAGAGATTCATCAATGAGAAATCCTCCTTTGAGTAGAAAAAGGCACCTTTTTTTTTTTTTAGGTTTGGTATCCAGATGTTAAAACATTCCTGCAGTTTCTGATGAGAGCATTTAGAAAGAGTCCGGCATAATTGTTTTTGTCCCCGTCGTGTACCGACCGGCGGCTACACAGAGACTTAGGGGAAGCCAATTAGAGGGCCTTTCCCGGCCATTTAAAAGGCAGATAATGTTCTTGTTTTCATAAAGCATCCTGTTATTTAATCAAGCCTGTAAGTGAGAGCCTGACACCCCTCCTACAGAGCAGAGCAGAGCAGCCTCGCTCCTCGCCCTCCCTCCCATCATTCCTGCCCTGAGCCCTCCATCTCATTCAACAGCTCTTGTAAGCCTCCAGGAATTCATTCTTGGAACAGGCCGTGCAGTAAGCCGTATCTTTCTGCAGAGCAAACACACACACACACACACACACACACACACACACACACACACACACACACACACACACACACACACACACACACACACACACACACACACACACACACACACACACACACACAACAGCATAGTGACAACTGAACACACACGCTGTCTGTAAATGAGGTTAACCTAGATACGAATAAAAGTTTTTAAGAATGCACCACTTTGTTTGCTCTGAAACAGGAAGAACACACTACAACTGTGAATGAATGCAAATCTCCTTTCAGTTCAGTCAGTGGAGTGTTTGTTTATGAACATACGGCCCATCACACCTTCTATGGGAGCGGATTACAAGCAGTTGAAAAACAGATTTACAACTACAACAACTGCTGGTTCACACCTCAAGACTTCTACATCACCCGCTAATATTAGTGCACATGTGTTTTTATTTTCTTCGTCCAAATGATTACACCAACGATGGAAAACAATCTAAATCCTGTATTGGTAGAAGAATAAAAGTAGCAACACCACAGTGTAGGAATATTCAGGGACAAGGATGTGTTAGGTATGTTACTTAAAAAAAAGTTACTATTAGCAGTATGTACTTGACTCTCCCCAGACTATTACATTTTTATATGTCATATTATTGTATTATTATCATCATTATTGATGCATTATTATATAAGCAGAATGTAAATGTTGTGGGTGGATGATGTGAAGCTTTATAACAGTATAATTTTTCATAAAATGATCGAGGATTAAATTACACCCGTCACATGAGCATAGTGGTTTATGATATTCCTCTGTATGTGGAGTATTATAATGAAATAATATCAACTGGAAATAATCAAAACTGTATTTGTGTTCACAGCTTTTCTAAATGAACTAAAAACAGTGACTGTTTATTAGAGGTGTAATGGTTTGGTATGAACTTCGGTTTTGGAGTCTCGGTTCGGTGCGTTTTCAGTACAGCAGAGATAATGAAAAAAAAAAATGCATCACATTTTTTCCATTTATTTTCAAAAAATGAAGATTTCCAAAAGTGCCTAATTGGCTATAAATCTTACTGTAACAGTTAAGGCCCTCAAATGCTGCGCAGTGTTCAATGAGCAAAGATTCTCATCTGTTTACTGTCAGGTAAAAAGAGAATGAAATACAAAATGTCCATTAACTCAAATTGTGCACCATCTTCACACTCAAATGAACAATTAAAGCCAGTAGAGCAGTTTCAGCTTTAAAGAATTGCACACACAACGCTGCCTGTGTGTCAACACTGAGGATGCAGTCGCCTGGATTGGACAAAAATGTCACTGGACATAAGCAACTGGCTGCTTGTTTCTCAGTGAGCTCCACACGGGGGCCGCTCGACTGACCCGTACAGTGTGAGCAGAGAAGTCGCAGGTAATGGCTCATTAAAAACTCAACACGTGGTGGAAGTTAACGCATCGTACACGTTTAACAAAACAGACTGTACAGATTTTAAGGCTAACTCTGCTCGCACGATACCTGATAGACAACAACTGTAGCGCTGCCAAAACAAAGCAGGTGGAGCTCAAAAATGAAAGTATGTGGACATAAACAGACTTCTGACAGTAACTGTGTGGCTCACAGGGAGAACCGAAGCAAGCAAACCTCTTCCCGAACCAAATGAGTACTGAACGGTTTGGGACGAACACACCGTTACACCCTCCTGTTTACTATATGTAATTAAATTTAACTGTTGTCGCTGCATTTTTTTTTAAATTTAACACTGATGTTAGTACCTCTTAAGTTACGCCATATATGTACTGTACTTATATTCCAGTAAAAACATGCCAGCAGCTCTGAGAACTTAAAGGTTCAGAGTTTAGGAGGATCTAGCGGCAGAAATGGAAAATAATGTTCGTAATCATGTTTTTATTAGTGTTTAATCAACTGAAAGTAAGAATAGTTGTGTGATTTTTACGTGATAATGAAGCCCGTCGTGTTGCATGTTTCTACAGCAGCCCAGGAGGGACAAACCAAACACGGACTCCAGAGAGGGTTGTTTGTGTTTCACAGCCACCGTATATTCTCCAACACACTTTGAAGGAAAAGATGAAGAGAGAGAGATTCAGTTGGTTGCAATCTACCACTTCACCACCAGATGCCACTAAAACCTCCACACTGCTCCTTTAAGCACAGGGTTGCTATGAGCTAAATGCTAGTGTGAGCTAACCTGTTCCCAGTGACACTGATTACGAAAATTGATGTAGCAGGTATTTTTACTGTCTTAGTTTAGTGTGTTGGCATGATAACGTTTCAATTAGCATTAATACAATGTACGGACACGGCTGATGAATAGTTCTGCAGATATTTGATCATAAGCACTCAACAAATGAAAGGTTTGACTCCATGATGTCGTTGAGATAAAAATTCAGAAACCAATTACAGCACATCCTGAGGGGAACATAAATCCACATATGAATGTCATAGCAATGAATCTAACAGTTCTGAAGACATTTTTACTGAAAACCGCAAATGTCAACAACATGATGGTGGCGCTAGAGAACAGCCTAGGCATCCCCATCATTAGGATTCATCCTGAGAGGACCATGGATGCCTGTAGGTCACTGCATGTAATATTTGAAGGTAGCAGCTCACATACACACCTGTGTAGCTCAGGGCCAGAGTCTGACACTGACATTCAGACGGCCTCTGAAAGACTCTCTGTGGGTCAAAGCTAAATTTCAAATGAAACATTCTTGTTTGCTACAAGACCTCTCGCTCACACCAACCTGAGTCTAAATAGTCTCATTGTATCCTGGAGAATTACATACTGTCCAGCCTCACCGTCTGCCCTGTGAATCTGTTTTGTCAAACCCCTGTTAAAAGCCAGAGGAGGGTGGGGTGGGGGGGCACTTGGCACAAGCCTACCTGAGTCAGAGTTAAACAGGTTCACGCTGCTAAAAAGAAACAAGAACTCGCTCTCTCCGCCTGCAGGGTCGGGCTCACAGGACCAGTTTGCTGGTTTGCTCTGAACTCTGGGAGATGCTTGGTGCTCGCTCGCCTGGGGAAGTAGTTATTGGTAACACAAACCTGCCTACTTTCCACTTTACTCTCAGCAGCAGCGTGCCCTTGCCCAAGCCTGAGGCGAGCCAGAAAAAAAAAGAAAGAAGGGGAAAATAAAAAGAGACAGAGATGGAGAGAGAAAGCTGGGCAAAGGTAAGACAGAGAGAGAGAGTGAGACGGCGCAGGGTGAAGGGACAAGGGGGGGAAATGTCTCTTTTATGGGAATGTTTCACTTAATCTCATAAAGGCGGCGTGAAAACCTCCATCTGTTTGCAGAGCAGTTCAAAAGAGCCTCCACATGCCTCCGCTTGCTGCTGTATCAAAACAACATTCTAATGCAGATCTTAAAGAGGGCCAGCGGCTCAGGCTGCACAATGAGAGGCTGGGATGTGCCAGACGGAGCAATGGAGGATGAGAGGGTGGAGACAGGTAAGCAGGAGGGAATCTGAGCAGCAGAGGAGGACTGGTGACAGTGAAAAAAAAAAAAAAAAAAAAGGGGGGGGGGGGGAGTCAAATCCAATCCCTGTTTCTGACCTGGTAGACCTGACCATGAAGCAGACAGACAGGACCAGAGTGGGTCGCCCTCCGGCCTCCACCGCCACTCCTCTCAATCAACCCATTCACCTCTCTGACTCTCTCCTGTTCCCCTCTACTCTTCATGTTTCACCATGAGACTCAGCATTCGCCTTTGTCATTAATAGAGGAATGTCCTGGCAAGGATGACATCTTGTGGTTTATTGTGGCTCCTGAGCAGAGATTCAAGGGCAGCACCTTTATATTCAGGATCTTTGAAGGTAAAACTGGGCTTTCCCCTTTTCCAATAAAACCTTCTGCAGCAGGCACAAGAACCATCAATCTGAGTGCAGAGGAAGTGAACAAAACTACCTCAGATCAGTCACAAATAAATGATAATAAATAATTTCTTTGATCCATTCAAACGTTAGGAACCAAAGGTCCATGAGACTGCAGCGTCAGGCTTCTGTACTCAGGTTTTCCTGCACACCTCCAGGCCTCCTCTCCCCAGAGCCGGGGCAAGACCAGGCCCGATCCCATCTGCGGAGTTATTTTGACGAGCCACCCCTCTAAAAAACTCCAGGGTTCAAACTGCTGGGAGATCAAAGGGCTAATACTGCAGTAATAATAAGTTACTGCCCTATGAACGCCTCATTCATCAGGGAGAGGCCGTGATATAGTACAGTTGTAACTGCAGGGCCATTAAGCACTCATCATGTGATCCTCTTCGCCATCCCCATGTGGAAACACATCCTCAGCTCAGCAGGCGGAGTGAGAACCACCACGAACTGTTATCATTTGAGATTTTTGGCATCTCTATGAGAAAGTGCACGAATATCGTCTCTGTATTGTGACCAAAACTCGATAGAAATCACCTCCCTGCTCCACACACACACACACGCACGCACGCACGCACACACACACACACACACACACACACACACACACACACACACACACACACACACACACACACACACACACACACACACACACACACACACACACACACACACACACACACACACACACACACACCTCTCCCCCTTCCCTCCAAGCAGTCAGCTGAAGGTGTCTCCCAACCGCTTGGCATGGAGGCATTTTAATAACAGAAAGTTGGCACACATTGGTATCATCTGGGCTGCGTCTTTCTTTACCAGCATGAAACGGCGTCCTATTTTTAGCGCAGCATCGCTCTCAGATTATGTGCGCTGACGACAGTCTGATGACATCCCGACCCTCGCGCGCTCCCTTTGAAGTGACAAGCGAGAGATGTGCCGCCCTAATACGAACGCCTTGAGACGGAAACACTTTTCATTATTGGATACCGCGAGCAGGCCTGCAGCAGGGCCGTGGGTTCGCCCTCCGGCGGAAGATAAGCAGCCGGGCGTGCACAGACAGTGTGTGTGTGTGTGTGTGTGTGTGTGTGTGTGTGTGTGTGTGTGTGTGTGTGTGTGTGTGTGTGTGCGCACAATCCCAAATGCACAATAGTTTGTGTAAAGATATTCTCTCCCTGCTCCTACGTTAGATGGCTTCATTAGTAAATACGTGTCCAGCAGCTGAGGATACATCGTGTTTTCTGTGTAAATGAGCTCCTTTTAAGGCTCATTTGTGTGAGAGTACTCTGCAAAACATTTCATCATTTTCTGTTGCTTTAGCAACTTGAGTTACCTGAAACTTAAGTTCAATATGAAGTGCAACCTTGTTTTGTAAAAATTTAACAAGTTCACTGCATGTGGGATAAAAAGTTCAATAAATTTCAGACAGTGACGTCAGGCAAAGACGATGTGACGCCGACGAGGCAGCTGCTGTAAACACAATGGGGAGTTAATTTGTGCTGTTTGGTCCATTAGAACTGTGGTGAAATGTAAACTGGTACATTTCCTCAAGTACTGCACTTTGAGGTATTTGTACATTACTTATGCAATTTTACACTTCTAAATCTCTAAATCTTTTTACTCCACTACATTTGTCTGACTGCTCAATGTTTCAAACCCTTCCTGTCCACTGAACACCATGTCTTGTGATTTTGATTTTTTTTTTTCTGATAAACTGGAGGATTGACTGTTTGTTTCTTAGCTGAGAAAATTCAACTTTTTAAGATAAATAAACTATTTTAAAACCTTCCTGGATTGTTTTTCTGAGCAAGTAGACTTTTTAGAGACACAAGATTCTTACTGAACAGAAATTATAAAAGACATATGATCATCTTAGAGAATAAGATGCATTACTGAAGACTAAGCTAATAGTACATAAATTAGTTATAATAAGCACAACCTGCAGCACTAAAATCTATATTAATTCAAGAGTAATAATAATCCAAAAACATCATAATAGTAAAGCACTAACAGGCAGACTTTTCTGCACAGTGTGTACTTTTACTTTTGATACTTTAAGTACATTTCTCTCAAAATACTTTTATAAAACTGTTACATAAGTAAACCTTTGACTGTAAGTGTGTCCACTTGTGGATCTGTGGCTCATGGAAATAATTAATGTGTTTTAAATCCGTGTCAGGTGTCCAAATTTGTGCTCCCTCTTTAAGTAATAACACAGTTAAATCTGGACACTTGAATGAAAAACATGACACTTTTGATTTCACATTTAGTGTGGATATATAATTTTCTCAGATGTCCACTGTGAATAAATGTTCATAAATGGATTTAGAAAAAAATAAATAAAATAAGAGTGATCTTTATAACTGCAGAACTTGTTCAAGTTTTCTTCAGTATCAAAGTATGATCAAGTACAGATGTGTACACATACAGACAGTGGGCGTGCTTATAATGATGCCAAAATGTAAAAAAGAAAAGAATCCCACATTGTTTCATTATTCTACAACTTAGAACATTATTATCACCTAATAAGACCTAAAAACAGAATATTACCATCTAGATATTATATGGGGTTCTTATGTGATAAAATGTAGGTGGGACAAAGTGTGAGGCATTATTTAATAAGATGAGTGAACTCTTAGCAGTACATTTATTCGCATTATTTTAAGTCAAAAACCTTCATGTCAAGTGAGCTGAACTTCTTATAAAATTCATAAAATGCTGATTTTTATGTTAAATTCATGATAAAATATTCCACTGAGTCCCTGCATGATGTTTAAAAATGTAGTCAAAGAGCTTCTTTTTTCCCTTCGTTTCAAAATGTTGAGAGGAAATTTGTGTCACAAGTAAAACTGCATTTCTGAGACTGTCAGACGTGAGTTTCCACTTTTCAAAAGTGAAATAGGACAAAATATTCACCAGAACTTGTTAAGAGAGACATATTTTGTGATGGACACACATACACAAGCACGTGATAGTCCAACTGCTTCTGTTTTGGAGAGGTGTACTTCCCACCGGGCGGCACCGCAGACATGTCAGTGTTTAGGTCCACATGTTTTGTGGTGACGCTGTCGACAAAGTCCTGTTGGACTGGAGAGTCGGAGAGGCCTGCGTTCGCTCCGCACGCCTGCAGTAACTACGCAGAGCCAGTTTCCGAGAGGGGAGAGAAAAAGGGAAGAGCAGAAAAGTGAGAAAGGGGGAGCAACAAGCTGCTAATCGCCGGTCGCTGGGGAAAGAAAGCCAGCATCTGAAAACATCACCTCTCAAAGCAAACAACGCATCCTCCACATCTTCTGTACGTGCGGGGAGGAGAATTGGCCATCAGCTCTGAGTCAATGTTTAGCTTAGCAACGCTGGCATCAGGCGAGAAGCCGACAAGACATGACAGGATGAGTGGGGAGAGCGCGGCGGAGAGGCAGACCCTCAGCACATCACTCACACCTCGCCAGCAGGAGTGATGACAGCGCTGAAGCGAGCTGAACGACAACAATGCTGCAGGTCAAGGTGACATCTGTTAAGCTGTGACCCGTGGGCCTCTCTAACCTCCCAGCCCAAATGCTCCCGGTCACCTGCAGGTTGAAGTGCGCGTGATTGATTGATTATTAATAAAGTCCAAATGCAGGAATGCAGTTGTGAGATGCACATTTTCTTCATGTTTGGCCAAAACCTGGTGATAAATGGATTTCAACAGCCTGCTTTTGGCATTAAGTTGATTTAATCTTCCATATATCTTTATGTAGACTCACCTTGTTGCTCCAGAGGGCAAACATGTCTCCCTAAGCACCCCCCTATCCGACCCCGGCGAGACAGGAGGACTTCATTCCTTCCATCACCACGCTGACTCGACTGAATAGACATGTTTAATCGCTGCTCCGAAATCGACACACGACTGTGAAATGCAAATCACACCACTTGTTTTTTGAAGTGGAGACTAAAAAAGGAACGCATCAAATAGGGAAACCTGAAAGTATTCCTGATATTGTTGAGCTGCTCACACCAAATTCTTCGTGAATGAAAGGCATGTTCCACGAGCACGCTAATGCCTCCGGTACATCACTGCAGGACGCTGCTCACAGGTCCCCCCTCTCATCGTAACCAGCTGGTGACATCAGCAGTTCATTTCTCACAAAACTCCTCACTCAGGTGTTCGAGGCGGGACAACCGCATAAACAACACAAAACAGTGTAACTGCAGCGTCTGTCTGGAGCGAATGAGCAGCGAGTCTTCCAGAACTTGTGTCTCCGGCCCTCCAGAGAGGAGCTGAGGTCAGCAAGCAGCAACCCATGTCTTGTTTTGGTGGCTGACGCCTGGAAAACGTTCCTGCTGCTCAGGACTCTTCTTTGTCCAAAATATTCTTTGGCGGAGTCCTGTGGGAACGGGCTCTCCTGTTTGTGTGACGACAGCAGAGGACTTATCGCCCTGTTTTCCTGCCGTCGGACTTCCAACGCAGCGGATCGGTCACGAACGTCCAGGACTACCGGCTGCTGACTGCGTCTTCAGATTCCCTCCTTTGTCCTGCAGAACAGCGGCTCACCAGCGACTCCTCAGACGGTGGGTGTGCAGACCAAAATGACAGAGGTTTGGGTTGGAAATGAGCGCGGTGTTAGCCGCTAAAATGCCGTGCTTTACCACTTCAAAGGTCCAAAGTAACCCAATATATCATACAGATAAACTCCAACTTCAGCATTTTTATTTTTGCTTTTCATTTCCTCTGCCTCCGCACTCTATTTACGCACATCTTCATTTTTACAATAAACTACAAAGCAAAAAACAAAGACTGCAGGACGGCGAGCAGCTTGGCTTTGAGCTGAATGGTGATATTAGCATGCTAATACTAACATCCTGTTTATGTGGTCACCGTCTTAGCTTAGCATGGTAGCATTGCTAACAATCGCCAATTAGCACAAAGCATAAAGTAAAAACTGACATGTCAACAACAGGACACGCTGACTTCCTGTTCGGTCCGTCTTCACCGAGCTACAGTGTGACGTGTGGTGTGTAGCACTGTGGATGTACATTTCTGTAAAAGCATGAAAAAGCATGGGCCATGAATTTAAAAAAAAATGTTTGGTATTAAAATATAGCAAATATTTGTTTAATTTACTTACTCAAACGCCTAATTTACCTGACGTTTGTGGCAAATAAGGGTAAGGACTTCAAAATGCTGTTTTTATGGAAAGTTGTGTTTGTTTTTTCTGTCCACAAGCAATTAGCCAACGACTGACTGTTAATAGTCAAAAATCTCAACAAAAAAAAACCGACTTAAAAGGTGGATTTTGGCCCACTGAACACAGACTTACTGAACACAGACTTACTGCACACAGACTTACTGAACACAGACTTACTGCACACAGACTTACTGAACACAGACTTACTGCACACAGACTTACTGAACACAGACTTACTGAACACAGACTTACTGAACACAGACTTACTGCACACAGACTTACTGAACACAGACTTACTGCACACAGACTTACTGAACACAGACTTACTGCACACAGACTTACTGCACACAGACTTACTGAACACAGACTTACTGAACACAGACTTACTGAACACAGACTTACTGAACACAGACTTACTGCACACAGACTTACTGCACACAGACTTACTGCACACAGACTTACTGAACACAGACTTACTGCAGACAAGTTTCATTTTCAATGTGTTAAATCTGCTACCAGCACACAGGAACACCCACATACACAACTTGTTTTACTATCCTCGTGGGATTTCATTGACGTAATGCATTCCCTAACTCTTTAACCTAAACTTAACCATCACCACCAAATGCCTAACCTTAACCCTAACCTTTATCCAACTCTAATCCAACTCTAATCCTAACAATAAAACCAAGTCTTTACTCTCCAAAACACCGACTCTCCCTCAATCTCTGTCCCCACAATGACGCATGTCCTCGTGGGTTAGTATTCAGGTTAAAGACCCCACCTTGATATAAAAACAAGCCCACACACACAAACAAATGACTGTAACCAGTACAGACTCCGACACAGCACCACAGGAACAAAGGGGACTGCATCTGATGTTAACTCAGTTTGCAGGTGGGGGGTGAGGTAGGGTTATGATTCTACTTGTGTAGGTGGATAAAGGAACGGCCTGACAAAGGTGCCCATTGTTTGGCTTTATTAAAAACCCTGCGAGTGTTTGATATTTGCATCATCATGAAAAGAACAGGAGACAGAGGAGTCTGGCTCAGGCAAATCCCTCCACAGTCAGCACAGCATCTATCTCAAAGACAAAAGATATTAAACAAAGGTTGGAGACGAATCAAACTACAAATTACATCAAGGGTACAGTGACAGCTGTGACTGAAAAGAAGGCAGTCGTTAGGCCGCTGGACGACTTCGTCCTGCTGTATCCTCACATCGATATGGTGAGCGAATACAGTCTAGCTTTAACAGAGGGGCAATGGGAGGGGAAACTGCTTCGTCAGGGTCAAACAGGCACAAACAGACAAACGTGGTTAGTTCGTCCGTTAACCCTGTAGCTTTAAAACAGAGCAGATGGCAACTATCTGAGGAGAAATATTTGGATCATTTGTGAAGGCCGCCCCTTCACTCTGCTGCTTAAAAGAGAGTCTTGAGAGAGGTAGCCCCAAAGCTAAATCTTTATCACTTTTGAAGCAGTTGCATTCATGATGAAATGATCAAAGCGCTGTAAACCTATCTGACAAGGAGCAAAAGGAATATCACCCTCAGGATAACAGGAAGAAAGAGTGTGTACCTTTTGCTCAGAGGGCTGAAAAACAGATTTTAAACTGTCCCAATGTGGTGTTCAAACTTTTTATGTGGTGATTTACAGTTTATCTCCGACTGGAACAAGTAAAAATGGGAGGGTGGGAGTGTTTTTGTATGCTTCAAAGATTAAAAAGAATACTTTGTGTTGCATGCAGTGGTTTAAAAGGTGCATGGTCCTTGCCAGTCGATTAACAAAGCAAAGCCAAAGTTGCAAAAGTTAGTGAGTCCAGCTTTGACTAGCGAAAAAAAAAAGAAACAGTTATAGTTTATCCTTTTGAAGACAACCGTGCAACTGTCTGGCACCGACTAGCAAATAATGAATTTTCTTGGGAGAGAAATCAAAGCGAGTCCAAAAGTCTGCGAACACTGACGCATTTCATACCAGCCAAAATGTCCATTGTGTACCTGCTGCTTTTTGCATTTGCTCTCAAAAGCTGAAATATTCCCTTTTTTCCAGATGTTGCCCTGTGTTCCTCCTTCACTTGTCTCAGATGAGCTGGAGACGTTCGACTCGGCTACTGAGGGAAAAGCAGCCAAAGGCAGCTGCCATTGCATTTCCAGCCCTTCTGCTAAAAAACAGCAGGCAGGAATAGCCTGAGGTCAGTGTCACCCCGACAGACAATAAGACACAAGGAGACAAAAACACTTGTCATGAGCGACGTGATTTATCCATCCCTCAACGGGCTTCCCTAGTTTTCAAACACTTCCTGTTGCTGGGATTACTCTTCCTTAAACCTCAGGCCATGAAGGAAGACCAAATTAACCATTAGTAATTACTAAACTCTTAATGATTAAATTATGACTTGATATTTTAGACCTTCTAGTGGTATCAACTGAAAACAAAAATCCAGTAGTTACTTGGGGACTTCTATTCTGCATAAAGTCTTATATGGAATCCTAAAACAAAAAAAAGTGACTTTTGATTATTATAAATCAAAACCATCACAAATAGATGAGAATACCTCAAACAACAATGCAATTAGTTAAATAATTAGATGGCAGGTGAAAAGAAACATTAAACATTTAATCATCAGTCAGTTTGTAAATAATAGAAAAGCTTTATCCCCTAAATGTTGACAGTAAAATTACATTTATTTTACTCAATTTTGCGTTTTACTCGATAATTTTATTTTTCATTGCGTAGAAAGTTTTCAGAGCTTTTTTTTTATCTTAGCAAAACTTGAATCCTTCGGGTGAGGTCATGTATTGCTGAGACTGGGATTGTGTCTGATGGTTATCACTGTCTTTTGTCACTTTCGGGACTTCATATTTATCCTGTACTCAGATTATTAAGTGAGATAACAAGACAAAGGGATGTATCTTCATGTTGGTGCAGAGTGTGAGATGCAGTGTCACACCAGTAAACTAGTATTTTCCAGCACCAGCATAGTAAGAGCAGATCAACAGCTTAACCCACTTTTATCCCATAATATTTTGGTCCCTTAATTAGGCGAAGGCTGAAAGATATAAATGGACAGTTGAGTGAGTGATTTCCTTTACTCTGGAGACTCTCTCCAGAGAAATGTAAGGCTGCAGGTATCTGCTCTATCTGCTGTCTCTGACTGGGAGGATGTTGTGCGTCGTCAAGCCACAATTACACACTGCACATCCACTTAAATGTGGTGCAACAAGCACCAGGGTGTAACAAAATAACCACAGAAACCCTCATGGTTATGAGCACATCAAAGCTGTCGTTTTGATTAATTATTCTGTAGTTTTTACTTTGAAACAACAGGGGACACAATGAGAGGACTTCACACAGTCTCATGAAAAATGGTAGATCAATTAAAACGTCTCTCTCGGTCTCCCTCAGGAACATCCATTCCTACCGATCCGTCCCTGGTGTCTCCTTCCAAAACAACGGGTAACCAGGGCAACGGCTGCATGCATTACCTTCTCCTTAAAGTCTTTTTAAGTGTCGCCTGCAGGTAGACGTGTAGCTGCGATCACCAACATGATGTGACAGAGATTGTTCAGGTTCAGTTTTATTGAGGTGCTGCCAGACATAAACAATGTAGTTTCAAGGATTGTATTTTATTTATGGTTCATTACCAGGATCCGGTTTGTGTCACAATATGAAGATAGCAGCAATCGTGTTGATGTGTTATAGAACTGCAGATGGTGGGAATCAATGGGATGATCATTACAAATGAAAACATGATGACCGTGGGATTTTTTTTAACATGTAGAAAATGTGAATTAATCTGCTCGTGTCAGGATATTCAAGCTGCTGCAGTTCTGCTTGAATGTTGCATACAGAACACAGTAAGTTTCTTCTGATAAAAACTTGCCATAAGATTCCCAAACCGTCAGTGCGTCATGACATGACATCAGCCCTGTATTTAAAGGGGATGAATGTAGTGAATATGACCATGACTGCTACAACCTCAAACACATCAATGGGTGATAATGAATCCTGGCCATGAAAATGCCAAAAATGCCTTTGGCACGTCGAAACACTGTAAAAGGATCACTCGACTGCCTTCAAAGTCTCCAGCCATGCTAGTGGCCCTGTGACGCTGGTATCGCTGCACCCAAATCATATGTTTCAAACTGTAATTACGAGCAGTCAAGAGGGGAAAGAAAAGGCAGCGATATCAATACTTTCTGACACTCACAATATCTCCTACTAGTTAAAAGAAGTACAAACTGTTTGCAGGATGGCTGCAAATGCACCAAAATACAGAATCAACACAAGTAATTCAGCTAAATTTAGTTCAGTTTATTTGTATCTGGAAAGTGTAAACAAGCTTGTGTCAAGACGGTATAATGTTTACTATAGGTTGTTGGTAACATTTGCTAAATAATGCAAAATACAAAGTACAGCAGAGGCCAATTGGTCATATTTGACATCATATAAATTAAAACATTTTACCTAATGAAGGTGCTAAATGAAAAGCCAAATCATCATCAAACTTCATACAATTCATCCTCAGCAGAAAAATAGTTGTACAAAATTTTACAACAATCCATTCAATGGCTGTTGAGATATTTCACTGAAAGGAGGAAAAGTTAGTCTTTAACTTGCATTTAATTAAAAAAAAAAAAGTAGCACCAGTTCATTCAGCAGATGTTAAAAACGTTTCATAGGATAGATCTGCTGGTGGCGCTACAGGAGAGGTCGAGGGATGATTGACAGCCTACAGGACTGCACACACACACACACACACACACACACACACACACACACACACACACACACACACACACACACACACACACACACACACACACACACACAAAGATCCACCTATCGTAATTCCACTAATTTTCAAGTGAGAAACACTAATAAAACTGTCACTATCTCGTCTTGTTTTACAGCAGTTACACTAAGGTATCATATTCAGTTTGATACTATCAGTGTGATTTGCCTCTTGATCCCAGTGACTGACACTGTCTTTGTGTCTCCAGCAGGTTAAGAAAAATTTGTGAAAGCAGACACACACACACACACACACACACACACACACACACACACACACACACACACACACACACACACACACACACACACACACACACACACACACACACACACACACACACACACACACACACACACACACACACATTGAATGCACACGCACATGCACATGAAAACCGTGGTTAAAGAAAACAGGATTACTGCACAATCAGGCCAAGAAGCCTTTTCATCTGAGAGCAGCAGAATCAATACGCAAGGCTTTCTATGGGAGTCAACAAGTTCAGACACGGGCCAAAGACTCAATCACCGTAAGAGCTGTTTTCACAAAACAGCTTCATATTCATGGAGCTGCAGTTTGAGTGGGAGAAAGTCGGCTCTAACAGGTAGATTACAGCAGTTATTCAGAGTAAAGTAAGCTTGGCGTGGAGTTTGGAGGAGCCCTCCTGGCATCGCTCGGGTGCATTTTCTCTTCCGAGTCACGTGCTGCTCTGTGACTTTAGAATGTTTTCAGTGCTTCAGTGTAAACAGAAAAGGTCAGCCGGTGAGGTTAAAGCAGAGACATTACTTCTACTGTAGCGCAACATGCTGGCAGAGAAAGCCTGTTTGTGTTGTGTGTTGATGGAAAACCACTGGAGCGGCGGCTGGCAAATACAAAGACAGAGCAGCACCTGAAACACGCGGTTGGCCTCTTTTTGTCAGGGCGCTTTCATGCCGTACGCTACACGTGAGCACACCGAACTTGCATTTTACGTGAATTTTGACAGGGTAGAGTCGTCTCAAAGCGAGCATGACTGTTTACACACTTAAAAATGAGGAAAGCAATATTTCAGTCACTCGTCAAAACATCCGCCGGCTTTGTTTGCTCATTTTACTAAAAAATTAAAGTGTTTTTGTGCCCTGATGGCTTCTATCCCACCAGTGTAGTGATGAACTATATACAGTTTTGTGAAGATGTTTACAACTTGCATCTGTACGGTGCTGTATTCTGCAGTTGCAGCTTCCTCTCTGGTAAATTTCGGGTGTTTGAAAATAAGATGGCGAGCACGGAGCGTGAAAAGCTTCCAGCATTTAACCGTTATAAGTACAACGCACTCAAATACCAAATGTGAGTATGTGAGTGCACGAATGGAGTCAGGGTGGGAGGACATTTGGATACTTTCTGGATACTTGTGATTTTAGATATCTTTAATAAACATTTTTCAAGGTAACTTTGTAAAGGTGTGCAAAAAAAACAAAACAACACAAGTACACTTTAGTGTATTAGATGTAGCGGAGTTAAGCTCTTCTATTTTTATCATGGCTCAGCGATTAAAGAAATAATTATGTTCTATCACAACAACAAAAAACTATTTTCATGCTGAATTTATGCCAATGAAATGTCTAATTGAATAATATTTTGTAATTAATATTCACTGTAAGCTATTGATTATGGTTCTGTAATGTTTAAAATAGAAATTATTCAATAGAGGAATGTAAACTCAGTCATACCATGAAGGTTTGGGAATAAATCATCCATTAAAAAACTGCATTATAAGACATCAATAATTTTATATGATTAGGTAAAATATTCTGCTTTCTAAATATCATATATTTCTAAAGAAAATTACTAATATATTCTAAAATTCCTTACAAAGATGTATCATTTATTTTGCCCAACCAGTATGTTTATTTTATTTTTATTCCCCACTGAGCAACAATACAATTTCTTTTGAGTGATGAATAAAATTCCCTACAGTTGACAGCATGATAGAGTTTTCAAAGACTTCTATGTGAGAGTTTCAGGCAGCAGCAGCAGCAGCAGCGCTCATCATCAGCTCCTCATGTACTCGTGTATGAAGGTGAGGGAGAGGTGGTCAGTCGTGCACCAGGAGAGGGCGACGGTTCGAGGCCAGATGCACGGGCATGTGCACGAAGTGCTGAAGATGTTTCCTCGTGCATTGTCAAAACAACGTGCAAACACGCAGCTGAGACATCCCGAGAGATAAACTTTACTTTTCCAAACTGTTCAGAGACACTCAGAGAATCTTCCAGTAAAGAGCATTAAAGAGAGAAAGTGCAAATCCCTGCAAATCTGCAGAGGAATCTCCCTGCGATGTTGGATATAGGAACCTCTGAAAACCAAAACCAAAACAAAGGATAACAATGAAACCTTATCCCTCAAGGTTTTAAGCTGCACTTTGTTTACTTTACGGTCTATTCTGAGTGTATGTGGTGCAACACGAACCCTCTGCGGCCATCTGAGTATCTATAGATTGGCGGGGCGGCTTAGAGTCAGACTAAACTGTAAACAAGTCCCATCCAGAGAGCAGAGGGCTGACGGAGCACCGCACATCCCCAAACCATCTGATTCATCCTCTTCAAAAGGCCGACAGAAAACTCCTCAACAGCTGCATGTTGAATCCCCAATAAATCCACCACAACCAAAAGCTTTGAATCGCGCTAAGGCAGCGAGGATGCAGGTGGCTGGAGCGCAGTTTATTGGAACACATACTTTCCAGACAACCAAAACAACAAGACACACACACACACACACACACACACACACACACACACACACACACACACACACACACACACACACACACACACACACACACACACACACACACACACACACACACACACACACACACACACACACCCATGAACACTCTTCCTTCCCTCCCTCCCTCCCTCCCTCTCTCCCTCCTTCACTTCTCCTGATTTCAAAGGCGATCTGCAGGGAGGGAGAAAGCACTCGGAAGCAACAGCCTTTTGTTCACGGGTACTTTTGCAGGAGGGAAAAGAGCATGTTTTGTTTTTGGGACAACACAGAGTTGGCTTTAATCAGAACTGTTTTTTCTGGAGTCAGCCTTGAGTGACAGCCCTCTTCCCCCACTTTGGTTCCCACTGCAGGAGCACCGGGAGGAGGAAGAAGTGTGGGAATGTCTCTACATCGTCGCCGTGGCGGGCTGCTCCTAAACATGGCTTTAAATTAGGGGAAAAGAAAACACAGGCTAAAAAAAGGCAGTTGCCTAACTATACTCCTGCCTGCTAATTTGTCACCACTTCAAAAATGGGGGAAAAAATAGCACCAGTTTTAAATCACACTACTTTTAAGTTCGGGTATGCCAGCCAGTGTGTATGGTAGAATACTTAAACACAAGGAGGATTTAGGTCAACTCCGACAAAGTTGCACATACATCTGAACCATTGTGGGTGGAATCTATGGAGCTGCGTTCATATTAGAGGGAAGAAATGGAGAACACTGAGTGTCTGGTTCTGGCTGGCTGGCTGGGATCGGACCAGTGACAGCTGGGGCTTGAGAGCCTCACATCCAAAGCCAGGGCTCATTGCCACTTGCTACATAGCAGCGCTGAGCTAAGCCCCCCCCCCACTCCCTTCCAAGCCCTCACTCTCAAAGATCACTGTCCTGAACAAAACATTAAGCTCCGGCCAAATAATTCCCTCTAAAACCATCTTCTCTTTAAAGTGGAAATCCAAGAGCGGAAGGGGTAGCGGAGAGAGGAGAAGATGGCACGATGCTTTCACTGTCCGCTGCCACGTCCGAGGGAGGACGGGGTCACGGAGAGGGGAGTTTCTCAGACCACTCAGCCGGGATGAAACCAAGCATTTACCACCTCGCATGTGTGTGTTAATGTGTGTGTGATCCGTACCTTATCGAGCAGCGGCAGACAGCGGGGTACCCTGTGCTCCAGTTTGACAATGGTGATGAAGTCGCTCTCTTGTCGCTCATCCTCGCTCGTGTTGCACAGGGACAGAGGGTGATACTGCAAAAACACCAACAGAGGAAAAGAATCGGTCGTCAAAATCTGAAATTTAAAGCCACTCAGTCATTTTTCTTTTTAGGAAACACCCGCTGCATGACAGGTGTGCAGAGGTGCAAGAAGCATGAATGTAAAGTACATAAACAGCACGTCTTCACACCTCATCACACTCACGTATGACTTTGTTGTTCTTAGAAACTGGGAACTGACTGTACTTTAAAGATAACGAGATATTTCAGGAATCAGATTTGTTTTCAGTCACAACAATGACTTTCAACTGTTGTACTAAACTTTCTTTCGATTTTTTTTTTTTTGCAAACTAAATGAAATGACCTCACTGACAGAGCCTGAAGTCTAAATAGAGGCAGAGTGGAATAAAGAGTTCAACAAAAAGACGGACAATAATTAATAACAGTTGTGAAACATCACTCACATGCCCAGGAAAAACTTAGCTTGACAGGCAATGTTGGAAACAAGAAGTCACTGATGTACTTGAGTGTAGTTCAGTTGAACTGCTCATCTGTTCGTTACTTATAAAACAGCTTCATGTTCATTGCTGCTGGGAATGAATAGATTTGTCCACTAAAGGGGGAGTTGGGTGAAAAAAACAGTCCAAATGAAACCAATGAATGAAATCAAACAGATTATCCTATACGTACCAAAAACAACAACTAACCTACAGTATGTGAACTTGAAGGTAGAAGAAATGAATAAAGTTAAGAATCAGCGACAGAAATGTTGAAGACAACTTTTCAAAAGACGGTCTAGACAGAGAGGCTGAAGCTCTGTTCACACCATCACAGAACAACAGTTGCACTTAATGGAAGCTTTTATGTCTTAAATGAAGGCGTTTCCTTCCTAAAGCGTCCAGCTAATATCAAGAGGAAAAACTCTGGCACCCTACGAAATCAATTACATGGATGGCGCTGTTCGCTCCCACCCAAAGCCTGCAGGACTGAAAGAATGAGAGATAGTCTTTGGTAGGAACATTTGATCCCCTCTGAAAGGGAGGAAATTCGTAGCTGCTGAAAGGCAGCATTTAAGAGCTCAAGGGATAGCAGCAGTGTTTGCAAGTCAGACATGCTGTCACGGGTACCAGGAGCTGCACGGCAGTCAGGGAGGCAGCGATCCGCTCCTGAAACACCCACATGCTTCACTAATGTGCCCACATGATAAGAGAGAGGGAACCCCCCAATACACTGCTCCCAGATCAGTCCTAGTTCAAGTTCACAGATCACCCTACAGCACCCGGTCCCCGCTCTCACACACACCCTAGTGGAGCGGTTCCACCCTGCCCTGCCCTTCCCAGTCCCGTTACGGACCCGTCCCGGCCTGGTTCTGCCCCGGTGGGCCTCTTCATGTGGCTGTGGGCTGAGGTCATGGGGCTCCCCCTCATCTCACCCTGCGGAAATCCCTAAATTAAAAAGACCCAAGGGTGACATCAACAGCTGGCACCCCCAGGCAGGGGAATTGACGTAATGTACTGCAAAGGGCTGGTGCATGTCTGTCAGACGGAGAGAAAGAGGAGACGGGAAAGAAAGCAGACTGGAGGAACCGGGCTGGGACGTGGAGATAAAAGAAAATAACAGAAACATGAGGTGGGAGGTCGGAAGGAGGGAAACACCTCGTGTACGGTGACCGTGTTGTGCAGTGGATCGAAACGATGCAGAAAACTAATGTGATATCTGCTACGAGTGTTGAAACAGGAAACATCAGCTCTAATGCTAAACGGCTGCTGCACAAACACCATATGAGGAGAGTATCAATGACCTCTTCGCCGGTGACTCACACTTATGCCCCAGGGGGTAAATCTGCAGTGTTCAGGGGGAACATGGAGAGATTCTGGGCTAGCAGGTGTCATGCTGATGTTCAGTGAATTCACGGTCACTATGTCCATCAAGCCAACAGCTACACTGAAAGCACAGCACACTCCCTTATCAATGGCAGTCACCTTTAAGGACGGCCATGGATAATGAATGAGAGAGCAAGACAACTATAAAGAGCCAGCAGAGAAGGACAAAATAAATGGATGTACAGTTTAAAAGGATAAGGGCGGTCTATTAACACGACCTAAAAGTAATACGTAATGATCTAAATAACCAAAAGCAGTGAGCAATTAAATATTTAGTTAGAAATGTATCAAGTGTTTAGATAGTAGCTAAAGGTATTGAATTAACAGTTAAACAGTTTCACTAAAAATAATGACGAGTTAAGCTAAAAGTAATTAATAAATAGTTTAAATATTTATCTTAAAGTTATGATGAAACAGTCTTAATGGATTCATAAACAGTTTAAATTCAACGTGGTGAGCTAAACATCATAAATAAACTGTTCAAAAGTGATTCCAAAACTGTTTAAATAGTTAGCTGAATGTAATGAATAAACAGTTTAGAGTTTTAGCTAAAAGTAAAAATGAAACACTTTAAACAATTAGCTGGCAGTAGTGGATAAAAAGCTAAAACAGCTAGCAGTAATGGATAAACAGTTTAAATAGTTAGCTAAAAAAATAATGGTGAGTTCAAATAATTTGCTAAAAAATACTTGATAAAGAGTTGAAAATGATCAATTAAAACATTTGAATAATAAGGTCAATTGAAAAACAGCTTGATTGCTTAAAATAGTTCATTATAAATGATTGACAGGTGCAGCTTCTGCCACATCCCGACAATTCAAACCTAAACATTTGCAACTCAGATGTATGAAAAAATGATGTAAAACATACACTTTTATGTCGTGTTCCTTAATGTCCACTTTTAAATGCCCTAAAATAAAAACGTGTGGAACATGACAGGTGTACTTGAGCTCCCCGTACATATGAATGTTTTCGGACCCAGCATGTTGCCTTGATGGCAGCACAGCGTGAGCCCCTGGCCTGCCTGCACGCCGTGCTGCCAGCTGCCTCTACCAGTCTGCATTTACAAGGACCAAATTAGAGGCCTTCAGTTGAACTTGGCCCTGAACAAAGAAAAAGAAAGAAAATATAAATAAAAAAAAAATCCTTTAATGACACTACTTCACTGATGCCATGACCTCTGCTCCTTTTTTGCTATATGTTTGTGGGAAGTGTTGTGACAGAGCTGCATTCACCAAGACTCTACTGTAAAATTCAAATGCTTATTTGAATCTTTAGGCTGACTTGATCGTGTTTGGATCTTGCTGTGATATTAAACATGTTCATGCACGGGGCTGTGCAATCATTCCTAATAAAGCAGATAATAATCCCAAAGCGGAGCCAAACAGGCTCTGAAGGAGTGGCTGCTTTTAGTTTCCTCTGGCTTCCTGAGGCTCTGAGGGCAACCACCTCCATGGTCACAGCGTCTATGTTTTGCATCGTCGACAAGACTGAGCATTATCTTCTATTTTAGATATGCCCGCACCACTTACAATCAAGATGGCTGTGAACACTCTCCATGTGCCACCATCGGTGCCATCGACCACTTAGAAACACGCTGCCGCTGGACTATAAACAGCAACCAGGACAGACTGAGACGTCTTCACTGGGTTTTTGTAAGGCCCTGAGAAAAAAGGGCCTGGGAAACCAAATCACTGAGTCTCCATTTCACAGGGACTAGAAACCACAGGGCACGCAAACAGCTCCCCACAGACTGTTAACAATGCTCACTCCTCCGTTCCGCCTCCTCCTCCTCATCTGTCTAGATCTGTTGCAGAACTGACGGGGACATGTCCCTCTGTTCCTTTGTAGCCACGATTAAAGGCATTCCTTTCCAGCTCAATCAAAGTCTACCCCAAAAATATTCCTAGGCAAGAATCTAACAGTCTCAAAAACAAATACATGGACAGAAAAAGGGGGAAATAAATAGTAGCTGCAGTGAGAAGTCAATAATATATTTTTTTTTTCCCTCACTTAGCCCTCCGGATCTTCTTTTTTCATCTGCCAATAATCAGCAAGAGAACTTTCTAGTTCATCTGATGCCAGCAGGGAACCAGGCCCAGGCAGTTAGCCTATGTCAGTGTGCGTTAAAGAGAGGAAGCAAAAAGAGCTCGCACCTCTCGTCAAGTTCTCCCACTCAATTATCAGCTGCTCAAGTCCTCTGAAGAGCTACTGACTGAAATGCTGAAGACAAAACAGTCAAAATGAGGCAAATTGATGGAGAAGAAGATGAAAGAACGACATCAGGGTGTGATTATGAATTTAAATTGAAAGTGAGGAAGGCAAAAGGCCACTTCAATGGAACTGTGCCTTGCGGCCTGGAAAGCCTGCCAGGTTAGTGCAAATCAGGGAAGAATTCAATCAGCCCTGCCGCATGCAAACCTGCAGACACGCAGACACACACACACACACACACACACACACACACACACACACACACACACACACACACACACACACACACACACACACACACACACCTATCTGTTTCCTTGGTTCTGACCCACTTCTTCAGCCTCCCACATTTAAATCAAATGAAATATCTGTCTTGATACTACGCCATTAAAGACGCACCTGTTGAGCACGCACGCACGCACGCACGCACGCACGCACGCACGCACGCACGCACGCACGCACGCACGCACGCACGCACGCACGCACGCACGCACGCGCACGCACGCACACACACACACACACACACACACACACACACACACACACACACACACACACACTATCTGCTTCCTTGGTTCTGACCCATTTCTTCAGCATGTGACTCAGCCTCCCACATCTGGGCTTTTAATCAAATGAAATCTCTTCGTCTGTTATTTTCTTGACACTACACCATTAAAGATGCACCTGTTGAGTGAGCACACACACACACACGCGCACACACACATGCACGCACGCACGCACGCACGCACGCACGCACGCACACACACACACACACACACACACACACACACACACACACACACACACACACACACACACACACACACATGCCGGTATGGTGAGATAAGATGTGCAGCAACCAGGCTGCAGCTTTCAGTTGTCAAAGTTACCAGAAAGGTAAACATATTTTACATTACTGTCAAAGTGAAAGTCTATAGTTTATTTCCATGACAGGTCTGATTGTCCTTTAGATAATTTAAGTCTAAAGTTCAAATTTTGACAATAAGTTAAAATTAAACTTAGTAAAACACGTTTCTGGTTTGACCCTCAGACACACACTCAAAGGTTC
Organism: Brachyistius frenatus; assembly: GCF_029030835.1. Classification (NCBI taxonomy): domain Eukaryota; kingdom Metazoa; phylum Chordata; class Actinopteri; family Embiotocidae; genus Brachyistius; species Brachyistius frenatus. Next base: position 4,099,701 of record NW_027210633.1, on the reverse strand, counting down.
ATAACACAGCAATGATGAAAGATCCTAAATCAGTTTTATTCAAGTTCTACATCACAGTTTTTTTTTTATCTCTGAATGTCTAAATCAAAGCTTTGTCTTACTCAATTTGACAGAAGGTACAATGAAGGCAAATGTTTGTTTTAAGCACTGAAAAGGTGTTTGCCAAAAAGAGCATTGATGCAACAGTTGAAAGAGATCCGAATGTGGTTTCCCGGGTTACAGGGCAACACGTGGAAGAGACGAGGGGGAGCCTGAGGTGAAGGGACGGGTTGGGACACTGACCCTTTGCTTCCTGTCCTGCTTCTATGGAAACACATCAGGCAGCAGTGTGTGAGAGTTTGTGAGTTAAAGAGAGAGAGCACAGCTACAGAATGTAGCGTTGCTGGAGGCAGCTCAGCGTGTGCTTGCATGTGAACATATGTGCACATAAGCGTGTGTCTACTGATCCACCGGTGGAAAAAGTCCCCGTGTGGTTCTGCAGGGGAGTGAGCAACACAGCGCCGGGTGCAGGAGTGTGTGTCTGAATCTCAGCGCTCGCTTCAGGGGAGCGATGAAAACCTCAAATCTAATTTCCATCCCCGGACCAATAATCAAGCAATGCTGGCTTCTAAACACACACACACACGCACACACACACACACACACACACACGCACGCACGCACGCACGCACGCACGCACGCACGCACGCACGCACGCACACACACACACACACACACACACACACACACACACACACACACACACGCACACGCACGCACACACTGTGGTCCAGAGCTTGGTGCCACAGATGACACAGATACACACTCCTCAATCAGACATCCTTGTATCTGGTGACCCTGCACTAAGTAGATTTGCATGAAAGGCTGATGGGAGAGTGACGCCGGATGGTGCGGTGCCATGGGAGCCGAGCAGAGGGTCTCTCTGTGTCGGAGCATCTGGAAAAGTGGCTCCGAGGCCCTCCCCTCGTCTCTCTTTGCAAATGCAAACGAACAGAAGGCATTACTGCTTTGGTCCTGTCAAAACAAAAGGCGTGTCATCTTTCCCCCCGCTTTATTGACAGTGTCAGTCCCATATCCAGTAACGCTTACCGCAGAGAATGACTCGGGGAAACATGATCCCATAATGAGGCCCAAATAATTACCACCAGCCTCAAATTTGCCCGGGCGCTTTCTTTAAGTAGCAGAGCTTCCCCCCAACTCCCGGCCCGTCAGACTGTCTCTCTGCTCTATAAAAGGGATTAGCTGAGGGAGAGAGAGGGAAGAGGAGCTGGTCTTAAAGAAAGGAAGCCGAGAAGGGAGCTGATGAGTGCATAACTGATGTATTTTTTCGTGACACATCGTATTTCCACAGAGCACGCTGCTCACGTACGACGTCTCGCACTTTTTCTGTGCCCTCCTCCCTCGCTGCTTCCCTTGTTTCTGTTAGATAACAAGCAGCACAAAAGTTCAAATGGGATGAACTTTGCACACCGAGGCACCGAGCTGGGTACAGCCGCACCTGTGCTTTGATGAGCGCAGCACATTTTCTTTGAGGCTTGGCAAACGCCGCTGAAAATATTGGATTTTAGAGCTCAGTGGCGGAGCCCTATGTGAAAGCACCTTCACACATGTAAATTAACCTCCAGTGTTATACTTACAGTATGTTGTGGTCTGAGTTTAAATCTCCCACTCAGCATTTCAGCAACTGTGCTTCCACATTAGGTGTGATTAATCTGTGCTGTCTTCCCCTGCTGGCCCGTATTCACATTAATGTTTCATACCCGAGTACACTTGCGTCATCATCCGCACGACATTTGAATACACAGTAAAAATGCCTAATTTAATTCATACAGTTTGTACAGCTGCCTTCACGATGGAGTACTCCCTCACGTTACTGCTGCTGTTGTTTGGGCTGGACCAACACGGAGGACACTCAACGCTCTCGCTGTCCTCAAACCTCATTCGTGATGCAAGGAAAACAAACGTGGGTGTCGAGATCTGCACCGTAAATATCTGAGGAGACAGGCCTTTTTTTTTTCATGTCTGAAAACACGACAGACGGTTGAGTAAAGTTGATGTTATTATTCCAGATTTTAGTGCGGCTAGCTTTCCCAGCTGATGACAGCGGAGAACGCCTGATGGAGAACGGTACGACGATCTGGGACGCAAACTTCACTGGACTTGAGGCTCAAACCTACTCGAGTACAGTGAGGAGGACCAAGGCTGGAAGCACCCTTAGTATTCATCACACACAAATGGCCGACATAGTGACACAGGATTTGGACTGGCACACCCTAAACGCACTGCTGACCTGTGTTTAAGTCTAAATCCCAGTCAGAAAAACCTTATTTACTTTAGAGATTATTAGTAAGTGACGTGAAACGGGGAGGCCGAATGTGACACTAGTAACCTGAAAGTAACCTGAGATCTATGGATGTTAGTGTAGAGTTGATATTGTCCCGCTAGTGACCACATGAAGGGGATTAAAACCCTGAACACCTCCAGACTGACTTTCAGCTGTATTCAAGTGCTAAAAAAACACATCACTGGTTGTTAGGTTTCAGTTGTTATAGTTGGAGCTGCTGCGGGATAATCAGGGCAGAGTGACTGAATGAATCTCCAAGTCTGGTGACTCAACAGGCAAACTGTGTTTCTTGTCCACACTTTCCACACAGGTCCTTCGGTCCCACTAACACAGACACGCAGGCTTGCATATACTTACACATTAACATACTCACTAAAAACAACTAGGGCCACTCCATCAGCCTCAGGCCAGCGCCGCGCTATACATTTCAAAGCTCGGAGTTAAACATAAACACAGCACTTCCCTGTCATAACAAGTCAGTGGCTCGGTAACCCAGCAGTTTGTTAGTGTTGCAGTGATCCCTCTTCCCCGTGGACACGGAGGGGCCGCATCCACCCGGCCTCCAGGCTTCCTCCGACCCGTCCTCGGCCTGCAGGACTCTCTCAGGTTCCACAACATCAGTCAGGGAGAAAACCCAAACTATTCAGAGTGTCAATCACACACGGTCGGGAGCTGAAGGTCAGCGGTCATGTGGAAGGTCATGTGGAAAGTGATTAGCCGGGGGAATGAAGGCGGGTGTTCTCAGAAGGACAAGACAAATTATGGGAGAAAGAGGGACAAATATGAGGCAAAGAAACAGCGGGATGAGCCAACTGGTATCAGCTAACATGTAAACAAATTAGTGCAAATGATAAATGTGACTGACTTCGTGTCACCAACTTTACTTGGCCGGTTTGAAATGGCTTCTGTCAGAGTGCAGATTTATGCAGCTTCTCAAAATCAATACTTCAGTAAGTCAATGCTCAACTAGCTCACATGTCCGATTTGAAGAAATTTCCCCTCGGGGATTAATAAAGTGTATAAAATCAAAAAAAAAAATCAAAAAATTTAACAAAGTTAACATTAGCTAAAAGGCCATCCAACACCTCCTGATGCTGATCGCTGGGCTAGTGAGGATCGTTAGGGTAGCGAATAGCAGCAAACACATTTACAATTTAGTGACTCATATTATTTCATATTAGTAATCTATTGAGGAGAAAGAGACACAAAGAGAAGCAAAAAGAGAATCTGACAGGAAGCAACAAGATAAAAGTGACAGAAAGTGTTTGAGTCCAAAATTTGGCCCACGACTATAAAACTACTCGTGTCAACTTTGAAAAGTAAATCTTACGTTTGTGCGCCCTGATTCACGCTTTTCAAACTCATTTTTGTGTTCACTGCAGTAATCCGAGGCTTCTCTGTTCACAGCTGACTCGCCAGTTTCTACTAAGAGCTAATGAGGTATTTCAGGAACATCAGTAAATTATAGTGTCTCGCGATAACTTGCATGTTAGGCATCTTGAGGACATCAGTTAATTGTAGCTACAGTAAAGAACAAGTTAGCTGAATTGAAAAGTGTTGTTCAGGAACCAATATCAAAGTAAAGGTATCGGTACAACTATCAAAAGCTTTTAAACGCCACCCAGTCTAGTTCTTTCTAGACTATATGGCTTCTTTTTATTTTTAAAACCCTCTGCTGTGTTAAAAAAAAAAAAAAAACCTATGGATTTGACTTGATGCTATAAAAAAGCCAAGAGATCAAGATTTATCTCATGGGAACTCTGTACAAACTGTTACGACAATCCATCCCGTACTTTGTGAGATATTTCTATCCAGACCAAAGTGGTGTCCCGACCAACCAACCCTGGACTCATGCTGCTAGCGCGGCTAAAAACACATGTGACCAACCCCAAGAAACAAAGACATATTCAAATGTTTCACCCTCGGCAGCCGGTGCAGGACCTTCGGTGAAGATGAGGGTCTGATCGCAGAGGGGAGAGTTTCAAAATAAAACCACTGCTTAAACTCAGACAGCCAGCGGTAACGTGGCGGAGGTTCTCTTTAACGAGAGACAGGTGCCTTTTTTACACACTTACACATAAAATCAAACACAGTAGGCTGCTGGGGGTGTTTTTAACGCCACTCTTTTATTTGGAAATGCAATCGCACCCACCAACATGTGTCTTTTGTAACAATATGCTGTTCTTAAAGAGGGGGTCAAACTTTATTATGGCATATGAGAAGGAGACATTTTTCTCTCTCTTCTCTTCCTCCTGCTGCTGCACCTTTTGAACTGTTCTTCCACTCAACTTCATGCAGCTCAACACCAGAATCACAGCTTCTGGGCTGGAAATGGTTCACTGCACACGTCTTTACATAAATAACTGAGAGGACCGGATCGGCCTGAAACCTCTTACGTGGAAGTTTGGAGGGGAATGCGACTAGTTTTACACATCAAAGGCTGTTTACAAGTCCTATAGGGGACATATGTGCACCAAAAATTCAGAACAGTTGCCAGACGAGTTGCATCATGGGTAATGTAGCCTTTGATTTTCAAAAGGAGGAAAAATAAGAAAAAGACAGGTTTGCAACTCAGTCATGCCCGAGCTTGTAATACACACATCAGTCCACTAGAGGACACTGTCAATGTCATGTTTTACCTCGCCGGGGCATGAAAAGTCCTGAAGGTTTAACAAAAGATCCAACCTGGTGTTACTGCGTGAATATACAGGTCTTGGTACGTTCCAGCGACGCATTTGCAGTCGTTGCAGCCAACTGGGCGTCGACCTCGGGTTCATTTTGAAACTATCGAAGCAGCTTTAACCAATCGGTATGTGACAAAACTGTCTGAAGGTCGACCACCGCTGCAGTGAGATTAAGAAATAAATGTTTGACTCCAACGTCATTGCAACTTTAACACCGACATGGTCGCTGATTGGTCCGCCCTTCAGAGTGGCGAACGGAGGATCCAGACTTTAATCACAGCGTAAAACTGAAGCTGTGAGCAACAGACTGGCGGTGCCAGGCTAGAAACGATTGCGGTTTGGGTTAAAATAAGTAATCTTACACTAGTATTGTTAAGTATGTCAAGTAACATAAGTTAAATACGTTATGTTATGCAAGTAAGTAATTTATGTTACATAAAAGAGATCCAGATTGACTTTCGCTTTCCCTGCTTTGATCACTGGTCTCCCAGGTGGAAACCCTGAGTTTGTTCCATCCACCCACCTCTGACCTTCACCATACATTCACTTTATCTCTCTTTGTACTTCATCACATGACTTCCTTCTCTGACAGTCGTTGCGCCTAGGTGATGCAAAACATGACACCGACACGGTTCCCTTTAGTGGACGGATGGGTGTCTTACTTGCTTTGGCTTGATACGGGAATGCTGATTCAACAAGTCCAGCAATATTAAACTGGTCGAGTACTATTCAACTATCAAGTACAACTCTCAGGTAAATGTACCCTTTTCAAAGGAATCCATAAATAAAAAGCATAAATTAAGATTTGTTTTTAAGTCATGATCACATTTTACTTCAGTGTTAGTGATGAAACATTATTGACTCATTTTCACCAACAGTGCTTTGAATACAGCACGAGGTTTACACTATTAATCATTGTCCTGAAATCCCATCGCCATCTGACACAACAAATGACCAGAATGACTTAACCCACTGACTTCCTCCTTCTTCAAAGTTGATTCGTTTAACATCTGTCTCCATGCATGTACACTTGCTATACACTGCAATGGTGCTCCACACTATCGAGTCACACAGTTACATGTTCAGGCTTCAATCCTATTTTCCTGGAAAGAAGATATCAAAGGGAAGCAAGGCAGATTGCTCAACCGGAGTCAATAAAAGAACTTCTTAGAACAATTCCCACAGGTTTCAAAAAGGTTTCATATTTTTGCTGCGCAGTCATCATTACCTACGGCGCTGTCATGGAAGATCTCTAATTTGATCCAGAAGAGGATCCGCTGGAAAAGAAAAACATATTTCTTCACAGATGTCACTGTGCCTCACCAACCCTCTGTTCCACCTCACAGGGAATCCCGTAACCACCTGTGGCCGACGTCGGAGACATACACTCACGAAGGCAAAGAGCGGGTAAACACAAATACTAAACCGAGGTGTTTTTTGTTTTTTCTTGTTATTTTTACTCATCACAAATGTTTATGTGACCGTATTGCTCAGGCATATGCTGTATCCTTAGCAACCGCACCAGTAAATAGTCACAAAAACATCAGCACAGAATGTCTCTGATGTGGTTTGCCGACTGCTTTCAACACACCTTGTAATTGGCAGCATAATTGTTTTCTTTTTTGCTGCTATATTTCACTTTGGCTGCGAGGCAAGTGTTGACGCTGGCTGATTTATGGTCAGGGAATGCACCGGGAACTTTTTGAAGACTAACCAGCGCAGATGTTTTGGTCCGACATCGGAGAGTGACCTTTGTGGGATCTGGACATCCACCTGAGTCGGTCATGGGAGGAGAGGAGGTCCTGGTCTCCTGCCCTCCTGTGGTGCGCCGCTGCATGCGATCCCTCCTTTTCTTTTCCCTCATCTTCCCCTGAACTCGCCCTGCTGGCGGGCGCTTCGGTCGCAGCTGGCTCCCGTCTCGTTTTAATGGCCAAATGGAGTGACAGTTGTATGTACAGAAGTATGTGTACACTGTATGTGCAGTGGGTGAGGGGTGAGGAGGGGTGACAGGGTAGGGGAGGGGGGTAAACTTTGTAGGGCACACAGCCAGGAGCATTGAGCTCTTCGTGGAATGCCATGGAAAAATGAGACAGAGGAATGTAGACTCCACTGAGCAGTGTAAACAGGCCGGCTGAGAGAATGCTGCCATGCTGCTTTGAAGTCGCTCCATCTCCCTGTCACGCGCGCGCGCGCACACACACACACACACACACACACACACACACACACACACACACACACACACACACACACACACACACACACACCACACACACACACACACCACCCCTCACCTACTGTACTGCTGCATGATTAACCGAGAAAGCGAGATTTCACCTCGTGAACCGGAAGCTGTGCGTTGTTCGGCGGTGGCGTGAACTCAACCTACACTACGTGTACAGTCTCAGCATCCAGGCCGGAACACACGCTCCATTTATCACTCAAACACAGATGCACTCAGTTCAGCACACACATGCATCCAGGCGCATGCCCGCATTGCAACACGTCCCTGTACAGAAGCTCACACCTGCTTCTCCCTCTGCGAGCACGCCGCTTCAAGGCTTCCGGCTGTGTCGACTTCACAGGCTTTTACTAACCAGTCTGCCTATCTCCTCGAACTCGCTCCCTCCTCCTCCCCCCGCCACTCCTTCTTCAATATGGCCTTTCAACATCTTTGTTGAACGTGCTGCAGTGATATCAGGCTAAGAATGTCTCCAGTGTAGACAGTAGACTTGAAGGCACCGCAGCCTGTTCCTCAGCGTCTGAGCCAGCCGGCTGAGGAATCCACTCCAGTGGGCAGGTAAACACTGCTGCCCTTTGGAGCGCCAGCCACTCTGTCCTACTACCAGTGTGTACATCAGTGAGACTGTGTGAGTGTTATGTCAAAACTACTCTCTGCTACTGAATGTAACGGTTTTTGGGGGGGATTATAAATTCCAGCACAGAATGGGAAACAAAACATGACACAAACTATCATTTTTGCTTTATAATGAATGCATGAAAACATTAAGCTAAAATAAAAAGCATTAACTCACTTTGCACAAACAAGTTGGCATGTTTGATGCTGTTTCTGTTCGATCTACTGATCTAAGATGCGACATAAATGAAGGCTTAGCGCACTACAGCGCGTTAACAACCCGTAACTGTAATTAAGTTATAAGTAATGAGGACTGATTTGGTTACATCTGGAACTATACAGACACATACTGTCGCTTTTTTTTTTTTTTAAGACTAAAAGCTTCACTGACAGTGATGAAAGTTTACTTAAATTTTCTTCTATACATTCACTTCCTGGAAGCTTCCCAGTGCTGCCACTACCACAGTGTTCACTGGAGCAGCTGGGCCCGGGCTCTATATGCTATAAGTACATGTGGTCCTACATTTTCTTTCCTGTAGGACCACATGTACTTACACACAACAACATTTACGAGCACAGTGAAAAATGTTGTTTATTTACAAACAATTCATGAAATACATATTTTTGTTGCATGAGTGTGTTTGTGTCAGTGAAGGACCATGGAAGTGGAAGAACTCTAGGTATGGGTCTTAAATACTGACACAGATTTTTTAAAACATGAACATTTTAAAACAGTTTTGAAACATTGAAAGAGCTTTATAAAAGCTTTGAACGCTTTTTAACCTCCCGTACCCAACTGTTGGATTTACACAATTAGTATATAGACACTTGAATGTATTGAATGATCTGAGGATGTCCTATTACTGTAAATACGTGACAAACAGTGTTTATCTGCGGTGACGGACGTCTTAAATACTGGACGCGGGAGGTTGTTTCCTCAGAACATCTGCAGCGCGTACTCAACACATCCATATATACACTCATAAAAGTCTGTATGCTGTACACACGTGTAAATCACTTGTCCTACTCAGTATGTACACACACAACACACACTAACAAAGTAAAGTTAAATTCGTGGCTGCTGCTGCTATCTGCCATCGGGGGGGGCTTTCATTTCCACAGAGCTGTGCCACCTCAGTAGGAAGAGTTGGAGCGTCTTTGAACATCAGCACACAGCCGAAGAGCCCGACGGCTGAACTCCACAGCAGCGTCCACCTTCTGTACTTCTGTCTGGGCGCCAGAAGAAAAGAAACTAGCCACGTCCAAAATATCCTCCAGCGGTTGGCACCAAATGACTTTTATTTAGACGTCAATCCTCATTCAAATATATTTGGTGCATAATTGCAGAAGTTGAGTGTATCGAACCCGACTCGATCAGCCTCAGACAACAAAACTCAAGCCATCCTTCGACCGCAGAAGCAACATTAGGCGCGGTGCTTTCTACTGTAAAGGCCTCTCGGCAGTGTTCTGCTTGTCCCTCTGTGCTGGGATGAAAGGTGGGGGGAGCCCAGAGCACAGCGTGGCCTGTCATCACCGCTACACTGTTATATCATAGGGAAGCTTTTAAATTGGTACTTGTGCTGCCTGGCGATGCAGGTCCGCTGGTGTATTCTGGTTCTAGATAAATCTCTTCAGCAGGGAAGAGATTTACTGTCTGTGATTTAGGGGGCCGGCCGATACCACAAGTAGGCACCGCTCCATGCCTGGCCCGCAGACCTCGGTCAGGAGGGTAAGGTACATTAAAACCCCAGCAGCAGCCGAGCCTCGTACCGTCCTGCTCCTCCCAACCTGGATGCTCTGCGGCAAAACATTGCTGTTTTTCTGCACATTCTTGGCAGCAGCAGAGAAATCCTCTCAATTCAATTCAATCACAAGCAAACAGAACAAGTTTTGCGTGCGATGTTTTTTTTTCTTATTATTATCATTGGCCAGGATTCATCATAAACAGGGATTCTTATGCCTCGGTGTTGTGTCCTTTGTAGAGAGGAGAAGGCACGTCCCTGATGGAAAGATCCTCCTCACTGTGCTGCTGTGTTTCATCCTCCAGCAAATGGCTAAACCAGTCTGGGGTCAGTTCCAGGAAGCTCCTTAAGTCATTTCCTGCTGGAATATTTATTTCAATCTCAGCTTGTCATGGGGTCACTCTCCTCACCACTAAGTCCTTTCTTCTGGGCCCCATCAGGGCATTCCCCTCTCTGCTCCTGCCTTGTTTTCAGGGATAAATGTATCACCTTTACGTTTTTCTATTTAATCTATTACATGAGAAAACAATCTGAAGATGAATTGATAATGAGAGTTGCCAGTTGCAGCCGTGTATTGCTTTGTAACGATGGGTAACAGTATGGTGTGAAGTCTTGATCAAAGAAAAATGTTTTGTTTTTGATGGCTTCAACAAACTTCAGTTAAACTTCAAAGTTTGACCAATACTTTCTGGTTCATTCAAAAAAACGTCAGACCAAATGAGAGAGTTAGAAAGTCGTGAATCACAGTCCAGTATCTGTTTCCAAGTCAAAAAGTCATGAATGGCATTCCTCTGCAGGACAAAGGAATTCAAATTTCCAGTGCGGCATTCTGCGGTCAGCGCCTGCAGGCAGGTCCGGGGGTCTGCGACACAAACAGGACCCTACTGACAGATGCAGGGCCCATTCACCAAGACATGATCAACTCATCTTCACAATACAGAGCGAGCTGGCCCCGCAACTCGATCTGGTATCCTTCCAGAGTCACTCAGCGGTCTCACATTAGACCTTTACACTTCCTCTGCTGGGTCTCCTTCCTCTGGCCCTCAGGGTGTGAGGACTGGGAGTATCTGTGCGGCAGTGTGTGTGTGTGTGTGTGTGTGTGTGTGTGTGTGTGTGTGTGTGTGTGTGTGTGTGTGTGTGTGTGTGGACACAAAAGAGTGACCTCATATGACATGAAAGGTGACTCGAGAATCTTGTCTCAACTGGAGTCAACTGGAGGTTCCACAATGCTGACAGTCCTGCAGTTGCCTATTAACTGTCACCTGAGTCAAGTTTGTCTGCTCGAGCGCCAACGGCACCAAGAAAAAAAACTCCTGTATCGTGTTTTTCCCACATTCGGTCCGATTGATCCGATCATTGAACTTTAGTGTTAATTGAACACTGCTGGACACAAATGATCTCGAGCAGCAGGAAGGTGACAATAGCCTTACATCACCGTCTTTCCCGCAGTCAAGCGGTTTGCGTCATTTACTGACATGCAGGGGAGGGACTGCGTATTAAAGTAGAACCAGAATTTCCTGATCCATTTTTATGTCGGTGCCTTTGTAGACAAGCCAACACATCTCCTCAGTCGAGTGAACACACACCTGCACCCGGCGGAAAGGAGGAGGAGGAGGAGGAAGAGGGGGAGGCGAGGAGGGGGAAAAAAAGCAGTGGCACTCAACTGTAGAACGCAGTAAATAACCGCATAAAATTAAACTCCTGGCAGGGAAACAATAAAGGCTGAGGGGAAAGCACAGCATTCCCTCCGTTAGGTCCGTTGAAGCTGTGCTGCCGTGTGGGTGGGCCGCAAATCAGAAGCAGCTTTTTACAGGAATCGGCGCTGTGTGGCAGAGGCCGGCTGCCACGCCGCGTCACGCTCCAGCTCTCTGCTAGTTAACCACATCACAGCTTGAAGACTCTCGTCACCTACTGGTTATTGTCACATCCCTCCTGTTCCCGTTCGCACCTGCTTATCGTCGCAGGAAAATACTAGAGCGGGGGAAGAGGTGTGTGTGTGGGGGGGGGGGGGGGCTAGTGCATCGACATGGAAGGATTTAGTTAAACGGCCCAAAATAAGCTCTTGTGGGTGTCATGCTAATGTTAAACATGTGTGTGTGTGTGTGTGTGTGTGTGTGTGTGTGTGTGTGTGTGTGTGTGTGTGTGTGTGTGTGTGTGTGTGTGTGTGTGTGTGTGTGTGTGCGCTGTGAAGGAACAATAAACTTATAGACCTTATAGACGGAACAATAATCATTACAGCACATGTTTTTATTCTGTGCTTTGCTATAATATCGAGAGCTATATAAATCTCAAACATGCTGCCAATAAACTGCAAAATATAAATGATTGAGTAGGAACACCTCTGTAGTTAAGGTGCATGTAAACACTGTCAATGTTGCTCGCACTGCCAGACTCACCGAGAATCAACCAGATGTCCTGAAATGAACACAGATCAGCCACATTCAGCTTTGTTTTGGTTTGTCAGTCTTTATGGTTGACTCAAGTGCTGCAGCCGCTCATCATATTCATTATTGATGAATCTGCGGACTGCTTTTTGATCATTTGGATCAGAACGTCTGGAAAAAATGTCCATCTCAGTCTTTCAGATTTCAAAGCAACGTCTTTTGAATGTCTTTTTCTTTGAGCAACAATCCAAATCGCAAAGATACAAAGATAATCAGCTTTATAAAACACAGAAAAGCAGCAGGTTTGAGAGACTGCAACTCGAGTTTATTGAAAAAAAAACACAAAAAAACCCTTAACTGATTAATTGATTACTAAAATTGTCACTGATTAGTGCGGCTCTAGTTCGGTCCAAATAGCACGAATGCTGCTGGCCTTGTGTGAAATAGCTGAGAGTCGACAAAAACCTGACAGGAGCATCAAAGCTAAAATGCATGCGAGTAATATATTTGCATTCTTAATATACAGAGAAGGTGGATGGTCCTGCTCCTCTGTTTCTGCTGGAAGTTTCAGTGATGTTTGGTTACTTTCTTTGCTAACTTATTAGCAATAACTGCTAAATATGCTGATATATCGGAGTGCAGGATTGTGGGTTTCTCTATTCACAAATTTCTCTTTATGAAATTGACATAAATTCAAATGTTATTTTGAGTAGGTTACCATGATGGGCAGTATGACTGGTCTAAAACATACTGTACAAAGCATGATTTTACCTTGTGATGATAATGTTGCAGTTACCCACTGGTTTGTGTCACTCATTGCTTTGTGAAACACTCCTGAAACCTAAAGTTTGGCACTTTGGCCGACTTCAACTTCGTTTTTTGGAAGTGACCATATTTGGATGAGTTGGGAGCGAAGGGAGGATCTAAACGAGATACTCTGATCGACAGCACCTCCGGCATGTCAATCAAACCAGGTACAACCTCAAACATAATGCTATTTAAGGCACAATATCTTCTAAATTATCAAATTATTTTCAGGAGGACCACCAGATCACTGATCAGAAGAAGTGAATTTAGTTAATGACACCATAATGATTTGTGGAGGAAAATGTGTTGATTTAATATTTAATGAGAGCAGTTAAAGCTTTGTGAATGGGATTTTTGGAGCCAGTCCCTAATGGCCGTCAGTGGCATTGCATTTTGAAGGACTTGGGCATTGGCTACTTTTTTCAGTCTGGGTAACTCTTAATGAACCATGCCAACAGACTTTATAATAAGTCAACCACACGATCCGATTCTAAACTATTACTACGCAAAATAAAAATAAGATATTTTCAGTAAAGTTAAAAAAAAAAAACAAAAAAACTCGTACTCACCATTTGTTTCCTGATAGTCTTCTATGTAGTTTAATTGATTACATCTGCCGGTGTTAAGGTGTGACTCATTGGATCTGTAACTGCAGAGGAATTGATTCTGTCTAATACACATAAAGCATTAGGCAAGCTGTAGGTGTGTCCCTCTATGTGTTTCAGTATTCAGGCCGAGCCTAGGATGAACTGTAGAATGAATAGCAGCAGACATGTATGATTCAAGCAGATGTTTAGTCATGCTGACACTCTGCCAGCCTATTATCACTGCGAGCTCTCTGTGAGTCATCCTCATAGACACACTGTTGTGCTCAAGCTTAGGCAGCATTACCATGAACTTAAGTGGTTATCTCGACACTCTGTGATTCTTGGCACACAAACACACTTAAGACACACTTTTCAATGAGGTGCCAGCGAAGCACGTCACTCAGGTTATCAAAACAAAGCAATATCATTAGTAAAACTGTCCTACTCCCAATGGTCCTGACACTTTCATAATCAATACCAAACATTTTTGGTCATTTGTTAGCTTTTAAAAAATCTGACCGTGAAAAAATGACATGATTAAGTTTAAACTTGGGTTTTTAAGTCAGTTTTGCTTTTGTTTCAATGTGTAGTTCCTAACGGTGAGGAAATAAAGTTTGTACAGAGAGTATAGAAGAGCAGGATGAAATCAAGATTTTCTTTGGCAAAGGCCAGATGATAAAGACAGTCTTGTTGTGTTACTGCTGTTTAGCCCCGAGGTGTCTTTCATCTGATGACTGTTTTACTGCGACTTCTTAATTCCCTCAATGCAGGACACTCAAGAGTTACAAGATGCTTATTTACTACCTCAGAGGGAGCTCATAACCCAGCCATTCATTCCCTATTGTTATTGGGGTGGCACGGTGGTGCAGTGGTTAGCACTGTCACCTCACAGCAAAAAAGGTTCCGGGTTCGAATCCGGTCCTGGGCCTTTCTGTGCGGAGTTTGCATGTTCTCCCTGTGCTTGCGTGGGTTCTCTCCGGGTTCTCCGGCTTCCTCCCATCATCCAAAAACATGCACCTCAGGTCAGGTTACCTGGCGCCGCGCTAGTGGCAGCCTGCTGCAGCATCTCCCCCTGAGAGCCCCCCTGCTGTAGTGAAGAAATTTCCCCTCGGTGATTAATAAAGTGTATAAAAAAAATAAGGAAATTACTTATTAATTAGTTTCATCATATATTTTGTTCTTTTTATAAAGGTAAGTTTCTTTTGGGGAGCAAAACATCAGCTCAATCCTCTAGACCTCCCACATGGGCCAAGATTTATTACTTTGTCTGAAGATATACCACTAAAACCCCAGCTGCCCTAACTAATACAATAGCTCATTATTTAGCTAAACATTAAAAAAAAAAACTACAGCTGTTGGTTATTGCTGGCTACAACAAACTTTCCACGGTATTTCAGCAATAAAAACTCAACCTGGAGTCAGATGAGAGGTTCGATAACATTGTTGTATCTTCCAACCATGAAGATGGAGCCCACAACTCAGCATGTTGCCTGAAAGGTGAAAGGAACAGTTCGTCCTACTCTGTCCGAGGGTTACTGCTTTGAGTCAAAAAAACAGTATGAATTAACATGTTGATTAATGAGCTTTAAAGATTCTGGGAAGCAGATTTTCACCAGCACTGCGCTAGCTGTTTCCTTCCTGATTTTAGTTTTGTTAAAATATGCTAAGATAAGATAACCAGCGACTGACTCCAATTTTAATTGACAGTATTATTTTACAAACATGTCAAATAATTTGGTTAAAGAATCAAATTCTGCTCGGTAACAGTTATTTCAGTTTTGCTAGCTAAAGTCGCTCCTTCTTATTAGTTTTCTGGCGGTACATCTGAAAATAATCCTGACATTAAATAGAAAATAAACCTCATAAATCTGTGTTTTTGGGGGCGTGCCTGTTTGATTTGACAGGCCTGTGGTGCAGTCAGATTAACCCATACGAGATTGGCGCAGGGAGGCTGTACGTTTCTATCAAAAGCAAAGAAAAAGGGGCCTAATTGTTAACTCAAAAGGTGTCTCATTTAAAGTCGCTGGCATTAACGCTCAGTTAGCTCTTGATGCTCAGTAACATCCACTTATGGTGGTCTGCTTCTTAAAACACCAAAATGTCTCAGAAGTTTCTATTCCACCATACGTTTAATAATTTCAATATTATTATGGAGGTTTTTGAGTTTTTTTTAAGGCATTTCTTTTGTTTTTGAGTAGCCTAATTAGGCTACTAAAGTAATTTCCTGGGATCACGATCTCAGTAGGGTAATGACAAAAAAAAAATATATATATATATATATATATAGGGAACATAGAGAACAAAAGACACATACTCTTCAAAACACTTTCCACCTAAAGATGAAGCCCTGTAAATGTAATATATAGCTACTCTACTAAGACGCCTATATACTGTATTCCGTGGCTCTTGTGTACAGTGTATGAAGTACACAGTACACAAAGATAAAGCATCATCCACTGATCACTGTTGAGCTACAAGCAAACATCTGTGTCTACACTGAGACGCGACAGCTGCCGAGACCTCACTCTCTATTCATGGTTTACTTTGGACATTCCTCCGACAGAAATGGACACACGTAGATACACACTGAACACTCGATTACAAGCACACGGGCCTGAGAAAGTCGGCATTATTTTGGAGCGCCGAAGTGATGTTGGCAGCGTTTGTCGCATCACGGCCAGACAGCTCTGGTAAAGGAGACGGGACTGTCGCCTCGGGAGAGATTGATGGGCTGGGAGATCAGTGCGAGGGGTGTGAAGGGAAGGTGGGAAGGAAAGGAGTGGAGGAGGGAGGGGTGTGTTTCAACACGCAGCCCCTCTGGGTAGACGGGCAATGACATCCAAAGCACTTCCTCCCCAGTACTCCCTCCGAAGGAACATGTTGTTGAGGTAGGAGGCAGGTCGAGGTTCTCACACATTTATCATGGGAGTGCTCAAACGGTGGCATTCAGGATAAAATACGCCAACATGATTGTTGCTCATTAAACCCAGCCTACTTGGTCAGTGAGTTCATCATTTTCTCAAACACTTTCCAGTTTTACCTCGGGTGCAAATTAAGTCATTTTCTTTAAAGTAGCAACCTTGACTATGGGCGTAACTTTCTAGTACTTCAGAAACAGAAAAACAAAATGTAATCCCTACATTCGTCTCTCAGCAAAACAGCAATGGGGAAATATTTAACATAGCTAAGGTTGAATTCAGTGGAATAAACTACAAATCTCGAGTGGATTGTAAAAACCAACTGGCATGTGAAACCCTGATCGTCTGAGGAGGAAGTGGAGCCGGCCCAGGGTGTTTTCCACATTACATGCAGCCCTAATATCAAAGGAGATAACAATTCCAGCTGCGTCGCTGTTGCTGCTACACACAGGATCATCTGGAGGAGTCATCCCCCTCTGGTGGCTGCAGCTCCCCCGCCTCCCACCACCACCACCACCGACTAACATGATGCAAAAGCACAATCAGATCCAAACGATCAAATGTGACAACAACGAGACAGTCGACAAATGATGCACACAACGCTTCATAGAGGTTAAAACTTGGCCTAAATGGAAGGCGCCTCTCATTTAGTTCCCTGCTTTCCTTGCAGCATGGAAGCAGGCCAAACAGAGGAAACAGTTGTATGCCGAGTTATACCTCTATTCTTACTAAAGACCGTCGCTCCCTTCAGAAGCTTAATTAGAGGCTGAGGTGGTTGCACGCAATGGATCTGGCCCAAGGCGCCGACCTGCGACAGCTGAGCTGCTGCGCTCCTTTGGTGTGGATCTGCTCAGAAGCCTCTATTTGGCCCTTCAGGCCAATCAGGCAAAAGGTGGGAGACGAGTAGGCAGGTAGATTGGGTATGAATCAAAAACATGCCTGTCAAGCTGAGAGATCCTCAAGGAACTGCGTTCTGCTTTTGTGTTCACAAATTTGTGGTTCAGAAAAGCAGACGTGGTTCGACATTTTGGGAAATAGGCTTAATTGCTTTCTTGTTGGGAGTTAGACGAGAAGATCAATACCACTCTCACGTCCAAATGTGGAACTACAGTCGAGAGACAGTTCGCTTGGATTAAAGAGTTTAGATATAAACATTTTATATCTCCAAGTTTAATCTGTACAAAACAACAAGTTGTAGTTTTACAAGGAGTCATGTTTCTTTGTCCGGTACTTTGGCGTCAAGGAGTCTTGTATTCTCTTCACAAGGGTACCGACCAGTTATGTTTCAAAAATGGACTCCTCCACATAAAGTCAACAAGAGAGCTTATCTGGAGCCAGAGCACAATCTCTGTCTTAAAGAGGCGGTAAATCTGACTGATAATGTCACGGGAGACATGATCGATGTCATTTCAGTGTTGACCTTGTTTTCATGCAGTCCATAAACAGGGCAGGAAATCATTTGTCAGGCTGCGATATAATGCATCAAAGGTACGCTGCATTAATAGCAGGCTACGACTGTGTCACAGTCTTTCCAGAGCTTTCAATAATTATTTGGACCAAGATTCAAACCACTTCCAATTATTCTTCTATAACTGCACAAAGACACAAAACCCAACACTGCCAATGGTTTGCACGCTGCTGTTCTACCACAACACATGTGGGAAGAAGAAAAGCTGCTGGACAAACAGACATATTCTTAATCGTGACGTGATGGTTTTCTGCTTTGAACTCAGACAGTTACTCATTTATTACTTTGTATCAGTCAAAGGTTTGAGGACACGATGCAGAACAAGTTGGCCACCTGTAAACATCGAGTCCAGCTGGTTTACAGGGAGAGGGCACCAGAGATCTCTCACACTGTTGCAGTCAATGCTGCCAAACCAGTGTACAGAGCAGGTGGAAGTAAGACAAACATTATGTTCTGGAAACCACTGTAACGACACTCTTTGTCCTTCGTTCACCTGACAATCCAATGTAAGTGTCAAGTTTTGCCTCACCTTGAAATTAATATTAAGGGTCCTCAGGTTTAGGCATTAACACTACTTGGTTAGGTTTAGGAAAAGATGATGGTTTGGGTTAAAATAAGTAGTTCAATATAAGGAACATTACGTTTACATTACAAATTGTCACGTAAGAAAACCTATAATAAAATGCAGACAACTTCTATCGATGGAGTAACTTTTTCTGGGTTCGGAAGAAACTGTCTGAAATATGAGGAAGTGCTTCAAGAGTACAAGGTTGACAGTGAAAACAAATCTGGGAGCACGAAGGAAGGTGCACGCTTGAAACAAAAGGACAATGTCTTTGGTTCAGCAGCTGCATCAATTTTTATCCTTTATTCAAAAATGATGTTCATGTTGAGAGTGACAGTGATTCAGGAGTGCAACGTTAAATCTGTGGAACACTCTTCAAGTGTTGTGTTCATTCATAGACAAGAAGAAAAGGTCCAACTCCTGACCAAACCTTCGTGCTAGACGGACACGTCACCCTTCAGATACAGCCTAAAGATGAATACCGCAATGAAGAACAAAGCATACTTCCCTACAGTAGCCAAGAAAACTGATGGTGGCTTCACATAGCTTCTGTGCCCGTCTCTCAGTGAGGAGACAAACATCGCTGGCCTTGGAGCCGGACCGTCGTATGAAGGACTCTATTATGAGCAACTGTGGAAAAATAAAAGCATGCCGACAACAGACAAGGGAAAAAAAAAAAAAAAATCCTGTGCATAAAAGGGGACTGATAAGCAGTGCAGATTGGCGATAAGAGACAAAAGGCTGTACATGCAGAAACGCGCCAAGGCCAGCGAGATGAGGGCCTGCGATTAGAAACACCGAGCTGAAGGTGGCGAAACACAAGCATCTGAAACAGAGAGACAGGAAGAAAGAAAGAGTAATGCATAGAGAGGGGAGAGATCGGGAGTGCAGATGAAGGTGTGTATGTATGTATGTATGTGTGTGTGTGTGTGTGTGTGTGTGTGTGTGTGTGTGTGTGTGTGTGTGTGTGTGTGTGTGTCTCTCTCACAGTTGCACCTGTGAGTAATCTTGGGTTCGTCAGTGCGCTTCGACAGGCATCTCTGTAGGCTTCGCTTCCTCTAAATGGGCCAGATGAATATGTAATCTGTCCTCTTTCATCCACATCCTTTATTTCCAGGCCAGACACTTACTGTAGCTCTGCCGCATGCAAACCGCACACACACAAAATACTGTACACAAACATGGCAAAATACATCTCGCCGGGTCAAACCTCCTCCAGCAGCCAAACCGCTGAGCATGACCGCGATCTAAAGGCTTACTCATTATACACACTCTGTAATGTATGGGAGAGTAAAGAAAAAGAAACAGGAGGGGCCACTAACTTTAATTGTCGCCGAGCACAAAACGACACAACAATATAAATGCTGATAAATTCCAATGATTCAACAATGACTTCTCCAGGTGTTCAGATGTTTTGGCTTTCGAAAACGTCTCACTTGTCCAGCCTCTGTTTTGGAACAAATATAAAACTCCCCAGATATTGTGAATTTCAGGCCTCCGCCAAAACACTTGTACACACACTCCTCCCCAATCTGCCTCCGTCTTCTACTTTCAAGGATAGAGATGCAAGCCAACGGTGTTACATGACGTTTTAGCTACAAAAGTTTCAATTTTGAATCCACAGTCAGCCAACGGGTTTCATTCAAAATTAAGACAGTCTTGTTTTTTGATCAGTTAACCCGTGAAATAAGACACCTCTACATAAATAACTCTTACCCTTGAGTCTCATCACGAGAGTTGTATTCTTGTCTTTATTTTGAAAATACAGCTGTCATGTTGCATTCAACCAAATGACAACCCACCCATTGGTTTGTGATGTGCCAATGTGGGGTCTAAACTGAAGGCGGAGATGATTTATGAAGTTTAAATCATACTTGTAAAGCCCATGACAAGCTGACCCCATTGGGCCGAAGCAAGTATTGCAGCAGGGGGATAAAACGATAAGAGTGTTTTGTCTGTCAGCAACAAGTGATGGGCCGCGATAGTGACTGAGGGGACACGGGCCCCACAGGTTAAGGCAGAGTTTACATTGCCATTTGATGTTGTCACATACTCCAGCAGATTATGCTGTAAGGAAACAAGCAAAACATCACAGATGAAATGTGGAGGATCCATTGACATCAATGGAATTGTGAAAAAAAAAAATGCAACAGAGGGTTACTTTCACTTCAAGTTCTGTCAGCCAATCTCTCATCTACTGTAACTCCCCATCCTTCTCCACCAGCATTTGGTTTCCATGGATTCCTGTCTAAGTAGATTAGGGAAAGCGCTCTTGTTTTCCTAGAGACATGGCAAGCTGTCTGCTGTCCATCAGTCCACATCAAGCACATCCACAGCACTGGCCTCCGCTCCTCCTCCTCCTCCTAAGAAACTGAGGACGAAGACGGGCGCCGTGCCAAATACACCAGATAGTTTCATCCACAGCTGCAAGCAGGCGGCCGCCCCGAGTAACAATGGAGGCCACTCATTAAAGCTCACCCGTCTCTGACAAAGAGAAACGCGGGGAGAGAGTCCGAGCAGGCACAAATGTATTGAAAAAATACGTCTTCTTAAACTGATTAAACTGCACTGTGAAGTAAAAGGCGGCGTGCAGCCTGTCATGGATGAGACTCAAGAACTGATAGGAGCTGTTATCAGATGTAAAAGGGATCTGGTTTTATGTCCTCGGGTGATGCGCAGTACACCTCCCACGTGCGGAAATGAATCCAATCTCTCCTCTCCGTCAAAGACAACACCACTACTGTCTGCAACAACGGCGCTGCAGCAGCTTTCCAGATGATACTTTGTTGTCACGCATGACGGGATTAAAAGAACTGTGTACATTAAAACAGGCCTGACAGCTACCTGGTGTTATGTTGTTTTCACGCTATCGCCCCGAGACACAAGAAGAAATCATTATATTTTTAAGAGACAAAAATTAGCTTCATGGTAGACCTGCACCATATGAGTCAAATCTGCGATGTAAATACAATATCGAAGTGTGCATGTAGCCATACGGTTCCTGTCTTTTTGCTTTATCTTCAGGTTTCCAATCAGATTGACTCACTTCTGGCTCACAATCGCTCCAAACTAGCAAGATGGCAAATATCCAAACTCAGGTCTTCATATCGGCCGTTCACAAACCAACGGGTGACGTCGCTGCTGGTTCCCGCCTCGTTCCATCGTCTAAGCCAATGTTTTTAACGCTGCTTTCATCCTGCTGAAACTAATATTTAAATATACAGTATCCTTTGTGATATTTCTGTGTGAAAAAATGTATTACCTTTAGAAGACGAGACTTCTGAGGGTTTTGTTCTCTGCGACAGTAGAAATGATAATAAACCAGAGAAGAATAAATACAGTAAGTTACATTTAAAATGAACACAATCTCAATTTTTGGAAACCAAAACTTACTAAAAGTTAAAATTATAAAATGAAAGGACTTGTATTGAGTTTAACTCATTAACAAACTTTATGTGAAGTTTATTCGTATTTTAAAAACAACAGTAAAAGTGTATATTGGCATTTAGCCAGATCACCCAAAGACACAATCTCAAGTAAATATATGTCCACTCTGCCTGCCAGAGTACGTGGGCAATATATCAAAAAGATGATTAGATCTTGGCCGGCATCAAGCTGGCGCAATAACACCACTCAACCCATTTTTACTGCACGTAATTGAACCAGTGAATTATTTTACTTTTCAGTCCGGCAGCATCACGTTGTCGTCCCATTGTATGACCTGAGACCATAAAACCCTCAAATCAGGATCTTTTTAAAGACACGGCAGGGTAACAAATCAGAAAGCTGTTTTCTTAATTGATGAATGCTGCAATCAACTACACTACAAGTCTTGTTGCAAGTTTAAACTGTTTTTCTCTCAGTAAAAGTTTGGAGACACATTACAACTTCCTCTATTTATGCGAGATTGTTTAGCCCCAGTAATTTGCCGTGGTTATGAGAGCCTGCTCTGGAAAACGTTTTGCCATTCTGATGTATAGCGATGCAAATATGATATCAGATGCGTAACATTTCCCGTGTTCACTTTGAAAGTACTGAAAAGCGAGAAAACGAAACGAAACAACACGGTTAACATCGGCTGTAATTACATTTCACTTCATATAGTGTGTTTTCCGCAGTGACATTCCTCCACACTGTGTTTGATTAGCCACAGCTTCAAAACAGTCAGAGATCTCTTACAGTAACATACGAGCTGGCCACATAAGCCTTCATTTATTCCAAAGGGGTCCCACTAGCAGCCTGTGTTTTCTCCAGGAGACTCGAACATTAAAGACTGCTGTGTACTATTTCGGTCGTATGGTTAAGTTTTACAGAACGGAGCACCGACGACCGGCGGCCTCGGGAGCCGCGTGTCTGTGTGCAACAGTGCAGTCGTAGCATGTAGCAGAAAAGTTTCTCACCACATCCTTCGTTAGCAGCGGGGACATAGCTTGGTGCGGTGCCCGCGTAACCTGACGCCTTGCTGGTAATGGCATTTCATGCTTTCACACGAGCATGGGCTGTCAGTGTGTGTGTGTGTGTGTGTGTGTGTGTGTGTGTGTGTGTGTGTGTGTGTGTGTACGCGTGCGCGTGCGTGCGTGTGTGTGTGTGTGTGTGTGTGTGCGTGCGTGTGTGTGTGTGTGTGTGTGTGTGTGTGTGTGTGCGCGTGCGTGTGTGTGTGTGTGTGTGTGTGTGTGTGTGTGTGTGTGTGTGTGTGTGTGTGTGTGTGTGTGTGTGTGTGTGTGTGTGTGTGTGTGTGTGTGTGAGTTGGGGGTCGGACACGGAGGCGAGCATCTAACAGAGGCCTGCGCAGGCTGGCAGAGGGCGGGGAACAGCTGGCCTTTCATTGACGGGCTTTGAGTGCTCGCAGTTAAGATTTCACTCCAACAGGGAGGCGGGTGAGGGAGGGAGGTGGGGAGGGCGAGGGGGGGCACACGGTCCCAACAGGAGCCAACTGTGCTTGGAAAAATATAAATACACCCTAAGGGACGGAGGAGTGCTGGTGGGGTTGTATTGTGTCAGGCAAGGAGAAACGATGCTGCCGAGAGAGAGAGAGAGAGAGAGAGAGAGAGAGAGAGAGAGAGAGTCACTGGGAGGACTCACCACAATGACTGCACATGCTATTTCTAGAGCACAGCAAAGGCTAATCATTATTTGTACGCTATGCTAACTGGGCCAAGGCTACAAATCACAGAACCAAGACTCTAATCTGTGATGTTATGCCAACATAGCACTGCCCAACCCACAATAAAGGCAAGACCTTGTGGACTGCAGTCCTGTTAGCAGAGTTACAAGAACAGAGCGACAGATATATGTTTTTTAATGAGGGAATAAATAGAGGTCCGCTTGATGTTTTCTATACAAAAATGATCAGAAAGTTGTTCTTCAGGAACCACATGAATGAAGATAAGCGAGTGAGTGTGCGCTGACAATTGCGATGAAAACGGTCAGTGCAGCAGGAAAAGCATCAGACGGATTCATTCAGTTTGTGTCCCAGTCAGCAATGGCAAGAAGTCAGGGCTTAAAAATAAATGCACACAGCTGCAAAGAAATGGAGACTGATAAATAACTATGACAAATAAAAAGCTTTTAATAAACGATTAAATCACATGCTGCTACTCTTTTGTCCCTTTTTTTCCCTCACAGTTTAGACTCCCTCATTTCCTCGTGTTGTCACTGTTTTCACCTGCAGGTCATGGAGCTACAGGAGGTTCATGGTATTGCCACGTCATAATATTCAGACGGTGGTCGGAAAAAGCCGTTCAAACAACAATAGCAACACACCGGAGGCAAAACAGAGACTAACAGTTAAATCTAGAAAAAAAGATCAGATTAATGCATTCAATCAATTCAGCTCATTTACAACATTTGTTCCCGTATCAGTTGTTCGCAAATTCTCAGATGGAAACAAGGTTGGTGGAACTGTGTGAATGCAGTAGATGCTCCCCGGTCGTGTCGGGGACCCAACACACCCGTGGAAGTTTCTACCTTAGGGAACAGCATGTGATCCCTCACTGGCTTCCCACAACGGGAACTGAACCACAGGTCTCTCCAGATGTCTTTGAGCATGTTTTAATATCATCTCATCGCAGAAATATGAAATAAAACAAAAATGTGAGCCTTGTAACATCAAGCCTCTTAATACCATGTGAGTGTTCATCCTACAATCTCAAAACACACACACACACACACACACACACACACACACACACACCAACAACCCTTCAGTCCATTCATGCTGTTGGATTCAGTATCAAATGGAGTACATATTTTGACACCCCGTGGAATGATTCCCTCTTGTTATTTTTAGCAGCACAGCTCGTCCATCCTGCAGCAGGACGGCGCTGCGCTCCCATGGCGCCCTGAGACCCAGCGACCTGCCCCGTCCTGCAGCCCCCATGGAACTAGGCCACCCGGTGAAGATTTCAACATGCTGATTGTTGGGCTCCAGAACATTTACCTCATCTTTTGCCCCTACCCCCATCCCCTGCGCACCGGCCAGTTGGTTCCCACACTCCCCTTCTGTCGCAGGCATCACTGCTCCCCAACCTTACCCCCACAAAAGGGCCAATGAGCAGTGACCTCAGCATGTAGAGGCTCGGCGCTCATGCACAACTACACACGCACACGTTGACAATAAAAACCTACATTTTGCCACACACAAACGTTGTGAACACACAACCACACAGTCACTCTATCAAAGCCGTGACGTCGCCCGATCCGTCGGACTTCAGCTCAGTCACAACGACAGGTAGAAGCGCACAAGGAGAAGCATGTAAACACGCAAAAAATGGCTGCTTGTATCTCTTCTGTCAATCAGAAACAAGATGTTTTTTTCCCTCCTGAGAATCATGAAAATCAAAAAAAAAAAAAACTTGTTTGTGTGACAATGTATAAAAGTGATTGGGACGGCAGCACGCCGACGCCACCAAACAGAACCAACTACAAATGTTTGGTATCTCAACGCTTTTATGCATAAAAGTGAAGCTAAACCCGTATATTGTCACGTGATTGCACGGTTGTGTTCTGAGTCCGAGTGTGTGGGTGAGCAGCTTCCATACGGTTTGCAAAGGCAGACTTTGCATCCTGTCTCGCGTGATTAATTTGGTCTTATCTTGACCTGAGGGCGAATAGTCAAATGGTTACATGTTCACGGAGTGTTTGTGCTCCGATAGGCCGACGTTTGAGATGCATGTTCACACTAGAGATGACGATTCAAGGGACGTCTTTTTGTTAACTTTCTGTTCCTCTACATGTTGGAAAGTAGCTGTAGGAGGAGTCCTACTTGGCTTTTGAAGCGTGAGATTGATGGTGTAAGGAAATAATTCAACAGTTAATGTGCTCTAAGTTGAGCTGGAAACAGGAGCATGCTCTCCTCACGACCTCACTACCCGCTTGCACTGGGGACATATCAGAAGTTAACTCGATTATTTATAATGTTCCAGTTATTTTAGACTCTCTACCAGAGATTAGAGGGGCTGCTTTGTTTGGTTAAGAGAAGATTGTGCTCCAGCTTGCTTTGAGCAGGAAGGACACTGGGATTTTAGTGATACTGCATGAAGTACTCACTCACACTAGATGGTTAATGGACCTTTCTGAACAACCCTAAACATGCAATTGTCACGCTGTCACTGTACGAATCAGCTGAGCGGCCACAAAGCGGGTGCTCCCACTGAGCATGGGCACCGAACACCCAGTCAGTCACATTACTTCCACTGAGAGTTCAAATCAGGTTTATTCAAACAAGTTGGCTGCATCCTCAGTAAAGAGACAAAGAGGGAAAGGCAGCATTACTCTGCTTGTCTACTTAAGGTTTACCTCCAAAGACAACTTGTTTTTTTTATCCACTACGCATAATGTACTACTCCAATATCATTAAAACAATCTCGCTGCAGGTTATAATGGGTTTCTGACAGCAGTCATGTGTACCCCACCTTAACCCACAGTCAGCTGGGATAGACTCCAGCCCCTAATGTCCTAACAAAACTCTGGGATGATGACTTTTTTTTAACCTTCTGTCCCGTCATGTGACAGAATGATCAGCTCGATCCTTTCTCCTCACATCCAGGCACACTGCTGCTCCTCGGGCTGCCTCATTGTGCTTCCGGCCCCCTCCAGGTTTCTCAAGCTTCTTGGCAGAATAAAAGGCCTCTCTGATCAAAGGGCCGAAACATAGGTTACAACCGAGAAAAAAACAAACCACCTGCAGCTATCCAAACCGTTTGTTTATTCTGCATTGCCATGACAATATCAGATAAGAGATCTAAAAATATAAGGGGCTAAAGAAGCGGGTAGACGATGACAGAGAAAAGCGTGCAGGTTACAATGAATGAATCTGTATGGCGGAGGAAACGGAGGGAGATAAAACAGGGAAATGCCTGTTTCCATTGCTACTGGATACAAACACTGGCAACAACAACACAGACCTGGGGTCAGCGTCTCAGTTCACTTTGCCACAGATTGAAGCGTGTTCTAGTGGATTGTCCTTCAGTGAACTGTTTCCTACACACACTGTAGAGCAACATATATAAATACTACTTACATGCCACTTTTTATGAATGTAGTCCCTTTAAAAAAATTTTTTTAAAAAAATAGGTTGAACTGACTATTTCTCCTGCTGGAAAAACAAACTTTGATTTCAAATAACTGCCTGATATTAAGAATCCTTCAACTGTTTACATGAGATAAGCCTAAATACCAGCAAGACCACGAACAATGAATAGTTTCCGAGCCATATCTCAGGTACAGTTGACAAAGGGCTGTGAGACTTGCTGTAATAAAATCAGGCAGCTGAGTTGGGTACAGTGGTTTGCAGTAAAGTCTACAGCTTTGACAGCCTTTCCTTCAAAGAGCCACGGCTGAGATCCTGCACACCTTTTTCCAGCCCTTACAGGCAGAGCACAAAAGCAGGTCACTGTGTTTCCACCACACCAGGGCACAAAGCGTCCAAGAGTCAACCGACGCAGTAGGTGGGGCAGGGAGGGAGAGCTTCCAGTGGGCCGTCCTGTGGAGCACCCTCCTGCCCCGGCTGGCCAATGATCTCCCAAGAAAACATCACCATGAAAAAAAAAAGAAGAAGCTTGACAAGCCACAGCTTTGACTGTTGGTGAATGCTAAGGAGGGAACACGCATTGCATACCCGTGCTGCTCGAGAAACATAACTCACAGCTAGGGTTGCCTCCCATGTCTCTAATGCCTTCCATTCAGACCACAGCCGTGCAATACTATACCTGCTAACAAGGCGGCCTGACATTCTGCCTCCACTATTTACTTTCCTCTGTATTTATGATCTCTTGTCTAATCTGGAGCCAACCCTTCTTATATTTCCTTTTGATATCGCGGCACATTTCCCGCCATTAAAACGGTGTCGCTTTACTGTGTCAATGATTGCCGGGCCCTGCGTCTGAACTTTGAACTGACGAGGCAGCACCGTCGGGAGGTGAGGCGCGGAGAGAGCGGGCTCTGGGTTGGGGGTTAACTCGTTTACGATCCGCACCATAAACCTTCCTGAAAGGTCGCTGGGGCTGAATGAGCACCGGTATGTTAACCTTTCACCTTCCCACACAGCAAAAGTATAGAGACACAGGAACCAGCAACAAAAGCTTGTGTGCACTTTTTTCTTATAAAAAAAAATTGTGTTTGTGTGACATGGTGTATGTGGAACGGCGTGTAGACGTGTCTTTCTCCTCCTAAAGAGCAGGTGTTTGTGCAATCTGTCCCCGGAGAGGCACCCTGGCTACAGTGTTGTGAGATCGCTCCCACCTGTGAAGATCAAATATGAGACATTTATTATACAGGGGGGACTTATCTAGCGCTCCCTATCTGATGGGCTATGTAATGGAGAGGCCCCGGACAGATCCACTTTCACTGCCCTGAAAGGCTGGAGAGGTGACCCAAAAGGAAATCATTATGCGAGAACACAAAGGCGTCGAAGGCGTGGAGGAGAAACCCTCTGAAGGGTGCTGCCTCCCTGCTCGCCATGAAGACTGCAACCACTGGGTCGCTGCAGGGCATATTATGTCTGTCTGTGTGTGTGTGTGTGTGTGTGTGTGTGTGTGTGTGTGTGTGTGTGTGTGTGTGTGTGTGTGTGTGTGTGTGTGTGTGTGTGTGTGTGTGTGTGTGTGTGTGTGTGTGTGTGTGTGTGTGTGTGTGTGTGTGTGTGTGTGTGTGTGTGTGTGTGAGATCTCACCAGTCACCAATTTTCAAGTTGTGCTTAATTAGGCTCTTTAAAGCATTGACTGTGTTCAGGAGCTGGTGAGTAACTATATTTTACACATAATTATGTGCTCGCAAGTGCAGACATTCAAACTGGAGAGTAGTAATTTATCTACATTGCGGCCTGTGCATTATTGTGCATACTGTATCGTGAAGTCTTTGGCAATACCCAGCGGTAAAGCGCTGCCACTGTTTGTCCTCAGGGCACCGACCAAACACCAGTTAGAGGATGTCGGCCCCCTCAGAGGCAAAGCTGGCTCTCTATACTTCAACAAAGCTCTCATGCAACTAACACTTGCTGCAGTGCTAAATACAAACTGTTACATAACAAACTACCAAGAGCTCTGCATATAAAATCAAACGGGACCACTGCCCATAGGCACAGAATTGAAACAAGTCCTTAATCATTAATTGCAGTCAAAACCAGTAAAATCAGTACCTGTTCTGTGACTTTTTTTTGTTGTCAGCGCTTGACACAGCAAGCTGATATGTTTATGCACTTTTTTTTACCCACATATTAAAAGCTTCTCGTCATCGGCCACAGCGGCACCAGGCTTCTGTGGATGGGAATGTTGGTGTGTTGCCACTTCAGTCTTCACTGTGATTACAGTCTGGAAACCCTGTTCGCATTCAGGTTTTCTCAGCCACTCTGAAGGGCTGATCAATCAGGGACCAGGAGGTGTGGTTACGTTGAAGTAGTTCCAGCAATGACGGTGGTACAGTTTTGATGACAACATACGTCATATGGAGGTAAATGCTGATTGGTTAAAGGGTCCTCAAATAGTTTCAATGCAACGACTGTAAATGGTCCGCAACAGAGAGCCGGCAGACCCACGTATTCATGTGGTGGATTTGGGTCTGGTTATACCAGGTTAGGTCAGTCAGTCCACCACTTTGGTCTAGAAATATCTCAACAACTGTTTAACAAATACAATTTTGACCAGACATTAATAATAATAATTTAAAAAAATCTAC
Organism: Brachyistius frenatus; assembly: GCF_029030835.1. Lineage (NCBI taxonomy): Eukaryota > Metazoa > Chordata > Actinopteri > Embiotocidae > Brachyistius > Brachyistius frenatus. Next base: position 4,070,176 of record NW_027210633.1, on the reverse strand, counting down.
ATAATATTTTATTAATTTCCATAACTTTATTTGTATTGCATTTTTCAAACCAGAATTAAAAAGTACTTTATTTTTAGTGCTAATGAGCAACTCTTAGTGTGCAAACACACCAGTTTACTGCTAATAGTGAACATCCTTACACCAGCTGAACATCAGCATTTTAGCAATATCGCTGTAAGCATTTTAGCATGCTAACATTAGCATTTAGTTGTGCCAAAGTAGAGCCTCACTGAGTTGTTGGCGTTGCTTTAAACTCTCAAACCAACTTTAGCTCTGCATGACAAAAAGCCAACCGCTTAATCATGACGTCGTTGTGACGAAAGATAAAATAATAATGGGAACTTCAGAGTCGTACAAACCTGTCTCACAGAATCTTAACCTACTGTCAGGTTCACGGATCAAGTACTCAAACTGGGCTTCACAGACTCAAACTCAGTCTCACGTTTGTCTGAATGTGACTTCATGTCTTATCAAGAGTAAGTGAATATAGAAGTGAACGGCGTACTGTGTCATCCTACAGCTGACCCATCTCATAGCTTAATGTACATCAGGAGCCACATTTAAGTCGAGGATTAAAGCGTCACAGCGCTGCTATTGTGTGTCAAATCACTGCACCGCCGGCCGGGATGACAGGCCGAAGAATAAACACCTCATAGTTAATTAAAAGCTGCAGAGATAAGGCTCTGATGAGAAGCTACCGTCTCCACCGCTCTGGCAGGGTGAAAAAGCCCAGGACTTCCTGCTGGGGAGAGGAAGTACGCTCGGGGAGGGGCGCACACGCGCGCGCGCGTGTGTGTGTGTGTGTGTGTGTGTGTGTGTGTGTGTGTGTGTGCATGAAATTATCTCTCTACATTAAACCTCCAGCTCCGCTGGACCAACCGTGCAGCCCGAGGACATCTGACATCACACTTTCAGATACAGTTTGTGAGACACACACACACACACACACACACACACACACACACACACACACACACACACACACACACACACACACACACACACACACACACACACACACACTTCAAAGCACCTTCTGTTTACATGTCAATTATAAAGAATCAGAGTGGACGCTTTATACACACACACACAACAATCCACACTTTAGAGCAGGAGATGTTTACATGCCACCGTTACTACCATGTGTGCAGACAAAGTGGAATTAATACGGGCGAGCACCTGCTTCCACCATGATGCGGCTGCCACCTGATTAAATAAGCTGCATAATGCACTATAACAGACTCACATTCACAGCATTCACCTGGCTGCTCTCAGCTCCTCTCGCCTCCACAATACTTCCAAGAAGTGTAGCGAACAATATCACAAACAAACAGTCTCAAATTAGATGAACAACCTGGCAGCCACATATCAGTATCAACCAACAGGGGGCATAACAAATACACTCAACCAGGATCAGAGGGTGGTATGTGCCTCACAATGTGGTGTAGTACTTGGTTGTGATGAATCCTTTGTGACATGATGGCACAAAAATCAAAGACACAAAATAAAGAATATTTTCCTTTGTGTGAGGATGCAGAGTAAATCATGAAAAGTGAAAGATTGGGAACAAAGCTCTTTTATGTTGTTGTGATGTCAAACAGTCAGCTCACTCTCTGTCCAAGACCATCATCAATGCAGTTTATTCTCATTATATAAATATTACATAGTTGTGGGCATTGAAAGCAACCACGTGTTTCATCCATTTGTGATGAAAATGAAATCATAGCATATCTCCTTATCTTACAATCACTAATAGGGATTTTCTGGTCCTCAAAGGCCTTATCAATGACCCAATTATATAATTGCCACCACATAAAATCGCTTTCTTGTGATCTATGTGCTTTACTATCTTTTCAAAGAAAATTCACAGCTTGACAATTAGGATGAGATTGGATCCTAGTCGGGCCGGTTCAAAATGTAATCATTTGACTTTTGACGCAATGACTGATGTGAAATCTGATTTGCTGATCGGTGGTTCTCCCCCGTGTCTGCGGCTACTGACTTTGACTAGCCAATTGGGCTGCAGCCTGGCAAAACCGTGAAATTTGTCATCTTTGGATAACAGGATAATAAAGTCATGACCGTAAGATATCAATGTTTGATACCACAGGATATAAATATAATGGAAGCATTACCTCAGAACAATGGGCTAATTAAACAGGCTAAATATGCAGCAAACCAAAAGTTGCCATCAGGAATAATGAGTTAATAGTTATTATTAATAGTAATTATGAATTATTCATTGAGTTAATAGGACCAGTCGTTTCCAGTCTTGAGTCTCAAGCATGGTGCCTTTGTGATGTCATTCGAGATGACCGGCATATATAAGCGACTGCATCCGGTCTGAGCAGGGGTTTAAAAACAGTAGATGGGAGAGTCACATATGTTTATTTTCCACTCTCCTTCATGTTAGTAACTGTACTTTCTGCTGACCCTCAGCTTCACACTGTGGTTTCACGTGATTTCTGTTAGCACTTTTTCAATTATTGAGATAAAAAAGACTGGAACCTATTTGGGTTCATTTGAAATGCAAAACAACTGTTTGTCTTCTCACCGGAGATCAAACTTTAAGGTGGTGACTTACAGAACTTTTGGTGGCAGTAAAGTGACAACAGCTAAACTAAAACATTGGTTTTCTTACAATAAACTAATTCGAGATATATCGTATCAATGTATACAGTTTGGTGTCTGATATGATATGAACTTGAAGAAAACAAATACCAAACTGGGTTTGAGCTCATTTAGACACAGTGTCACTTACACAGTTGGATTTTCACTTGGAGAAATGTCCTGCAGGGTTGCAGGCTGCCGGGTGTCATTATGGACGTTAGGTTAAAACAAAAAGGGGAGGTTGTTGTGTATTGAGAATTTGTATTTTTTTATAAACATACTTTTAACACTTTTGACCCTTGTGGGCCTTGTACTGGAAACATACTGTACTGGAACCAGACTGTACTGGACCAGACTGTACTGGAACCATACTGTACTAGAACCAGACTGTACTGGAACCAGACTGTACTGGACCATACTGTACTGGACCAGACTGTACTGGACCATACTGTACTGGGCAAGACTGTACTGGAACCAGACTAATGCACCAGACTACTGGGACCAGACTGCATTGGGATCAGACTGTAATGGGACCAGACTGTACTGGACCAGAATACTGGGACCAGACTATACTGGACCAGAATACTGGGACCAGACTGTACTGGACTAGACTACTGGGACCAGACTATACTGGGACCAGACTGTACTGGCATCAGACTGTACTGGAACCATACTGTACTGGACCAGACTGTACTGGACCAGACTGTACTGGACCATACTGTACTGGATGAGACTGTACTGGTACCAGACTGTACTGGACCAAACTGCACTGGAACCAGACTGTAATGCACCAGACTACTGGTACCAGACTGTACTGGACCAGAATGCTGGGACCAGACTGTACTGGACCAGAATACTGGGACCAGACTATACTGGGACCAGACTGTACTGGCATCAGACTGTACTGGGATCAGACTGTACTGGACCAGATTGTACCAGACCAGACTGTACCGGACCAGACTGTACTGAACCAAACTACTGGGACTAGACTGTACTGGGACCAAACTGTATTGGACCAGACTGTACTGGATCCATGCTGTACTGGACCAGACTGTACTGGACCAGACTGTACTGGACCAGACTACTGGGACTAGACTATACTGGGACCAGACTTTACTGGACCAGACTGTACTGGAACCATACTGTACTGGACCAGACTGCACTGGGATCAGACTGTACTGGACCAGAATACTGGGACCAGACTACTGGGACTAGACTATACTGTGACCAGACTGTACTGGGGTCAGACTGTACTGGGACCAGACTGTACTGGACCAGACTGTACTGGACCAAACTGTGCTGGAACCAGATTGTAATGCACCAGACTACTGGTACCAGACTGTACTGGACCAGAATGCTGGGACCAGACTGTACTGGACCAGAATACTGGGACCAGACTATACTGGGACCAGACTGTACTGGCATCAGACTGTACTGGGATCAGACTGTACTGGACCAGATTGTACCAGACCAGACTGCACCGGACCAGACTGTACTGAACCAAACTACTGGGACTAGACTGTACTGGGACCAAACTGTATTGGACCAGACTGTACTGGAACCATGCTGTACTGGACCAGACTGTACTGGACCAGACTATACTGGGACCAGACTGTACTGGACCAGACTGTACTGGAACCATACTGTACTGGACCAGACTGCACTGGGATCAGACTGTACTGGACCAGAATACTGGGACCAGACTACTGGGACTAGACTGTACTGGGGTCAGACTGTACTGGGACCAGACTGTACTGGACCAGACTGTACTGGACCAAACTGTACTGGAACCAGACTGTAATGCACCAGACTACTGGTACCAGACTGTACTGGACCAGAATGCTGGGACCAGACTGTACTGGACCAGAATACTGGGACCAGACTATACTGGGACCAGACTGTACTGGCATCAGACTGTACTGGGATCAGACTGTACTGGACCAGATTGTACCAGACCAGACTGTACCGGACCAGACTGTACTGAACCAAACTACTGGGACTAGACTGTACTGGGACCAAACTGTATTGGACCAGACTGTACTGGACCAGACTACTGGGGCTAGACTATACTGGGACCAGACTTTACTGGACCAGACTGTACTGAACCAGACTACTGGGACTAGACTATACTGGGACCAGACTGTACTGGAACCATACTGTACTGGACCAGACTGCACTGGGATCAGACTGTACTGGACCAGAATACTGGGACCAGAGTACTGGGACTAGACTATACTGGGACCAGACTGTACTGGGGTCAGACTGTACTGGGACCAGACTGTACTGGACCAGACTGTACTGGAACCATACTGTACTGGACCAGACTGCACTGGGATCAGACTGTACTGGACCAGAATACTGGGACCAGACTACTGGGAGCAGACTAAACTGGGACCAGACTGTACTGGGACCAGACTGTACTGGGATCAGACTGTACTGGAGCACACCGCAGCATACTGCTATTTTTGAAAGGCTGCTGTTACATTTAATGAAGAGGCCGCCGGGTACCATAATGATTCAAATGGATGATGTGCTTCACGTTGAATAAATACTCGTAGAGTTGCAGTTATCTCTGATCCTTAGAGCCCGAGGTTGTTCATTCTAGCATTGCAGTTGTGGAGCTGATATGACTGGAATTTGGGGATTTTTGGGTAGTAATATAAATACCAGCTTCAAAAGTCAGGCATTGGTCTGTCTATTGAAACAACTAAAAAAAAAAATATGTTTGATGTCAAATAAAAATGTAATTTAATGGTTTCAACTTCTCAAATGATTTTGTGTTTTGTCTTATGATACTAAACTGTGTGCTGGATAAACAAAGTAATCGAATATTTTTATTTAATGGAGCTAATAACTGGTTGATTAATCAACAAAATAAGTAGTAGATGAATCAATAATAATCATTTGTTGAATACATATTTGTAATTAAAGCCAAAAGATTCAACTGTTGTGTTTCCAACTCCAAAATAACAAGATGATAATCCAATAACAAGATGATAATCCTGTCACGGTTATAACTCTATAACCTGTAAAATAAACTGTGGCACTGCATCAGAGACTCAATTTTAATTAGAGAAGATTTAAATCCTACTAAATAGTCGTTTCATGGTTTGAGGTGATGCACTCATGTTTTTACTCATTCCCTGTTTTTATACTCTGTGACCACACCAAAGAAAATGATTGCAAACATAAGAGGGATTATAAAAAGAAGTGTGAGTGGGTGAGGCGGCTGCCAAGGACAGTTCAACCAACATGTGCATGTTGCAGCAAGGGGATTTGGAGGGGGGGGGGCAGGATGGGAGGAGGAGGAGGAGGTCAGACAGAGAGATGGGGGGGGGGGGACTAAACAGGAGGTGAGTGCTCAGACAGTGCTTCAGTGCCAGGGAAGGTCTTGAAGCACAAACTGTGGTTGTGGCCGTTTTGGAAGCACTCCAGGGCTCCTAGTGCAGGTCTTCTTTGATAATGGGCCACAGTATGTGTAAGAGTGTTGGGCTGCAGCCAAGGTACACAGCCTTTTAGTAATAGTTAACAGAGTGGGCAAACAGTGGAAGTCAGCAGCATGGAGGTAGGTCAGAGAAGTGCAGGAGACTCTAACACCCCCCACCCACCACCACCACCACCACCACCACCCCTTAGCCCCCCCCCCCTCCCCACACACACACACCCCCTGCCCAACCCTCCCTCCCTCCCTCCCTCTGATTGGTCTGGCATTGCACTGGAGCTTGGCTCTGCTCCTGGCTCTTAGCTTTGGACTGGAGCTTCATAAACATGCTGTTGACTCATACAGGACACACTGATGTGATGATCACTCAACACAACTTTCCTCATAAAACACAGAGAGGTATAAACAGGCCCTCTAACTGCTTAGAAAAACAGCCCATTTACAATTTGACGTGATGCAGACACCTTTCAGATTAGGAACAAGATGTATCAAAACGGTGCACACATTCATTTCCACACATGGTAAACATGCAATCATTCATGACCAGCACAAATCCAAAACAAGCAGCAACCTCCAGCTTAAAAATAGCCAGCTCGCCAAAAACTGCAGTTCCTTAGATGGCCACTAGAGGCGGTCTCCAAAAGCGAGTCAATCCCCACAGGCCCCCATATTAAAATGCAGAAATGAACATGTTTACAGTCAACCCGTCACAATTATTACATAATCACCTGTTGGTAACTTTTAAAGCTGATTGCAAACATTTTGATTGACTTGTTTCCATTCATCTGTTTGAAAACAGGTGGATTGAACTTAACATAAATATTTCCATCACTATTTCCATATCATTTTCTACTGTTTGAGGTGTGACTGGCACTCCTTTGATGACATCATTTTGTTGCGCCCCGTCTTCTGCTATGGTTTTATGGTACTTAAATGGAGAATCAGCACCACCAACTGTTAATCTCGAGATGTTTAACCTCTGTTTTCACTGGCTGTATTTCCTTCAGTATTTTAGTTGAAAAGCCAAACAATGTGGGAGCATTTGTAACTTCAAGGAGGCGACACGTTGAATTTCCAGCAAAAAAAACCCAAAAAAGACAATGAAATTCTTAATTGCAATTATTTCTGTGACAATTAATTTATTACACTATAATTATAATTTTATGATCGTGACAATCTTAGTTTACAGCTTGGTACAAACAATGTTTCTGGTCTTTATAGATAATATCCTAGTTCATGACAACTGTATGGGGCTGAATTTATATTTAAGTCACCAGTTTAATTGTACTAAGGCTTGAAGTTATGCATAATTAAGGGAGGGGCTGCTTTGAGTGACAGGTGGGTGTCAACACAGGTGCAGAGATCCCTGCAAGTTTCAGCAAACATACTTTATTCATTCCGCCTCAGGTCCACCCACACACCACCTCTTTGCCCATTTATGGATTAGCCAGGATTAAGGCGGAGTCAGGTGCCAAGATGATGACGGCCAGAGCTCTAGAAACCTGCGGGTGACGTCTGTTTCTATATACAGTCTATGGAACAAACACAAGTGTGTAAAACCAAACACCTAAAGTATGTTAATGTTATATATGGACGATGCTTTGAACTAAAATAATTCCCATTACACAACTGTTAGTACAGGCACAGTCACCATGACGTTATTTATAGTAGCATGACACTGGTCACTACACACTTCACTCCTGTCCTTCTGCTTTATTTTCCTACTATTACCTACCTTCACAATGATTTAACACGGTGGAAAATAAGGCTTTGACTCGGTGACATGAGTGGAACATTATGTGTCATCTGTGTGTCTGGGACAATTCGTGGCTGATCATGTCACAGGTTAAAAATGTTATGTTGTTTCTGTGACCGCAACGTCAGCCTGTGTGGAGGTGTGCATCTTGCTTTCAAGCAGCCCCGCAGCCTCAGACGGTCCAAGGACTCCAGAAGCAGTAGACATGTCATTATCCGCTTCTCTACAAACCTGCTGCTCTGAGTGAGCAGACCAAACACCAAACCACACACAGCTCTGCTTTAGTCTTCAGAGCTGGCTTTCAGGGCTGCTGTGGTGTTATGGTGTGCTAACCTTAACAAGAACAAAGAGCGACACCACGCTCTGCTCCACTCCCGCACAGCAATCTGGGGGTTTAAATAGCAGGCTGGGAAGGAATGAGGCCTGGCAGCCGGAGTCACCAACAGACCATCTCAAAGTGGAAAAGGAGCCCATAGAAGTCCACACAGCCCTAAAAACACGCCTTGTTAGCTGTCAAGTACTACTTTTTTTCATTGCTTTGGATCGGCTCCCACAGAGAAGGTTATCAGGTGAACGGCCCTGATGAGACATCATGGCCCTGTTCCCTCAAATACAGACAGCCTTTTGATCCGCCCACCTGACTGCAGTCAACCGCTACGCACCAAGGGTAGCTGACACTCAGACAGCAGGATCTGTTTTTTTACTTGTGGGCCGCAGGAAGCCTAATGTTGGAGTAAATGTAAATACACAGGTTATGTAACCCCGATGATATTCCACCACCACTATCACCTCCCTACAAAGTCCCCGTCTGTGGTCAAGGCCGTTCGACAAGAATAATCTGAAAGCAGGCGGGCATGAAAAAGCCAAGATAGCGATGCATATTTTGAGCGAGCGCAACAATGAGATCATTTGTGTTGCTGTCACCGCCTGGTGTTAGTTGTTCATGTTGGCTGTACGGCTCTCCTGAGGGTTAAACGTGAGGAGAGTCAGTGACTGTCCAAGGCTCTCTCAGAGCACCCTAAACAGCAGTCTGTCAGCATTCCTGCCGGGTGCCAAGGTATTTACTTTGGACAAGAGAGGGAGGCACTGTGAGGGACCAGCTCTAATTAGGAGCAGCCAGTCAGGAGGTCATGGCCAATTGGAACGGGTCTCCTAGATACGCCGTCCTTTCCTGAGGGCTGTTGGACAGTCACCCAGGCACAGTGGAGTTTGGGTTTTGTTGTTTTTGGAGTGTGCAACAAGGCCACTGCATGGCTGTGCTGAATCACTTATTCCACCAGGCGTAAGACTAATAGGTGGCTGGTGGCAGCATTGATAGAAGGCGCTGCAAGAGAGCATTGAAGTTTGAACTCAACAGATCTAAAATAGTTTAACGGTGGCTGTAGAGATTTTTAAAACATTTTAATGAAGACCAAGCAGTGCCACAGGGGCTTTGAAGGGTTCACCAGATCAATACAGATCGATCCCAGAAAGACAAGTCAGCTGTTCACCTTGCAGTGGTTCCAACTACGGTTTTGAGTCTCTGAGCTGTGATTGGCCTCTTACAATGAGGAGTTTTTTTTAAACATGGAGGTCTGGCTGTTAGGTTCTACCTGTTATTAACCTGAGCAGATCAAAACGAGGCTTCAAGTTGACATTGTGAATCAATCAATACACTTTAAGTGTCAATATGACAATTTTAACCTCTTTTTTTGGGGGGGGGGCTCTCTTGCATGACATACACTTTAAACAAGATTTGATCTTTAAGCACTTAAGAAATATAAATGAATTTCTACTGGATCAAGAGAACCATCAACTTTTTATTTCCTCACTTCTCAGAAAAAAGGGGCGGCACTACATCTCTGCTCCTACTGCTTAGTGTGAGTTTCCTCCACTGCCCATTATCTCCTTTGCTCAAAAGCAGCTGATGCTGTGCATCCGTTAATGAGAAGCACCTCACATTCAGTAACTTTATGTGTCTGTCAGCAAAATCATCTCACGTCAGCGATTGTACTGTGACAGATTTATGAAATAAACTCAACAAACTCAACAAAACAGCGGAGACAAACCATAAATACGCAGCCAGCAGCCAAAGATCTACAAACAGATGAGCACGTATTCATTTAATACAGCTAATACAACACACAACTGGTGTGGATGTAACGTAAACTCTACTTTCAGTCAGATATTACTCATGTTGAAGTCAGAAGAAATGAATAAATTCCTTGATTAACGATGTCACTCCATCAAAATAGCACTCTAAATAAATACTGTTGCATAAATGTACGAATGTTATATGGCCAAGTATTGTGATAGTTTCAAAGTGGGATATCAGCACGTCGTTGCAGCCATAGAGAACACACTCAGATCCGTGGCAGTAGAACGAGACCTGACTCGACCCGACTACATCGAGTATAATTTAGATCTAGTTCTTCAGAACCAAGCTGTAAAACATATTGAGGATTTGTTTGTCTGGCATCTGGACCAGTGTGCTGTAGTGCAACATACAGTTGTAGGTAGAGGCTGGTTGTGAATTAGTACCGTGGTAATGAACAGAATAACTGTCTTTGTGAGTGCATTCATAGGTGCATGTACACCAGCACCCGAGGCCATGAGACACCAGTTCAAAATCTCCCAGCAAGTCACATGGGACCTTTTTGTCTGCAGGCCTGAGTGTGCATTTTCAACAAAAATTCCCTGAAGGGGGGGGGACGAGGACAACTCACCACACAGAAATGAAACCACCACACCAGTTCAAGTCCGGCAGACACACTAAACCACCGTCTAATTCAGAGGCAGGAACTTCTCATTTTGTCCAACTGAAAGAACAACCATCCATCACGCTGGCAGGCATGTGACTGGATGCATGATGCAACAATCATCCACCTCCTGATCAAACAGAAGCCATTAGATACAGACAAGACAGCCCTCTATCAAGCCAAAAGTATTTGATCCATTTACAGAGTCACATATTGCAAGGCACTACCTGTCCCCTACAGAACCACACATTCTCTAAAAAGCCCCACATAAATCTGATGCTTCCACTTCCCTGGGTGTTTCTGGTCAGACACCTTTATTAGGAAGTTAAGGTTCACTTAAACCATTTCTAGGCCAGAAAGAGATTTACTGTTGATTTTCAAAGTTTCAGTGGCAAGCTAAAGAATTGCCTATTTCTAGACTAAGTCCTCAAAGTAATAATTCTACAAATTCCACCATTCTTACCTACTAACAAAAGATTCACAGGATATCATCATCACTCTTAAATCAAATTTCACTGTTTGTAACTGTATCTGATTGATATCAGCCTCACTGTTCACGGTTTCCTCTCCTAACGCTGCAGCTGGTTTACATAAAAACATTGAACTGGCTAAACATGAAGTGTTTTTTATTGTGAAGCAGTAACAGGAAACACAATGTATTCGTCACTACAGTTGTTACTGTATGGTCCTCAGTATAATGTGTTTTGAAAATGTTGTGATCACATGTGCCCATTCCTTTTTCCTAAGGACCTGCTCACGCCTGGCATCAACATTGTACAAGTACAGGTGTGAACACACCCAGAATGAATTGAGGAGTCACTGAGATCCGATCTGCTCAGACCACATTTGGAGGTGGTCACATTCTTTCATCAGCCAAATGCATCGTGGGCCACATTGAAAAACCATCCACTTAACTCAGTAATACAAATATCCAGTAGAAATAATATCCTATTGGATATTTGTATTGCCTTTTTTTTTTTTGTGATTTTTTTTTTCTTGACCTAGTCTGTAATTTCTGATATAAACCGGACCCCCAGCTGTGACCTCAGAACACAGTTCATTTAACAACCGCAGTGCAGAGCCCGACCCTCTCAAACCCACTGGAACAATTAAATTGACTGTTTGAACTGTCTTCAGGAGCCGCACAGCAAATTTCAATGTACAACTGCAATAACAAAAAATAAAGGCCTTCTATTCTACTCAAAATAATCTGAGTCTGAATCTGTGATCGGGTCGAGCTGGACAGTTCGACTTTTCAGACGTTTATATTTTCCCACATAACTATGCAGGCTAACTGACTGTGCCTTAAAATGAGGCTTGTGTTAGCAGGAATGTCTCATTTTGTTAACTACCCATTGCTCCTCTCTCCTAACATTTCTGTACATATTTATTTACTCGTTTATTTACATGACGTATGTGTTAATTTGCATATACAGCGGGGAAGTGAGATCAGATCACAAGAGTTGCATGTTCATGTCAGGTGTGAACAAGGTCAAAGTGGCTCTGCGTGTTTGCTGCCGGAGTTCTGGGAGCTGTAGTACGAAAGCAGTAGCTGTTGTTGTTACCAAATCAGCCAATCAAGGACTACAATATTGGTCGTTGCCACCTTGTGGACTACAATTTCAACTTACAACAGCAAAAACCTATAAACAGGAAGTACAAGAAAGCACGGGCCATGTTCTGTCTTAACTGTACCAACACTGGCTCGCAAACATTACAAACACAGATGACATGAAGCATGTGAGCTTTCTTCATCTGGAACACCAAATCAAACTTCCATTAGAATGGAGAGAGTTGCAAACATTGACCTTTATTGGGCAGGTTGTTACTGTTTTACTCGTTAGCTACCACATATCTGATGTTGAAGAGAGTATACACATCCGCCTGACTCCACTTATGCACCAACTAACACTAATAGAAGCACGATGGGTGGTCCATGGGCCTCGTGTGTGTATTACATGTGTGTTACAGTCCTGCAAGGCCAAAGTCAAGAGCAGCCGATATCAAGAGGATTCAGACAGACTGTTCATTTTTTTGCAATGAGACTGAATCAGACTGACTTTGTTGTAGTAAAATCTGATGTTTGTACTCAGCTTTGCTAATTCGATAAAACTGGGCATGAACAGGAGATGACCATTATCAAAACCAACACTGAGGCCTTTCTGACAAGAAGGCAAAAAAAAGGTCAAAAACAGGACAAGCTGTTTGTTGTTTGGAAGTGACCATGTGACTTTCGGGCACATAAAGCATTTTTTTGTCAGGAGTGTTATCTCCCTCGATCTGGGATTACAATATGGCTTTTGTAGTCATGCAGAACTGAAAGATCTAAGTCACTTTGATCCCGCTTAATAGAGTTTGGTAAATGATCTCAGTATGGGAGCTCCGCGTCCTGCGCGCGCACACACACACACACACACACACACACACACACACACACACACACACACACACACACACACACACACACACACACACACACACACACACACACACACACACAGCCGCACAAACCATGGACACACTCACAAGGACTCGCTGGTGCTTTTACAGACAGGCATAAAGAATCAGACGGTCTCGCAGGTGAAAGCTCTTCCTCTTGCGGATCGTTGAGTCCAGCGTTCGAGCAGAAAAGTAGAGACGTTGCTTCAGCTCTGTGCTATCTGACCACTCTGCCGTTTAACAACGTCGCTCAGCGGCTGCGATGCTACTGTGTCTGTCATGAACATGTACAAGTAGCGTTCAGCTTGACACGCGGGACCAAAACAACTCAGAGCGAAATTACTTCGCTGGGAGGTGTTATTGGCTGCATTTGCCAAAGCAGCGAGCACAAAGCCGCGTTAAAAAAAAAAAAAAAAAAAAAAATATTCTGAGAGTGACTAAAGGAGCCACAGGGAGCCGGAGAGAGAGAGAGAGAGAGATGGTGGGGAGGGAGGGGGGGTTGTCAGACAGCATTTATCTGCGGTATGGTGATGACTCTTTTCCTCCAACCTCTCAGCAAACTAAGCGCTTCCTGCCTTTTGAGTGCATGTAGCCATTTTTGTCCTTGAAACTAAAGCACAGGCAATGAATTACAACCATTTTAAAGAGCTGTCAAGAAACAAGAGAGGGCTGGTTAGAGAAGAGGAGGTGAGGAGGAGGAATTTAAAGCTGCACTGTCGGGAGAAAGAGAAGCGAGACGGGCAGCGAAATGAAAAATTGCAAGAGAAGCTCCGGAGCCTTTGATGTTAACGGGAGCAGAAAAGTCGGCTCTCGCCACTGCAGGCGAGGCAGACGTTTCTAGTGGCTTGACTTCATGACCGAAATGAACAATATATGAACTGTTAAATGATAAGACAGCAAGATATTCCAAACAGCATTTTAACACTTAGATATCCAAATAAAACACAAAGATGCCCATTTAACCTTTAACAAACTGCGCTCTCTCAATGACACGCTGATCGGCGATGAGATCAATGAGTCGTACTGTTAACGCCATTAAATGATCACACTAAAAAAAAAAAAAAATGCTTTGACAGTATCATCTGTAAACTAAAATGAAGAACGTGCATGATTATTAAACTAAAGTTTGGACCTGACGCATGCATTTTGAATCATCTTGTAGCCAAAGATTGTCACGAAACGGTCTTATTTCTCTGACGGCGGCAGACTCAAAACTTTTCAAGTGATTTGATGAAAGTGGAGAGTGAATCCTGTTTTCTTTTGTTTTTCTCAAGAAAAACACAAAAGAAGAAGAGACAGTGAAAAGCCCACAGCCATGTTAGCAGCTCTGCGAGGCTGTACTTAGTTACAACGGTTGTCTGAGCTAAATGCCAAGAAATTTGCAACAAAGTTTAGCAGAACTTCTACTTCCTGCCCACAATGACAGCTCAGGTTTAGCTGGTGTCGTTTTTCACCATGATCACCATCTAAGTTTAGTGTGTTAACATGCTAACACTTACTAATTACCACTAAACACACTAGGCATAGACTGTACGTAGGCTTCAGGTCTGAAAAGGGAAACTTTGCTAATGTGCCTTAAGGTGTAATACCGCTGAGAAACTACTGGGGGCTGGCGACAAATAGACTCCCGTTCAAAAAGCATTAACTTCTCTCATGAAATACAAAGTCAACATATTTTTTTCCACAAGTCATTATGGTGTCATCATCTAAATTTACTTGGGGGTGTGTCTGCTTTGATTGACATGCCTGGTTTCAGTCAGGTTTCTGGTATAAGTAGGCCCGCACAGTGTCAAGTGAGGTCAGTGAGGTGCACCCCCACCACACACACACACACACACACACACACACACACACACACACACACACACACACACACACACACACACACACACACACACACACACACACACACACACACACACACACACACACACACACAAATATGGTCACTTCTGGCTCCAAAAAAAACCTATTTGATGAAGGCCAAAATGCCAGACTAGAGGCTTTAAAATGGCAGCTCACAAACTGATGGGTGACATCATTGCAGGTTGCCAATTGGTTTAGTATTTATTGATAATTGTGCAGTAATACACAGTACGTTTTGTCAGTGACGAGTGAATTTTGTAGTCGAAGGTGTCTTTATTTTGCATTTCTGTTGTAGCAATAGTTAGAAATGCATATGCACCATTCTGGTTGTAGCTTATATGAATCTGTGGCGTCTTGGTGGTCCATGCAGGTTCGGCATAATTGTACAGACACAAAGCATAAATTATGAATGATGAAAACTTAGGGCAGGTGTGTAACTACTTTTTAAATCGGCTCATCCCAGCAATCATAACCTTTGACCTAAGGGGAGGATACTAAACAGACAGAGCCAGCTTTCCCACCAGTAGCATGTGAATTCTCCTGCCATATGGTACAATTGTCATCTGCTGCACCGGGTTCTCTGTAAATCTCTATAAATGTGGCCTTGATCCCGAGGGAAGGGATAGCTTGGCCTCCACACCCGCCACGGATCAGCAGGCTTTCCTCTGAACTCCCGGTGGATCGGTTTCAACTGGAAAGAGACAGGTGCTTCACTTGACCTGAGCTGTCGGGACAAATTCAGAAAGGTCGCACAAGATACACATCTCCCCGAGAATGCAAAAATGCCGAGGTATCCTCGACTGTTTAACCCCGGGCATTTTACATAATTGAATTCCGCTGACCCTCAAAACAGCCGGGCCCCGCCTGGCCCCGTGTCAGGTACGCTGCCATCAAAGGAGAAACGAGTGTGTGTATATGTGAACGCGTGCACGTGTACTTTTATAGTCGGCGGTGACTCACTCCTTTCTATTGTAATGGCTGCGTGGCCACATAATGGCACGACTTAAAAGAGTTCTGCTCCTCCTTCGGTGGTTTCTCAGAGGCACAGACAATAAAACGGCTCAAAATGTAGAGCGAGACAAAGCCTGTGTCTTTACCGGTTAATTCAAGTGCACTTCAGGTTTCTCCACCGCTCCGTCTGAGACCACTGAAGTGACACACACACACACACACACACACACACACACACACACACACACACACACACACACACACACACACACACACACACACACACACACACACACACACACACACACACACACAAACATGGTGGTGTAAAAGGACAAGCCCTCACTTTAATGTGAAAATTGGTAATGCTGTTTGTGTCTGCTCTGATGTTCCCTCCCCCGTCGTCTCCGGCTCACGGATACGTCGAGTAGTAATGCCTTTACCATACCACACACACTTTGCATGTGTGTGTATTTGAATGCTGTACACAGGAGTGCTACAAAAAAATAACATGGAATCTTTTGTGAATGTCCGAGGGAGTGGCTGGATGAGTGAATCTGCGATAGTGGTGGAAGCAGAGGCCTTCACTGCTTATTTGCATGAAGGAGAGCTATGAAAGGGAGACGAGAATGTGTTGTATAACATTCAAAAATTCCAGACCTGGTCTAATGACTAAAAAAGAAGGGAGCCGGCAGGATTAAGAGATTTGCCATGTTTCCCCCACCTGCCTCTCCCTGCTTCCACGTGCCCTAAGAAACATCTCAACAGCCATCTCTTGTGGACGAGGGTGGACAGGACAGGACTGCTTCCTGTGCTGCAGGCTGCAGCTCAGTCAGATCCCTGCTCAGGAGAAACCATTAGCCCACCGCCTGTCTGATAGCCTGGACACACGTGGGGGTCAGTTGGGAGAATTGAAGTCTCCCTGGAGGAAGGAGGTGGTAGCACGGCGATGGCAAGGCGGGCTGAATTCATGACCATATGAACGTAAAAAAGGAAAAGACAATACGTCTTGACAGCTGATCTGTGTTAGCTGGCCAAATAAAGAATATAATTACTCTACGTACGAACAGCGCTGTGCATGTTTCCAATGTTATATGCTAACTTTAAAATTGGGGTTTGTCCGGTTTGAACGGCCTCCCGCTCGACACACACGGCAGTTAATCACAGAGAAGTCGGCGTTCCTTTCAACAGGCGCTGCGGCAAAGACGGGGGAAATTGTGAGCTTATGGCGATTTGGTTCATACCTTTATGTAAGAGCCAGTGGCGCCGAGGCGCCGAAGGGACGGAAGAGGACGTGATTCGGCTGCCGTTTATGTTGAGGTCTCATATGGTGTCCATACCGGTGAGCGCGGTGAATGTGAACCCAGCTTCCTGCAAAGGTCAGGGTGCTGTAGACCTCTTCACTGCTACTATGTTCTAAACAGACGCATGAATCGGGCTTCAGTGACTGAATCTGTTTGCCAAATGTGGGGCTTCGTTACCTGAAGCTTGTTCTACATAAGCAAGCAAACAACTGGGAGTTTTCTGTGAAAGGAAATAAAAGAGCGAGAACCAAGCAGTCCGGAATTTCAAACCTTCCAAAATCTTCACGGATTAAGAGTCAAACCTGTTCTCAAACAACATAATGTAACGTGAGAGACAAATGATGGTGAATTTTCTAATGAAGAGTTGTCACAACCAAACACTGTATACAAAAATGGACGTAGTCTCCGAGTCTGAAAAGTGCCTTAAAGCCTTAATTCCACTGAGGGCCACTAGGGGCTGGCTCCAAAATGTTCTGGCTCCAACGCACTCCCATTCAAAACGTATTAACTTTTCTCATGAAATACAAAATCAGTACATTTTTTTCAAGTCGCAATGGCATCACTTGCTAAGTTTATGTCTTCAGATCAGTATCCTGGTGATCCTTCTGATAATAATTCTATAATCAATCAGATATTAAGCCTCAAAAAGCAGTATGTTTGATTGTTGATTGGGTTGCCACTCGATCACAGTAAAGATTATAGAAGCTTGATATGAATACTTATTCACTTAAAGGTCCTATATTTGGCACTTTTCTGGTGTTTTAATTGCAGTTTTGATATCCACAAAAGATATTTCTGTAGTTTTAAGAACCAAAAATATCTCAATATAGTTTGTATATAGGTCTTGTAGCTCCACGACGTGATGAACCCTTTGTGTTTTCTTTCACATAAAGGGTTGGACAGTGGGCCACCCTGAGGGTGGACATATGACATCACCTTGAGTTTGTGATGTCACAAAGTCCAAACAACACAGTTGTTGAATACAGGCTGTGCATTTCTGTGTTTTTACACTCTCACGGTATTTATAGTACCTAGACCTGCTTTACAATCAAAAGGAATTGAAATCTGATTTATACAATATGGGACCTTTGATAAGTTAAAATAAACATAATTTTGAGAAACATATTATGCCACATATACAAAAGTAAAACTATTCACTGCAGCAACCTCAACAATGTAAGGCAGTGAGGAGCCCTGAGGAGCCCCGAGCAAGCTGTTATCTCATCCAGGGAGATAGGAAGTACGGACAGGAAATCTAGAGGGAAGGGGAGGAGAGGGCCCATATGGGAAGTGCAGTGTAAACAGTCTCAGCTTTTAATCATCCCAGCTCACGTTCGGAACTGGACACACTTTGATGTTCTCCCTCAGTGCCCCCTCCGCCCTCCCATCCCTCGTTCCCAAACGGCCGTGCTAAGGGCCAGTGTGTGTGTGTGTGTGTGTGTGTGTGTGTGTGTGTGTGTGTGTGTGTGTGTGTGTGTGTGTGTGTGTGTGTATGAGCGCGCGCGCGCGGGGGGGGATACATGCAGATAGTGGCCTCGGACGGTTGAGGGCTCTGGGTAGAGAGGCGAGGAGGCATTAAATACCTTGTGGGACACTGAGAAGGGAGACGAAAGAATGTGAAGTGGTGCAGAGTTAACTGGTGTTCAGTCAACTGCCTGGCCTGCCTTAATTATAGCTGATGTATTCGAGGGAGCTCTCAAAGGTCTTCAAAGGAAGAAAAGAAAGTCAAGATGCCTTCAAGTGAAACTAGGTGGAGCTTTCATGATGTCCTTTAATTGGGCGCTGTGTCTGTTAAGAGGATAAACTCCATCTCCTTCTCTCCTCAGAGACGCTCAGCAGCCGCCCGTCCAAGTTCACCGTTATTTCAGACTCCTCTGGCCTCTAAGATTCACTTTGGAAAGAAGAGAGAGTCAAAATTCCTCCGTCCTCGTATTTGTCCAAATAGTGCTGGCCAGAGACCAGCCAGTGTTCCAATGAACGTGTTCATTCAGAGGACAGGGCATCCTTCCAGGGAGATCCCAGTTTAATAGATCAGAGGGAGATACGTACCCAAAGTAAAGTCTCATGTCTTGGATACACTGAAGAAAAGTGGGAACTTCTTCAATCCCACATAGTCCGAGTTTGTCCCACACACGTTAGCAAACATGATCAAAACAGGATGTGATTTTTTTTTTTTTCACAAACTGTTCTACTACCAAAACACAAGCCAAGGCTCAGAGGAGCCGCATGTTGATAAAGACAAACAGGGACTGTAGCCTATGAAAAGCTGTTGTCGTGCATCAGTGGGGTCCAGACTCCTCATGAAGTACTCAGACAGGAATATCAACCACGTTGGTTTCCATACAGGCTCTATTAAACACAGAGGAGAGAGCACGATCCACAAATGAAACTGGACAAAGAAAAGGAAAGCATCTTTCTATGGCACTCCCCGGCCTTCGTCCCCCTCATCGACTGGAAGACAGGAACATAAAGGGGGACCGTAAAGCCGCCTGCAGAGGCAGCGAGGACCTGTTAGAACAGGCCTGAGCTGCAACAAAGAGCATCCTGCAGCACAACACCACCTTCGTGCACCGAGTCTCACAAAACTATACAGAACCACAGTCAGTGGGCTGAATCAAGAAAACACAGCAGACAAATCCATCTGTGCAGAATATTTAGGAAGCAAAGAGAAGAAAGAAGAGGGATCTTATCAGCAGATTGCAATACCAACAGAGATAAAAAATTACAAAATTAAAAAAAAAATTCAAAAGTAATGATTGCATGTAACACCAGAGCACCTTCCTCCACACCTTTATGGAAATACGGACATGTATCGCTTCTATATCTCTAATCAGGCCCCATCACTGCAAACTGTGCACTGTTTTATGTGAGGGAAAAAAAAAAACGAAAGAAAAGCTGGAAATCCCAGAAAGTTGGAGGAGCCTTTGATCTGAGTTATGTTATGTTATGATCCTGATATGCATCTGTAACGTGTTGTCAACATCCTCACACAGACACACTGAAGTCAGAGCAGCTTTAACCGGAGAGGAAAGCAGCCGGGGCCTTTCCGTGAAGAAGCCACCTAAATCCGCATCAATTATGGCGAACTGCGGGATCTGGCTCGCCATTCACAAAAAGCCTCCCACACCTGGTGAGTGAAGAGAGACAAGATCCTGCAGTGCCTCATATCTGTCGTCCCGTTTCTTTGGAGACGGTAAATAAATCGACAGAGCCGAGCTTTATGGCCCCGGAGCCTTAATCCACTCCTGAATCCGAAATATGCACACTGAATAGACCGCATACTTTACATTCGCAGGGTTAACGGTGTGTTTTTATCTAAATGGTGAAAAAAAAAAAAAACACTTTGCTCAAATTATAGGTTTACATGGGTCTCAACATGATCTGCTGGGTTATTTAAGTCCTAGACCACACCTTGATGTTAACTACGTTGGAGGAGCACTAACTAGATGCCAAAAATATTTCCAGCAAAACAAAGTTCACACCTTATAAAAAATACACGGGGAAAAAATACATTGAAAAAAAAAAAAAAAAAAAAAAAAAAAAAAAAAGCTGGCAGCCAAACCACTGTTTGTCAAGGGGAAGTAAAAATAGACTGAAAACAAACTATCCTTAATAACACCTGTTTGTCATCAGTATTGTTGGAGGAATCTAGATATTGTGTCATCACATGCAGAGTGCTGAGTGGGACGTGTGGCAGTCCGAGCGGCTCCGTGAGAGATACGGTGCGCTGGAACTCACGGTCACGACCGTATTTGGACGGCGGAGTGCAGGTGTTACCGTCGTTTGGTTTATCAGACGGTGGCTGCTGTGTAAACGGACATGTGGGGCCAGCGGTCGGTCCACGGCGGGACTGATGCACAAAGAGACGGGGTCTGAAAACGTATTTACAAATGAATGCTTTTCCATGGACCCCTTCAAATCTCTTGCTGTTCCGTTATTACAAGGGCAGTGGTTGTAGTGGAGGTTAGAGGGGAGAGGAGCTCTTGGGGGCGTCCCGAAGTATGGCACCACTTAGATGCAGAACATCGATATATTTCAGCACTGTACTGTAGCAGGTTTAAGTTTAATAATCCTGATCTCAATGAATAAGACCATGAAGAAATCTATTAGTGATAAAGCTGCCCTACAAATACAACACGAGCTGAAGACCTAAAAATTGCCACTACACTTCTCCAAATTTCTAAAGTGTCTTTGTGCAACTTTGAGGGTGTTATTCACTCAGCAGGACCAGTAAAGCAGCTCGAACACTTGGTGCCCAGGTGGACTGTGTGTGGAGGGGAAAGGTAAGTGACAGTAGGAAGCCCTGGTGTGCTCATACGCGTAATGACACTTTACCTGCATTAGTTTTCCCTCCGCTTTGCCGGCGCTTCCTCCCACGAACACCCCTTCCAATATGATGGTCTTCCCCGTGGGCTCGTGCTTCAGCAGTGTCACCTTGATGACCGCTCGCAGGGCCGGCCGCTCGGACTCCAGGCCCGGCTGGCCCAGCACCACCTGCAGGGCCGCCATGAGCAGCCACGGCCAGAGCCCGGCCAGGCGCCGCTGGGGGACGGTCATGGCCTCGGCTGAAGCGGCGGTGCCCGGCCGCACATGGTGGACTTCAAAGCAGGCAAGCACCGCGGATAAAACGGAAGAGATGAATATATGTATACACAGGTGTGTGTGTGTGTGTGTGTGTGTGTGTGTGTGTGCGTGTGTGTGTGTGTGTGTGTGTGTGTAGAGGTCCCGCTTCTTCTCTCTGCCTCGGCGATTACTGCTTAAAAGATACAATCCCGACTTCCATCACAACTCACGCGTGAATGTCCTGAAAACTTCCATTCAGCACCAGAGTTCATATTCAGCCTCTACGCGTTAGGGAGGTGCGGGTCTCTCACATGGAGCACAAAAGTGGAGATGTTCCGAGATGAAGCGCGCTCTGATGAACCTTTATCCAGTGTCATTAACGTGGCTGCTGGAACACTGCACGCACCAGTGCACCGTGAAGACGCGCCGTGTTGTAGTGTGCATTGGTTTCCGACAGGCTGGTCTTCATCACACAGACAGCAAATGTCCTCGTATGTAGCGTGTCTGCTTTCTCGCTGAACTGCGGTGTCCTCTCGCAGTGGGACAGGTCCTGGCAGCAGAGGATCCGTACGAACAAACAGGACTGGACGAAGCGTCAGAAGACTGTGGGCGCCGCATTTTCTGCGTAAATCCACCAAACACGCTGAGGAACGACGACTTGAACTTCAAAGGCTGGGCTACAGGTTGCCGCCGCAGAGTTAGGAGGCATGGTGACGGAGAAATGCCCTGCCGAAAAGTTGAGTAATGTTTGTTTGTTTTTTACAACCGACGAGTTGCGAAAATAATAATCCTGGAAGAAGTTGTTAAATCCCACGCGCGGCTTTATCTAATTATTAACCGAAGCAAACGGACCGCTGCGTTACTTCACTTATAACTCGGCAATTAAACTGGGTCCGAAACCGAAGCGACTTCTGAAGCACAGACATCAACTTCTTTGCTTTCAGTCGGTCCTCACGTAAACCCGGACTACTTGTTGTGAAAGAAAAACAAACAAACAAACAACCAACCCAGGCATTCCCCGAGTTCAGAGAGAAATGAGACCCGGTCCTCCTGAGAACACCGAGGGGAAAATAAAGTGTTTATCAAAACTATCAGCAGGTACGAAGAAGAGGGAAAAGTCCGCAATAAAAGTGGTCCAACCTCCCTTCGTGGTCTCCATATAAAGTTGATGAAGTGGAGAGACACAATGTTCAGTTATGACACCGTTCCTGAAGTGTACCTCCCCGGACTCTGTGTCTCTCCCCCGGGATCTCATTGACAGTCTCTACCTGCTCGCTGTCCTGATGCCTTCACGTGCTCACGGAGATTGGGCTTTTAATCACTACTTCGATACCAAACGACCAAAAACCAGCAACTTTATGGTTTGGAAAGGACCAAAATGAATGACGATACGTGGAAATAAATTTTGCTACAGGCCTCTTGTGATATTATTGCTATGGTACAGTCAGAAATGCAAAGTAAAAGGTACACTTGACACTAGCAATTTCAATCATCCACCTAATTCACTTAAATGATCACCAGCCATTAAATACTACCTTTCATTTAAGCGTTGTTTTGCATTAAAATGTCACAAACAATAACTTTTTAAAAGTAAAAAAAAAGAAAAGTGAAACGGTCAACGTTACCGGAGCTTCCGAGGAGCACCTGAAGGCATCATCAGACAGCGAGGGCGGAGCAGCAACAGCCGCAGCGCCCATCAAAACCAAGTGAGTGGCTCCCTCTAGTGTCGACAGAGCAGGCAGACTCCTTCTATAACCATTCAATACACGTAAACAAACCATCCAGCTGCAAACTATAAATCCATTTTAATGATAATACTTCACACAAGTGCCTTTAAAAAACATCTTCATCCATGAAAAGATTGAAAAATAAAAAGGTGGAGGAGAATACCACCAATTCTTGGTCACGACCACAAAGCAAGCAATCTCTACTGGATAAGGTTTTTATATTGTCACAAAGTCATTGAATAATTTAATAAAAGATGGTGTCTCTGTGGTTGTTTTTTTTTTTTTTTTTATAGCAGTTTGTCCTAACTTGACACCATCCATTTGATTATTAAAAATAAATTATCAAAAAAAAAATTGTGAGGCTATATGAGCCATACTTTAAAATATAGTTCTTTAAAAACATCACAAGTTTGTAAAACATTGAAGATCATACTGTGTTTAAAATGTGGCGCTAAAGCCTATCATTTGTATTTTAAAAGTGTACCTTGGTACAAGTCATCCAAAATCTTAAAGAAATAAAAACATCGCTGTTATTCAAATGTTTTCCCCCTCAAACTAAATAAAAAATAAGGAAAAACACCACTAAAGAAATGCTCAGAATGTAAAATGTCTAAGTACTTTTAAAAATGGATTAAAAATAAAGCACAGAAACCAGCTTTTACAAAGAAAAAAAGAATCATGAGTGGAGAATGAAGTCTGGTGATGGTGATGTCACATCCTGGAGAGAATCAAGACTCCCTGTCACTTGCCAATCAAATCAATAAGCTGAGATCTAAAATGAGAAAGGTGACCAACTATCAATGAAGATATTGTTGTTATAACTTGCAAGCAAACATTAAAACTCATTCTGACTGTGCTCCCTAAATGTCCCATCATGTCTTACCTAAAGATCTGTTGTACTTCCTGCACAGCTGCTGGTTCTTTCGTGGCTGTCGCCCCCGTGAAGGCCGAAAACATCCACTCCTACCTTAGCGTGATCACCGGTTACCTTTCAGAGGCACAGAGGAAGACCACAGCAAATAACGCACCGGACCTCTGCGAGGCTAAAGCCTACGAGGCATCAAACTACACGGATGAATATCTCTGTCGGCGAACCGCCGGTCGGACCTCACACAGTGGAAGATAAAGCTGAATGCCTTCAGGAAGTCCACAGTGTCGACACTCACCTCACATATCGCATCCAAGGGCATCTCCTCAGGTACTGAAACCACAGACTCGTTGGGCTGTTCGTACTTCATGAGATGAGAGTTGCTGAGCACAGACACGATAAAGGGTCTAGCACAGAGAGGGTTGGCTTCCACGGCGCTGCCTCTGCTGTCCCAGGTGCTGGACGAAGACTCGAACCCAGAGACCGGCTTCTTTGGGCTCTCGGCTTTAACTCTGCTGCTACTGGCCGCTGACACCGGCTTCGCTTGGCTCTCGACTTTAACTGCACCGATACTGGACGGAAGTGGCATCATCTCATCTGCAAGCCGGAAAACTGTGTCCAAGTTAATGTCGCACTCTTTCACCTCCTGGTGTTCTTCATTGCTCAGGTCGTGGCTGTGGTTCCCATGACCGGACATATTCACAGGATATCCGGCCTAAACCAGTCAAACAAAAGTTAAGAAATACTCATCTTCCTTTAACCAAACGCTGACGCGTTGTGAACAGAGTCCCTGATCACGTGACAGTCACCGACCTGGTAATAACTTTGGGAAGAGAACAACGCAGTCTGAAGGCCGACACCTGCCATCTGTGGTGCCATACGGTCCATGTTGTGGCAGTGGCACACTTCAGGAGGGACAAAAGACATTTCTCATTATTAAATGAAGGGTTTGGGCTCCTTCTGAAGTCTAAACCTCCTTTTTTTTTTTTTTTATTCATACTAAATAAAGAATATGGATTTAACATGAACGATTGCAGCGAGTACATTTTAGACAAAGAACTCAGCACTCTTTTTTATGTACATTGTAAGTAAAGTCATGTAACAAGTGTTGTTTCTACCGTGTTGCCTCTCTAACAGGTTGACCGACGTCATGCGTACCTGGGTAATAGGAGCCGGGCTGATATAGGGGATTAGAAGAATTTACACTGCTTATATGTGGATTTCTCTGGTTTGCGTGGGCCAGTAAAGCCGACTGAATGTGCACGGCACTGGAGCTCAGGGCCACTCCAGGATAGTGGTGTCCTATGGATACCGGCGACCCATTGTCTGGAGAATAGACAGTAGCAGAGGGAGCGGGACCGTGGCCCCTCATCAGGTACCGCGGTGGGACCGGGGTTCCGTTACGGGCGATCACGGCCTGGGGCTGCCTCTGACCGTAAGGATGAGTTTCCTCCCGCGGTGTGGGGCTGAGCAGTGAAGAGCCTCCTGCAGAAACAAAGCATGACAACAACCTGTCAGACAGGAATTCAAACCGATATCAGTTCGGTGAAAATGAAGCGATTGAACGCCCGTAGGCTCGGGGCTTGTGGACTATTTCCGGTACTTGAAAGGTTTAAGACAGAGTTTAATTTTACAGTTTTATTCACTATCGCCACCACAGGGAAACCGTTATCACGACTGACATTACAATGTACAAGAAGTCCTGCAATGCCATTCGCCCGTTCTCTCCTCTTTATCTCTGCCGTCATCACCTCCATCCACTCGCTGGTGTCGACTCGGGGGCCGACATCCGACGTCCAGCCCGGCCTGGAGCCTGGCCTTGTTTTCGGCCGTGAGCCTCCTCAGACTCGCCACGAGGTCGGGGTTGTTTCGTTTGAAGTTCGGGTTGGAAAAATTATACAGCCGTCTGTCCCCATCGAGCAGATGGACGTCAGCGCGTACGGCTGACCTGAAGCCGTACAGATTGAGCTGACGGACGAAGCTGGAGAAGTTGGTGGTTTTGAAGGTGTCGTCGTCAAAGGTGATGGAGCCGGGAGACAGGATCTGTCTCTCGAAGAGGTCCTTGTCAATGACGATGACCTCGCCGAGGACGTCCCAGTAGATGGACGTAACGGCCGGGTTGTTCACCAGACGCCACAGTTTGGCTGGGAAGTTATAGGGGTTGATGCTGGCAGGGAGCATCCCTTCACCAGAGTCCATGCTTTTTGTCTGTGAAACTACAAACAGCAGAGACGCCTTTAAACATACCGCTGCTTCACCGCACTACGTCATCAACTACGTCATCAGTTAGCTAAGGTTGCCATCATAACGCCTCCACTGCAGCTGTAAAGTAATATATTTTTAGAATATTTAAGTTAATATTATTATTGAACAATTAAAAGAAGCAGAAAACGCCATTCTTAAAACTTTGAACACTACCAAATAATAATTTTGACTTAAAAACTGTTAACTGTTCTCAAGTCCAAAAGCGGAAAATGCCCTTTTAACTTAACTGCTGCTCAGCTAGCATGAGCTAACATTAGCATTGGACGTATGTTCGCCAAAAAACATCAAAGGATTGTTTTTTTTTTTTCATAGGAAACTTTAATAAGGTCAAAAAAATTATTTAGATATTTGTATATTTCGAGTCAAGCAATCCGTACTTAAAAAAAAAAAAGAAGAAGAAGCATAATAACCGCACCTGGGTCGTTGTAGAAGTTCTCCTGGTATCAGAACCGTCACAAGAACCGTTGGAGCTGTTGGTGACGTAACGTCTCGGTCCGACATGACCGTTGATCCAACTGTCGAGGTTCGGTCACGTTATCCAGCAGGAGACGGTTGATCAGGACCTGCTTCTTCTGACAGCAGGACCTCCACCTGACCTCCTCCACCTGACCTCCTCCACCTGACCTCCTCCACCTGACCTCCTCCACCTGAGGACCTCCACCACCTGACGACCTCCACCTGACGACCTCCACCTGACATCCTCCACCTGACGACCTCCACCTGACATCCTCCACCTGACGACCTCCACCTGACGTCCTCCACCTGACGACCTCCACCTGATGACCTCCTCCACCTGATGACCTCCACCTGACGACCTCCTCCACCTGACGTCCTCCACCTGACGACCTCCACCTGATGACCTCCTCCACCTGACGACCTCCACCTGATGACCTCCTCCACCTGATGACCTCCACCTGACGACCTCCTCCACCTGATGACCTCCTCCACCTGACCTCCTCCACCTGAGGACCTCCTCCACCTGACGACCTCCACCTGATGACCTCCTCCACCTGACGACCTCCACCTGATGACCTCCTCCACCTGACCTCCTCCACCTGACGACCTCCACCTGACGTCCTCCACCTGACGACCTCCACCTGACGTCCTCCACCTGACGACCTCCACCTGATGACCTCCTCCACCTGATGACCTCCACCACCCTCCTCCACCTGATGACCTCCTCCACCTGACCTCCTCCACCTGACGACCTCCACCTGATGACCTCCTCCACCTGACGACCTCCACCTGATGACCTCCTCCACCTGATGACCTCCTCCACCTGACCTCCTCCACCTGACGACCTCCTCCACCTGATGACCTCCACCTGATGACCTCCACCTGACGACCTCCTCCACCTGATGACCTCCACCTGACGACCTCCTCCACCTGGTGACCTCCACCTGATGACCTCCTCCACCTGGTGACCTCCACCTGATGACCTCCTCCACCTGATGACCTCCACCTGATGACCTCCTCCACCTGATGACCTCCTCCACCTGATGACCTCCACCTGATAACCTCCACCTGATGACCTCCTCCACCTGACGTCCTCCACCTGACGAACTCCACCTGACGAACTCCACCTGACGACCTCCACCTGACGTCCTCCACCTGACGACCTCCACCTGATGACCTCCTCCACCTGACCTCCTCCACCTGATGACCTCCTCCACCTGACCTCCTCCACCTGAGGACCACCTCCTCCACCTGAGGACCTCCTCCACCTGACCTCCTCCACCTGAGGACCTCCTCCACCTGACGACCTCCACCTGACCTCCTCCACCTGACGACCTCCACCTGACATCCTCCACCTGACGACCTCCACCTGACGTCCTCCACCTGACGACCTCCACCTGATGACCTCCTCCACCTGATGACCTCCACCTGACGACCTCCTCCACCTGACGTCCTCCACCTGACGACCTCCACCTGATGACCTCCTCCACCTGACGACCTCCACCTGATGACCTCCTCCACCTGATGACCTCCACCTGACGACCTCCTCCACCTGATGACCTCCTCCACCTGACCTCCTCCACCTGAGGACCTCCTCCACCTGACGACCTCCACCTGATGACCTCCTCCACCTGACGACCTCCACCTGATGACCTCCTCCACCTGACCTCCTCCACCTGACGACCTCCACCTGACGTCCTCCACCTGACGACCTCCACCTGACGTCCTCCACCTGACGACCTCCACCTGATGACCTCCTCCACCTGATGACCTCCACCTGACGACCTCCTCCACCTGATGACCTCCTCCACCTGACCTCCTCCACCTGACGACCTCCACCTGATGACCTCCTCCACCTGACGACCTCCACCTGACGACCTCCTCCACCTGATGACCTCCTCCACCTGACCTCCTCCACCTGACGACCTCCTCCACCTGATGACCTCCACCTGATGACCTCCACCTGACGACCTCCTCCACCTGATGACCTCCACCTGACGACCTCCTCCACCTGGTGACCTCCACCTGATGACCTCCTCCACCTGGTGACCTCCACCTGATGACCTCCTCCACCTGATGACCTCCACCTGATGACCTCCTCCACCTGATGACCTCCTCCACCTGACCTCCTCCACCTGACGACCTCCACCTGATGACCTCCTCCACCTGACGACCTCCACCTGATGACCTCCTCCACCTGACGACCTCCACCTGACGACCTCCTCCACCTGATGACCTCCTCCACCTGACCTCCTCCACCTGACGACCTCCTCCACCTGATGACCTCCACCTGATGACCTCCACCTGACGACCTCCTCCACCTGATGACCTCCACCTGACGACCTCCTCCACCTGGTGACCTCCACCTGGTGACCTCCTCCACCTGATGACCTCCACCTGATGACCTCCTCCACCTGATGACCTCCTCCACCTGATGACCTCCACCTGATAACCTCCTCCACCTGATGACCTCCTCCACCTGATGACCCTTCAGAAAAACCTCCGGTCCGAAAGTGTTGCGTTTACGAGTCGAGAGTAAGAAATACATCGAATCTATTTGGGAGTAAAAGTGTTTGTTGTTTATGTGTGAAGAAGAAATCAGAAGAGTCGAACAGAAAATCAATCAAATCAATCAATGAACAGAAAATCAATCAAATCAATCAATGAACAGAAAATCAATCAAATCAATCAATGAACAGAAAATCAATCAAATCAATCAATGAACAGAAAATCAATCAAATCAATCAATGAACAGAAAATCAATCAAATCAATCAATGAACAGAAAATCAATCAAATCAATCAATGAAGGAGGAAACAGTGTCTCCGTTGGAGGACTTCTTCATCCTCCACCGGAGCTGAAACTAGTCTTCAACCCTTTAAATGTACTGAAGTAGACTGTAAACTTTTACTTAAACAATGTTTAATTTCACACATATTTGGAAAAGATTGCTGAGTTGTGTACAAACAGTCTCAATCCAACATTTTCTTTGAGATAAAAGCATGAATGAAGCGAAGAACAGCAGAAATTCACTGCGGTTTTATGAACTGGTCATTTCTCTTCAGTTTCCTTTGCTGCACTTTAAAAGTAGGAAATATCAGAGCTACAATTATATATTAAAACATATATTAAAACCAGAATGACTGAAAAGAAGAACAAATAAATAAATGTGCCATCTTGTGAGTGTTTCTAATGAAATGGTTGAGTACGAACAGGCTGGTGATGACAGCTTCTGATCCAAAGACCAACTAAAGACTTGGGGGTTTTACAGCATCATCAACAAACAGTCCATGAAAATAAACAAGTACGAGATCTTAAAATGCAACCTAACTAATACTGACGTTTAGTAGCATGTTGTAACCCGAGATAAATGTGTTACATGATGGAGATTTGTAATCAGGCGCCAACAGGGCTTGTCGTGATGCGGGTCCTTTACTCGGTCCTCAGTGAGTGACGTCATTTCCCAGCGACTCGGGACATTGTCAACACATGAATTGTTCTGATCGTTTCGTATTTCTTTAGTTTTTCCTCCGGAAGCCGAACACAATGGCGCTGGAAACTGTCCCCAAAGACCTGCGCCATCTGCGAGCGTGTCTCCTGTGCTCGCTGGTGAAGGTAAAACCTGAAGCTTCGACAAAGACAGGCGGAGGCTAGCTTCCGTGCTAACGTGTAGCCGCTGCCTGCGCACTGTTTTGTTTCTCACGCGAACTAAAACGTAAAATTAATGATGTCAAGGTGCTTTTTTTTTTAGTCAGAATAGCACACCACAAGAACTAGACTACATTAACCACATTTTACACAAAGGTTACGTTATTATTGGAGTTATTTTTTTTTACTCTTTTGAAGTAAAAAAACAACAAAAAAAACGGTCTCGGAAACAGTTTGTGTCTCGTGCGTGAAGGAGCTTTAATATTGATCTAATATTCATCCGACCTCCACCTCCTTCCGGTCTGTTTCAGACCATCGACCAGTTTGAATACGACGGCTGTGATAACTGCGAGTCGTACCTCCAGATGAAGGGAAACCGGGAGATGGTCTACGAGTGCACCAGCTCCTCGTTTGACGGGTATGAACTCTATATGACCTTTATGAACTCTGTATGAACTCTGTATGACCTCTATGAACTCTCTATGAACTCTGTATGACCTCTATGAACTCTGTATGACCTCTATGAACTCTATGAACTCTGTATGAACTCTCTATGAACTGTATGATCTGTATGACCTCTGTATGAACTCGTGTTTCATTTTCCCTCCTGCTGACATTTGTTTTTGCTTCACGTGGACAGCGTGCTGGCCATGATGAGTCCCGAAGACAGCTGGGTGGCCAAATGGCAGCGAGTAGGTGAGGTTAAACCACCGATGTTGTTCACAACAGTTTCCATAGTAACGCCTTCATTCACAAGCTTTATACAAAATAATTTTTAAAAAAATGGTTCAAGTCATTTTCAATTTGAATTATTCTGTGAATAACAAAACCTGCGAATATATTTTGTGTCTCGATCCGACAGCCAACTTCAAGCCGGGTGTGTACGCGGTGTCGGTGACTGGCCGACTGCCTCCAGGTACACTCGGATATATCAACACACACACACTCAGGAAGTCAACGTCCGTCTGCTTCCTCCTTTGCAAAGAGTTTTGTTAGCGTTACTTACCTGCTGTTTAAGCTCCTTTTTTTATTTTCTCCTTTTGTGAAGGCGTTGTGAGAGAGCTGAAAAGCAGAGGAGTGATCTACAAATCCAGAGACACGGCAGTGAAGACGTAACTCAGACGGTTTCCACCAAACCAAACCACGTCTGGGATTTCTTATGCAGCTGCTCGACATGTTTTTTTTGCTTTTACACTTGTTGTTGTTGTTGTTGTTGTGATTGGAAAGATTAGCGTGGGGAGAAAAAGTGGGTATTTTCTATTTCTTTGAGTAATTGAGAAAAAAAAATAAAGGTCTGTTTTATAAGACACGGGAGTCATTGTCATTTAATTTTATTTTTTTAAAGTATATTTTGGGTGTTTTTACAACAATCCGAGTCCCTGAGCGAGAAAATTGACTCGACCTCAACACTGTTACACTTCGGAACCAAAACAGTGGAGTGATGGAAAAGATCCCATCTTATGTCATTCATAAGCAGCATAAGAAATGTGTCATGCTGCTCAGTCAGAACTATAAACTGAATGGAAATGAAATGTAGTTCCAGAATCTCTGATGAACTCTCAGCAGTACATTCATTCAACTCATCATTTCAAGTTAAAACACTTCAAGTCACAAATCATGTTTATAAGTTCTGTATGAAGACTTAATAAAACCGGACATATTCTCCAGGTCTGAAAAGTGAAGCCAGTTTAGTGTGTGAAAGTGCAGTACCACTGATGGCCACTAGGGGCTCCGATTCAAAAGTGTCAACGTCTTTTATTGTGACCAGTCGAAGCAAATCTTTGCAATAATCCACGGATTTTAGCACATTTGTGAACAACATTTGAGAGAAATAAACCTTTTGTGCGTCTCAAAAACATTTTTAAATCTTATACTTCAACTCATGAGAAACTGGAGCAAAAACAAAAGTGTTGTGTTTATGTTTTTGTTGGGTGTATTTGGTCGGACAGATAAAGAAACATCCCTGCGTTTCTCTAACTGGGCCACAAGATGGTGCTTTTTACCGACGACCTGAATGACATGCAGCCGCAAACGCGGCCGCTAGGGGGCGCCACGACGCAGACGATTGGTGCGCAAATCTGGCTGCATTCTCACCTGCTCACCTCACCTCTCATTTTCACCTCACTAAAGTCTCCAGTTGAACTTAAAGCTTTTTCCTGTTTCAATAACTGCTGCGGTTACAGTTTCACTGTACAAAAGCCTGGACGGAATAACATCTCAGGTTTATGGGTCGTTTCAGGTGCAGCACTCTTATTGTTGGATTGTATTAGACACCATTTAATGCCTGGGGGTTCGTGCATTGTCTCATTTCACTGACCTGAAGGACCGGGGTCAGGCACACGGTGATCTCCTGCCATTGGTGCTGCAGTTATACTTTAATGATGTCATTCTACCGAGTCACGGCTGACGGCACTCAGGGACAAAATAAGTGTCAAAATTTAGGATTTATTGCTAGCAGGCACTTTAAAATTCAGTAAGAGAACATTGAAACTGCATAAAAAAGAGTAATGTGACCCTGATATAATATCCAGCAGAGCCGTCCCAGTTTCTGTCCTCAGCAACATTTCTCACTTTACTTCTCCGGGCAGACTACAATGGCTCCTGGATGGAAACATGGGAGGAAGAAAAGAAATGACGTGCGACATATGTCATGACCTAAATTAATGAAACACTTCTTCTTTTCTTTTCTTTTTTACTGTCATGGGCACCTCTGTTTTGAAGAATGTTTCCGCATCCTACCTGAATAATGATTTAATCTGTCTTCAAGGAAAGATGCAAATATACTTGTATTTCCTTGATTCCTGTTGTTCTGGGTTTTGTACCCTCATGGTTGAAATGCACTTATTGTAAGTCGCTTTGGATAAAAGCGTCAGCTGAATGAAATGTAATGTAATGTAATGTAATATAATATACTGCAAGTCGGTCACAAGTCAAACTGCATCTGAAGAAACATACGAGGCTATAAATGCAATAACGCCTCACTTCACATCCTCCACCTGCACGCCTCCTTCCCTTTCGTGAAAGTCCTGCATTCAGTATTTTCACTTAGTAAAGTAAAAGTATAGAAATAGTAGCAGCGAAATATATTTAAAACAACGAAAGTAAAAATCTGCATTATGGAGAGACTCTTCATATTAATGGGTAGTTTGATTTATTTTTTATTTTATACAGTGATAAACTGTGTGTTCTGTATGGCAAAGTTTAGCCTAAAAAGTAATGACTAAATATAACTGATAAATGAATGGAGAAATAAGGAGGTCAATATGTGTGTGTGTGTGTGTGTGTGTGTGTGTGTGTGTGTGTGTGTGTGTGTGTGTGTGTGTGTGTGTGTGTGTGTGTGTGTGTGTGTGTGTGTCGAGGAGTTTAAAACACAGTCCCAGTATACAGTGCAGATAACTGACACGCACTGTTGATGGATGATTATTATAAAACTAGCTAGCCAGATTGCAGTGACATTATTCTTTTCTTCTGGTGTCTAGGTCAGAGGTCAGAGGTCAGAGGTCAGCAGCAGAGGAGCTGCTGGTTCTTCCGTGTCGGGACGCCTGCAGAATCTTTTATTCTTCTTACTGTCCCCGTTTTTGACTTTTAATCAGCTGGTTTTTTTTGTTGTAAGCTTCGCTCCATCTCTAAATCTCTTCACATTTCTTTTCATGTCCGAGCTCACATTTTCAGTTTTCATGCCGCCATGTAAAAGCCCCCCCCCCCCAAAAAAAAAAGACCACATAGAAAAGTAATTGGTGTTTTTAGAACTCCAATATCAAAATTAAGATTAATACTGGGTTTCCATAGTAACGCTCGCCCATTGTTTGCTTGGGTGGACTTTCTTAATACAGTTTCTCAAAAGAGTAGTTGTTCTGGAACATCTTCACACCTCTGAGTCTGAGCAGGAAGTCATGTATTTAATCATGTCCTCGCATGTGCAGCCATATCAACTCTAAAAAACAGATCCAAAGCTTTGGTAACACCAGCAAAAAAAACAAAAAACATGTCTTCACACAACCACTTTGCTGATATTTCTCTTCCTGATAAAACGGAACTGAAAAACATACAAATGAAATCTCAGTGTTATTCAAGTGCACCGAATGAGCGATTAGATCGTTCCATCACAAGTGGAACAGAGACAGTGAGGAGCGGCCGGTCTCTCTGCGGCGGTTTGGAGACGGTTGATAACCAAATGAAAAATAAACCACCTCGATGGGCGCAACCTTATTCTACTGTTCACTCATGTCCCCTTTCCTGCTTGCGTGACGCACAACAGGTCCAAACTGGAGTTCAGCTTCTGTGACTTTTTTTTTTTTTTTTTCCATGTGAGTCTGTGTCCTCCTCAAACTGCATGATTTCAACGAGTCATTTCATTTCACCAAAGCTGCAAACTAAAAACAAAACCGAGACCAAGGCTTCCACGACCGCAGGCGTTGTAAGGAAGAATCTCCGCTCCACTCATGTACCGTCTTTCACACATCAAGACCTCTCATTCTCTCTCACACACACACACACACACACACACACACACACACACACACACACACACACACACACACACACACACACACACACACACACTAATGAGGCCTCATTGGTGCTCACAACTGTGGCTTTTGCCCTTATTTGGATGTATCACGGCTGTGAGCTACGGTGAAAGTATCAGATGAGGTGCTGGCTGCTCGGTGACCTCTGATCAGGAACCAAGTGGAAGTTTCTCCTCCTCAGTCTGGAAATGCGCCGTCTGACAGGGATGATGTGGAAAAAGGGAAGTGAGGGGATGGATTTACATGGGGGATGGACGTTATCGACAGACGGCCACACGGACTCAAACGGCTGTCTGTGTGTGTGTGTGTGTGTGTGTGTGTGTGTGTGTGTGTGTGTGTGTGTGTGTGTGTGTGTGTGTGTGTTTCATAAAGCTGACAAAACTTCTCTCCGGCAGACGAGCCGACAGCGACCGAAGCGAGAGCAGCTCGTCACATTTCAATTCCTTTTACAAGTGAAGGCATCTTCAGCGGACACGCACGCACACACGCACGCGCGCGCGCGCGCACACACACACACACACACACACACACACACACACACACACACACACACACACACACACACACACACACACACACACACACACACACACACAGGCCCTCAGCTCACTTTGTCTTTCTATGTTAGATTCATTCAATGTTAATATGTTCACATGTAACCATGCTACTATCCAACTCAAAACGTGTCATCAGCAAAATGTACTTCAGGTACAAAGCTGGTAGTTGTATCCAGCGGTTTCAAACATAGGGGTTGGGGCCCCTCCAAAAAGTCACCTGATGAATCTGAGGGGTTGTGAGATGATTATTAATTAATAATAGTCCATTTATTCATTACATTTATACGCTGAGAGTGTTTTATATCTAGTGACATAACTTTATTCATATATCTTGTATAAGCTAAGACACTATTTTGAAGGAAAAAAATGCTTTCAATTAAAAGTGCTCTAAAAGAGAATAAATCCCTTTACATGTAAATATACTGAATTGTAGTTTTAGTTTTTTGCATTTTTCTGCTATATTTCAGTGTATAAATAATAAAAGCATATTTCTATTATGTTGACGTGTTGCTGTCCAACTATTCCAAGTGATTATCACTGAAGACTTTTACATTTTTACAGACATCTTTCTCTTTTTTTAGGTATTTTCAGGCAGACTTATTTTAAATTGACAAGAAGGACACTATGATTGTGGTGCTCAACAAAGACAGAAAATGAATGGAAATAGTGGATAAAACGACACCATGAGAGAGGTTCCTGTTCCATTTATTTTGGAGGGGGCAACAAGTCAAATGTAGTGCAAGTGTTTCCTTCTGAAAGGTAAGTGGAGTGGAGCTGTAACAGAACTGCTCTTACCGCCGGTGCTCTGCAGCAGCCAGTTTCTGGAGCTGCTCAGGCCTGCGTGGAGCCGGCAGGTGTGTTAGGGGTCCGGGCGGCTCGGTGGCGTCGAGGTCCAGGAGGGAGCTCGCAGAGCGCGGGCAGGGAGGGGAAATGGCTGCCGGCCCAGATAAGGTCTATCGCGAGAGCCAGCGGGGGCTCGGGGAAGGCCACAGCGACGGTCTGCTCCTCACACGGGGAGTTAGGATCCCTTCATCGCTGACAAATGCACAGATGAGCGAAGCCGGAAGACGGCTGGCGGAGTCTCCCCTCAGTGACTCAGTAGGTTGAAGGAGGCAGGGATTCAAATGCAGGCCAGGGGTCAGGAGATTGGAGGGTTAAAGGCTAAAATAAAAGATGCGTGTGGCTTTGAAAGATACCAAAAATGTGACATATTTTCTCACCGTATTCACTCTAATCGACGTGTTTGATGTTCAGCTGGAGCATCAGGAGTGATTTATGCATTTCACATGAATACCCAGAAGCCTCATAGTGTCCGAGAGAGAATAAAGGTAAAACCTTTTTTGTCACAGACATTTACATCAAACCTAAAAATAAACAAATGTTAGCTCGGTAATTAAAGGCTCTACAAACAAAATGTGCCCCCTCGTTCTTTTTCAGAGTTTTTGTCCATTTGATGAGTTGGCTTAATAATTCATATTTCAACAGAGAGAAATCACAGTCATTTCGCATAAGCCAAAGGTTTAGCAGGAGCCTCTATATCTCATATCACTTTTTTCTCCACTATGTTTTAACATTTATTGTTTTAATTTATGCTTTAATATTCATTTGAGAAAACAACTTTGATGTTTAAGGTGTTGGACACATCTAAAAACAGGAAACAGTGACAAATTCAAATTAGCTTCAGCTTGATTTTCTTGGTTCTAGAAAATTCTTTTTCAGGCGGCTCTTTACACCATTTCTCTCGTATTTTTTTTTATGGCGAGGCAAGATTCAGGTCATAACTCAAACATGCAGCTGCATAATTGCTTCTGTTGTTTGAACGTGTTTCACAGCGAGGCCGAACAAACGCTTTCCCGACGGCACCTTTTATGAATCTTGTGTCGTGTTTTATCTGAAGCCTTCGTTGTTTGTTGTGAACTCGACATGTTTCCCTGCTGAAGGTTTGAAAAGGTTCGTTTCCCACATCCACTGCCCTCAAAGGTGTTTTCACGCCACAGTGACGTCGGCCCTTTTTCTCTCAGCTGGAGCAGATGTCATGGGAATGAAGTTATAGTCCACCGAACTGTGTCAACGGCTTCTCTACACGCACGCATGTTGTTTACGCGTGTTACTGGGGAAGCGTGTGAGAACGCATCTGAAACATGCACATACTTTACATAGAAACAGGGATGGAAAGTAACTCACAATTACTCAAGTACTGTCTTTTTTGAGGCAGTTTAACATTAGTGTGTTTTGTAGTTAAACATGAGAAGGTGATATTTTACTTTTAAGTCCGCAGCACACAGTATTTCAGTTTAATATTCTTCATAAACAAAAATATGCAACATCTTGCCTATTTTTTAAGTTTTTTTTGTCGAATTGTGCAGGATTTATAATTTCAGATATCCGGCAGTTCTCCCTCCAAAAATGCAAACTTCATTTGAACTGCTCAGACGATCCAGTGTTTCACAAAACAAGACAAAAAAAAATTCTGTCCAAAGGTGAAAAAACGAAAATAACTATTTTTCTTCCCTCGAGTCGTTCTACCAACCCTCTCGTGACCTTTTGGAGGGGCTCGCCCCTTAGGTTGGAAACCACAGGACCAATCTAACTGTACATAAAGCAGTTAAAAGTGGCTCCACGTCAACCAGCACCAGCAGTGACGTGCTGCGTACAGATTAATGTGTTACTGTTAACA
The DNA here is from genome assembly GCF_029030835.1 of Brachyistius frenatus. NCBI lineage: Eukaryota > Metazoa > Chordata > Actinopteri > Embiotocidae > Brachyistius > Brachyistius frenatus. Next base: position 4,031,781 of record NW_027210633.1, on the reverse strand, counting down.
CTGTGATTTAATCAGGCATGATGCTGCTGTCGTAGATATTTTTACTGAGACTTTGTCTGCAGGACTTGAAGTATTTCATTGGTACTCTTACTTAAATGAAAGATGCGAGTACCTTTTTCACCAACATACCAACACAACCCACGTTAACTACTTCATGGGCTCCAGACATCGGTCTGTTTACGCACATTAATTGTTTCAGATTTCATACGGCTGTAATGGGAAGAATAACACACATATGAAAGAGTTAGCATGAGAACTGAAAATGAGGCACAGGGAAGGACAATGGGCCCCATTTTTTTTTTTTTAGCTTCTGCAATATTATCTTCTGTGTTTATGAGCTGTTCTCAAAATTGAAATTATAAGTTTACATAATGAATTAATAAAGTATACTTATTAAATCTATTTACTGCTCAATCGACCAAACAAGCAGTGACAGTGTAGTCACATTAATGCTGTTAATGAGAAAATAAAGGCAGCTTTTACGACTCTGCTTCTTAGGAACCAAGTTTTTTTGTTGACCTTTGAACTACCAAAGGAGAAACTGAGGAGCCAAAAAGGAACTCATCATCGCTTCGACAGACAAGAGCCGCTTCTCTATTTGGTCAGATGTTAAATTAAAATTCACTGCTGGAAGAAGCACTCACATCTGAAAGTTAAAGAAAAGTGTCAAGACCACAATAAAATACTACGTTAAATGTAAAAGTATGCACTGTAAGTAATAGAAGTATAAAATGTAAATATGTGGGAAGTTTTCTGCATGAATATTCTACTATTGTGTGATTTTCATTTGTGTTGCATCAAAATGCAGGGAGCCTTTTATTGGTGTTAAATTGTTAATTTGATATTGATTTATACATTTGCATCTTATTTTGAAGGATTCCTCAGGTTTTGTATGTAAAATATGAATATGTGAAGTAACTGTCAAATACATACGCAGCAGTAAAATGTTTCCTTTTGACATGTGGAGTAAAAGCATAAAGTACAAATAGCTCAAAATACTCCTAAAGTAGTTAAATAAATGTACTGAGTTTCTTTCCACCACATTTCAAGGCTCTCTTAGTGAAACTCACATGCTGATCTTTCCACTTCACTAAATGTCACCAGGGCGGCTTTAATCTGTCATCCAGCCGTCTGTAGAGCGGCTGGGGGACTCACCCGTCTCACCCGTCTCCCCTCCGGAGCCCTCGTTACCAGAAACCACACGGTGACAGTTGGACATTTATATTTATGGGGAATAGAAACCGGGGGCCTTTAACTTTAGAAACAAACAAAATTGAAATTGAATTGAAAGTAGTCGTAGCGACAAACATGGCGCTGCACATGTAAACGAGTCCCCTTTTTAAACCATCTAACTCAGCTGATTCTTTATCCACCTTAAAAGCACACACACACACACACACACCAACTTCGGTGGAACTGATGAGGGACTGAAGCTGCAGCCCTCATTTTATATCTAAATGAGGACTGTGGCTTTTATCACCCATCATTTCTATTTAAATGGCTTTATGAAGATGTGTCTCTGCAGCCTGTGTGGAACAGGAAAGAATTAAAGCAACTAAAAATCCTCCCAGTGTACACAGAAGCAGGCGAGTATTGTATCAAAGTACACGTGAAGAATTGCCAACCTGTCCTTTACGGATAGATTTGGTCTTTCAGGTCTTCCTATCGTACGGACTGCCGGAGTGCTGTTCTAGTACAGGAAAGTTAAAAACCGAGTTCTCACAGGAAACGATCCGCCAAACCTTCCTGCATCTCGAATATGTGTCGACATCTGAACCGCCACGCTCAGGACCCTCAACATGACCTCAGAATGAATACACAGCATGTACGTGCTCACAAACATACACGCTATCGAACATACATAAATGTGAACTACAGTGTAAAGACATGACGGATATGCTCGCCGAGTGTTGTAATCTCTTTCCACTTCATTTTGAATGACATCATTACGTGTCTGCAGCAGCGCAACATGCCTGAACACGCGTGAAAAAAATGCGCTTTAAAAGAAATTGAATTTGAGGTTGATAAGAGAAAATATGGGACGTTGTTGTGTGTCATCAAATCTTCTAAGCTGCTGTCAGTCTTTTTTTTTTTTTTGAAGAAGAAGAAGGCGTCTGCAGAAGGCATAAAACTTGAAGACGGAAGGAGAAAGAGAGCGGCTATGACTGTTAGACCTCTTCCTGTGGTTACATCACGTGGTTGTGGAGGGTTCAAAAGGAGACGACTGCTTCTTCCTCTTCTTCATCCTCTCCTTTCGGATCGACAGAAGACACCTGTGAGGCCGCCGGACAATCGTCGCTTAGAACAGAGGCAACATAAAATAGAAGGTCGAGGTAAAGTATGATGGGCGATATTGTTTATTTAATGCTGGAATTATTTGTGATGAAATGATAAAGATGCGTTTTATGTGTCAGATGTTTAAACAGACGCCAATTTTAATTGCTTTGACTTCATTCACGTTACATTTCTGTGATCTAATTTCTGGTTAATTGACCTCTATTTAGAAGACCATTTGAATTTTGGATTAAAAAAACAATGTATTTATGCATTTAAAAAGTTCTGAAATTGTATTATTACTATTATTATAGAAATACTTAATGTATGTTTTCCAATTTCCATCTGCACTGATAACTGGATGTCTGCAGTTCTTCTTGAATGTATTTAAACAACTTGTGCATGCTGCTCTGACAGAAAAGCTTACTCATGCCTGCCAAAATGGCTTCCTCAAGATAGCACTTCCGCTGGTGGTTAGCTTCTGACATCTGCCTCAAAAACTGTACTAAAGTGGAGTTTTAAGAAAAGACGGGCGGGGTCCTCCGGCTGATTTTTGTCCCACAACTTTTCTGTTGTCGTTCAGAAATGTCAGCAGGCCTCGCTTGGATTTGTGAAAACTAGGCATGCACATATTTCAAGACAAATCAGGAAGTGTGCATTTTGTGGGGTAACATAACTGAAGGCAGTTTGAGCTGGGTGGTTTCGGGTTGGTGTACGTCTGGGTGGGGGAAGGGGAAGGGTGTGTGTGTGTGTGTGTGTGTGTGTGTGTGTGTGTGTGTGTGTGTGTGTGTGTGTGTGTGTGTGTGTGTGTGTGTGCGCGCGCAGCTGCAGACACGGCTGCAGGTGCAGAAGAAGAGAGAAGTGGGAGAAGCGAGAAGACGGAAGAGGATCGATGGATGTACAGTGCAGTCATCCATAAAGTAGAAAGCACTACTAAACTCCTCACCACAGTGTAGTGTTTCCTACTTTATGGATGAGTGTACTGTTGGCTTCAGGGAGAGCAAAGCGGGCCGGCGCGCAGGAAGTCACAAAAAGAGGAAGCTGCTTTGTCTCGCAAGGCCACGCGTTACCCAGAGTGTTGCAGCAGCATTCACATGGGTGGAGCGTGGCGGCGAGCAAAGCTTCCAACTCTTTCAACATTTTTAATCCATCTGTGTCACCTGTCCTGATTAAAGAAGGATCATTACTACATAATGTGTGATCTGTATGATATGCAATAAAGATACCAAAAAAAGAAAAAGAAAAGTGTCTTGTTTTGCACCTTATTTCCGGGAGTAAAACGTCACATGCATCGCACACACTGTTTTCTGTGAAAATATACATACTTTATTCCTGTAAAAAGATCCATATTGAAAGAAACCATCACAATTTCAAGTCGAGTCCTCTGCCTACTACGTCTTTAAATACTGTTCCTCCATCGAACACTGCCTGGACATGCAAAAAGAAAAAAGAAATAAAATAAAATAAAACTGAAAAACAATATTAACAAAAATATTTACAGATGAGCTTCCAAAAAGGGTAATAAAAACATTAATATATAATATAAAAAGGTCAATCTTACACTGGTTTCAAACAATGAATGCAGGTCAGGAGCGAGAGAGAGAGAGAGAGAGAGAGAGAGAGAGAGAGAGAAAAAAAAAAAGTTCCCCGCACTGTATGAAAATATACCACGAGTCCCAACACTGTTCATTATGTACAGACCGCTCTACAGCTTCTCTCCCGCTGCATCCACGATCTACGAGTCCAACGGTGTAGACGAGTCCGCCGACACAAACAGAAACGTGACAGCAAACGGAAATAAGGCCGAACATGGGTAGAACATTGGTATGTATGCATGCAGTCAATAAACATCCTGTAAACAACATATTAAGACTAAACAAGGTCTTCATGTAAGGCTAAATATGATGAGCTGAGCTAACACACTACGTGGGTCCAGGTCCTGTTCGGTCTACAGCGGAGCCGCCTACGTCACTACACAGCAGGTCGAGGAATACTTGTGCATTGAAGGCCGTCAAATACAAGATCAGTACAAATAGTCGCTGTACATTTCGGCAACTTTTGAGCATCCACCCCTTATTTATTTACTTCAAAAAAAGAAACCCCATAAATAAAAGAAAACTTACAGTACAGCCTCAGCCTTGCTTCTGTCCCGCCTACTTTACATCTAAAGTGTCTTTGACAATCCTTTTGTTCTTGGCATCATCATGCTCCCTTTATGTGTAACACTGACAAATTAAAACATTCATGACGCGAAATAAAATAAATAAACGCCTCTAAATGCGAGCGTCCACTCCGTTTACTCGTGGGGACTCAGGCGCGATCTTGAAAACAAACCGGCGGGCTTCCAGCCCACGACGAGTCCACCGAGTGGCCCCACGCTGCTCGGGATGCTCGGCCTCTCGTAGCTATGGTAACAGGCGAAGCACCGGACATTTTGGCATATTCTGCTGCTGTTTGACAGCCAGAGTCGACATGTGGCTAAAGAGACTACGAGTGAAAACCTGAGAAGTGACCTAACAGATACAACATCCAATCAGACCGAGGGAACAATCGCTGCTTCACGAAACGGACGAGCGAAGGCCGTCACACATTCAGACCGAACGCATCTTCACCGAGCAGAGCTCTCACAATCCGCCGAGAGATCACGGCGAGCTTCTGTTCTCACTAACGTGTCACCATCAGAGCTGTGATGCAAACGTGTGCACGGAAAGACGAACCGCCACGACCCTGATGAAGATGTCGTAACACCGGTCAGTCTGGCGGAGCCAACGTTCACCCGCCACAACTTCACCACACTCGTCGAGGCAAAACTAAAAGATACACAGCGAGTGGATCACCGTGCAGCAGTGCCACAAACCACCAGAAAAAAAACATGCTGCGTTCAAGTCAAAACGACCGACTGTGTTTCACTCTCACCGACATATTCACACAAACTACATTATGTTCAGTATCAAGCTAAAGCTGCAGTGAGTGGATTAATCAGTTCATCCTGAAGTTTACCTGAGGATTGAAGGATTGAAGGGTTGAAGGATTGAAGAGTTGAAGGGTTGAAGGATTGAAAGGTTGAAGGGTTGAAAGGTTGAAGGGTTGAAAGGTTGAAGGGTTGAAGGGTTGAAGGATTGAAGGATTGAAGGGTTGAAGAGTTAAAGGGCTGAAGGGCTGAAGGGTTGAAGAGTTGAAGGGTTGAAAGGATGAAGGGTTGAAAGGTTGAAGGATTGAAGGATTGAAGGGTTGAAGAGTTGAACGGCTGAAGGGTTGAAAGGTTGAAAGGTTGAAGGGTTGAGGGGCTGAAGGATTGAAAGGTTGAAGAATTGAAGGGTTGAAAGGCTGAAAGGTTGAAGGGCTGAAGGGCTGAAGGGTTGAAGAATTGAAGGGTTGAAAGGTTGAAGGGTTGAAAGGTTGAAAGGTTGAAGGGTTGAAGAGTTGAAGGGCTGAAGGATTGAAAGGTTGAAGAATTGAAGGGTTGAAAGGTTGAAGGATTGAAGAGTTGAAGGGTTGAAGAGTTGAAGGATTGAAAGGTTGAAGGGTTGAAGAATTGAAAGGCTGAAGGATTGAAAGGTTGAAGCGTTGAGGAGTTGAAAGGTTGAAGAGTTGAAGGGTTGAAGAGTTGAAGGGTTGAAGAGTTGAAAGGCTGAAGGATTGAAAGGTTGAAGAATTGAAGGGTTGAAAGGTTAAAGGTTTGAAGAGTTGAAGGGTTGAAGAGTTGAAGGATTGAAGGGTTGAAGAGGTTGAAGGGTTGAAAGGTTAAAGGATTGAAGAGTTAAAGGGTTGAAGAGTTGAAGGGTTGAAGATTGAAGGGTTGAAAGGTTGAAGGATTGAAGAGCTGAAGGGTTGAATGATTGAAGGGTTGAAAGGCTGAAGGGTTGAAGAGTTGAAGGATTGAAAGGAGAGGTGTGAGGCTGAGATACTGAAGTCGATGTGGTGGATCGGACTCATCGAGGTGTTTAGAAACACTCGGTGTCCAGTGTCCTCTGCAAAGAAACCAAAAGTCCACGTGGAAATCACTGGAAAATGAAGTCCAGAATTCACCAGAGAACAACAGTCTGAAGTTTCTCCAGTTGTTATCTAAGTGAAAGATGTCTGTTCATTTACTGCAGACAGGAAGTGCTGAAGATATTTCTTCAGAACTTTTAATGGTGCCAGTTAAAATACAGTTAAAATGGTCCTGGAGTCAAATCTTCACGTCTCTCAGCAGCAAAGCTCCGAATATTTCATTCACTTGATTCGTATATACGAGACGTTCTTCTCTCCGTTCACGTACAGATATCCGTCCTGTGGACTCGGATGGTTTAAATGGCAGGATGGAGGTTTGAGGACGACACGGTCGCCTCCATTTCACCAACCCAGAAAATTAATTCAAAGATTTAGATATTCAATAATTTCAGTAAAAACACCAAATATTTGATGGAATTTAGACCCTAAATGTGAGAATTTGCTTTTTTTCCTTTTCTTAGGAGAATTTTAGTCAGTTGAATACGTTTAGCATCAATATAGGAAACTATAACAGACATTTTATGTTTTATAAACCACAGGATGAACCGATTAATCAACAATGATAAACACCAGTTGCAGCCTGCTGATCTCCACGTACTACTAATTGGTGCCACACACACACACACACACACACACACACACACACACACACACACACACACACACACACACACACACACACACACACACACACACACACCCTTCACATTCTTTCCACTTAACTTGAACTCTAAACTACACAGGACGCTCCTCCCGCCGTGATGATGATCAGGACGAGAGTCTGACACAAATAAATAACCGCTTCTGTACAAAGTACCGAATAAATACTCTTAAAGACAAGAAAAGAAACACGTGAGGGAAGCAGAACTATTTCAAATCCATCCGGGATGGATATTGCATTTGTTATAGTCGCGCAGAGGAAGAGATCGACTGCCGCTTACGCTTGTTTGCTTCAAAGAAATAAAGTGGCACCAGTACACAAGCGCTAAAGCTAATATCTAAGTAGCCGTCTCTGAGCTGGGATGAAGTCCGCGCTGCTGCTCAGTATCATCAGATCTTTGTAATAAATTCAATCTGTTGGGAGATAACTGAGTGTTTTTAAGCATTAAAGCCTCAAATGAGTTGAACACTTGCAAATGCTGAGATAATCAGGAAGTATTGAGAGAATATACGAGTGAGTTTGCTCACTTCAACATGCACGCTTACATGCTCTGTGACGCTGTGAGCTGATCTATATTTAACAGCTGGTCTAGCAGTGCTCTAAGGCAAATGTTTTATTACCGACGGTTAAAGCATCAGGTTTTAGATCTGACAACCGCAACAACTACCAACTGAGACTAACAGGAGACAGAAAAAGTGCTTTCAATGTGACGCGAGTATTCAGAGTCGGGCGTCCCGACTCATTCTTTCTTGCTGGATCCCAGTTTTTTGAACAGCTTCTTGCCTTTGGAGAAAAAGCCTTTCTTCTTCTTTCCTTGCACGGAGCAGTCTGTGTGTGGGGGGCTGTCTGCGGGAGGGGGCGCGGGAGGGGGGCAGGAGCCCTCCACGGCCACCGGACCCGGAGCGGGGTCCAGGTCTGAGGGGGGGCGAGCAGCGGGTGCCGGCGGGGGTCGGAGGTCCGTGTGCTCGGTGGCGTCGGGGCGAGGAGGTTCCGGGTCGGGGAGGGAAATCTCTTCTTGTGTTTCTGGATGTGTAGAAGACGTCCAAGTGTCCTGGAGGAAGGAAACACCAGTTTGAGAACGAGCCCGACACACATACTGAACTCTAACAGTATCTAATACAGGCTCACTGGGTTCTACAGTCTGTATGTACTCAGTATTTACTGTAGTAGAACTAATAAAACGGGAAACCATGATTGGAGGATACAAAGGAAGACAGATGTCAATTTATCCTGTGGTTCAACACACTAAAACCAGGAGTAGGTGCTGGATTCTTCCCAAAGGAACAGTGTAGAACTACAGCGACAGGAGGGTGTAGCTACAAACAGGAAGTGAGCGGGGACACACACGGGTTTGATCATCTAAAAACACTTACGATCAAGTCTCAAAGTGTACAGTTCGTTTGTGCTTCTGCAAAAAGGCCATGCAGGACACGGCGGGACAGAAGAAACGCAACAGGACAGAATTAAAGAGACAGAACAGGAACAAACACAGCGACCAGACGCTGGAAATACAGACAAGTGACGTCAGTGATGTGTAAGAAATGACACGCCGTGTATGAAAGTGCAGGTCAGGAGGTCATTCGCGACTCCGAGTGCGGTGGTGCATGCGGAGCTACCTGGAGTTCTTTCTTGGGTTCTGGTACCGGCTGAGCACAGACCAGATCTGCAGGAGCGTCGTCCGGTACGGCCTGCAGGAAGTTGGAGGGCACCAAGCCTCTCTGGCCATTCAAGTCTCCCTGGAAGATACAACAATGGGATGAAGTGCATTCGCTTACAACTCAGGGGCCCAAATTCTTTCCCGTGAAGGGCCAAAAGTTCATTTTCATGTTATGTGAAATTCAATTTTTATAAAAATGTGAAATGTTTTACAGAAAATTCTCATTTTCAATCTAAAATGAAATGCGAGAATAATTAAAACACCAATGTTTAATATGCCTGATAGGAATTTTATTATTTTGCAAGAAATTATTGTGAAAAACAGTCGTCTAGTCAACTTTTAAAACAATCATTTCTGGTCAGTGTGCCACTGCCTCGATCTCTCATCTTGACTGGCATCCCAAAGTTTGACGTAAGACACACTAACAGCACATGAGCATCAGCGTGAGAGAGAAGACCATCATTCTCCGTAGATCAGACGCAGGCAGACAGAACTACGCTGTCATAAAGTCATAAAACTCATCATCTACTTTCTAGCAGTACAAAAAATGATATTATTAAGTTATTCATAGTCAATTCACAAACAATTTCTTGCCACACAGCCTCTTGTGTTGCTCTGGCATGCGAGTTGGCAGCATTTCGTGTTTGTATAAAATAAGAGACGGAAAGTCGAAATGTTCCTCACTGAAGCGTGACTAACACACCGACCGCTTCCTTTAACTTACGTAGAAGAAACCATCCTCGTCCATGTCACCGAACACATGTATGACGTCTCCGGCGCTGAAGGTCAGCTCAGCCTGAACAGTCAGAACAAACAGGGCAGATGATGAGCGAACAGCGGCTGCACATGCAGCAGGAAAGAACAAATGCACGTGTGAGTCTGACCTCTATGTCGGTGTTCGGGGAGCTCTCTCGCGGATCGTAATCAAAGATGGCGACCATCCTGCGAGCTCCTGGAGCTGGGTTGGAGACGGGTGCGACGGCGGCAGGAGGAGGAGGAGGAGGAGGAAGAGCAGCAGCAGCAGCAGCAGCCCGGCTGGGATCTGTGGGTCAAACAAAGAGCAGGAGAAGTGTTAAGTCAGGTGTCCTGAATCTTAAAGGAGCGAGACGTCTCTACAGTTCCAGCATGCAGCTCATCGCGTCTGCATGTCCGACTCACTCAGCGTCATGCTGAGCTGACGGAAAGTCACAGCAGTGCAGCCAAACACGGCGATGATCCAAATAAAAGCAACAGCAGGGAGAGTTAACAGTTTGATAACAACGGAAAAGTCCCAGCGGCCCTGAGATGGGCTGCTGTTTTAAACATCAGACACATGGACGGTCATCACAAGATGAAGAATGTAACTGTTTGTAAAACTGTTAGTAAAAATGGAGACAAACAGAAATCATTAGATGACTTAATGATGTTGTTTGAACTGTGAAATGGAAGAAGGAGTTAGAAAAAGGGACTGCTTGACATTTATAATGAGGGTTAATGAAGAATTCAACAACATAAAATATGAAGCCGTTTGTTTTCCCTTATTTTATTTCATTTTTAACCCTTTGAAGATGCATATTTCAAACATCCTGCCCTTTTTAAAAGGGTCCCGATTCTTCATTTTACCCCCAAATAATCAAACAGTCCCTGATAAGGATGGATGAAGGTGATTCCTGGTGATATCAGCAGCTATCATTCAGTCCTCAGGTTTACAACAGTTAAAAAAAAAATAAAAAAAAAAAAAAAACCGAGATGCAGGATGATGGTAATTAATGCAACAAACAGCAGGCTGTCCTCCAGTGCACACGGAGGCGGTCGTCTGATCATGCAGGTGCAAACAGAGAGGGAGAGCTTCAAAGGACCAACTACAAACCTGGACCGGAGGAGTCTACGCTCTCCTCCCACACTGCTGCCGACTCCACTGGAAGAGAAGAAGAGCACGAGCACAATCACAGAATGAGGCGAGACTCCGGCTGAGAGCGAGTCACAGTCATCACACCGCAAAGTCACGCGTGGAGATCGGAAGGGATGGATGTTTGACCCTCAGGAGGTCATGTAATCCATCAGCGACATAGCAGCAGGACGCTGGAGGAGGAGTTCATCAGTCGCTTAGCAACAGGCTGCAACATCCCGCTGCTATGGCTGCAATGCATTACATGAGGATCCAATGACAGGACTCAGAGGCTCATGTAGACAAATGAAGAGAAACGTATTGTATGTGAAAACCTATTTGGTAATAAAACCTGATTCTGATGTATTTTAACATTTGTGACGTGTTGCTGACAAAATCAGAATCCTACAACTTGTTGAAAGATGCAAGTCTGAACAGCCTTTTAGCACTGAAGGAAAAGAGTTTGACACTTGTGCTGCGTTCCAGATGACACACTTCCCTCAGTACACTAACAAATACTGCTCTTACTAGACATGACTCTTGTGTAGTGTTGTTTTAAATCTCACACGTCCACTCTGCACTGACTGGAAATAGCCTCGGTGTGTGAACACATCACCTGCCAAAATATCTGCAGCTTTAATTGTTTTACTCAGAATTCAACGTGTTTTCGTGCCCTCTGTTTAACACAGTCAATAAACACACTGATTCCTCTACGTAGCCAAGGTGGCGACCGTTTAGCGTGGAAAGTGTCCAACGTGTCACTTCTTTTTTGGGGCGTTTTGAGTGCATCATCCTGGTACCTGTAGTTCACTGCACGTTTCTGTACTTTACAGTGTGAACGCACTTATGCACTCAATAAAGTGAGCGTTAGTACACAAGTACAACATCTGGAACACAGCACAGGCCTTTACTCATAGAATATGAAACTACTCCGGAGGACCTCTTCATAATATTTGCCCACTGTCTGATTAGATTACATTAAAAATCCCCCCCTGGTTGTTGAGTGTGAAGCAGCAACTGAAAGAGCCAAATCTAAAGTGAAAGAGACAGACGGAGAAGCAAACCAGAGAGGAGCAGAAAGGAGAGAGGTGGGAGGCCGCAGGGCTGCAGCGAGACACACCTTTCTTGGATCGTCTCGGTTTCGGCGGTGGAACGGGGCGACGTGGAAGCTGTGCGTGTGTGCGAGTGCCTTAATGGAGTTTTAGGAAGGAAAACCAAATAAAAAAATAAAAAAATGAAACCAAAAAGAAACACAGGTGTGATTTGTTTGGAGAGAAGCAGACCAGACAAAGTAGACAATGAAAAGCCAGCGAAGAGCAATTAAAAAAAAAAAAGAAAAAAAGAAAAAAAAAAGAAAGACAACCGGTGAGCAGCAGACACTGCAGGGAGAACGAGTGGCAGTGAAGAGGTTAAACCATCTGCAGAGACCGCTCCGGGTAGAAAAGCAGGAAACGGAAGCAAAGCTGCATTTTGCCGGGCGGCTTGCTGCCACAGACAAACACTTTGACTTAAAATGATCTTTTAGACACCTGCATGAAAACATACGTAGATGGTTATGATCTCCTTAATAGCAACAATAGTGCACAAGAATAAAGTTCGACTGAAGTCGAGGTCGATCTGCTGAGAGCTCCGAGAGGCCGGAGACAAACCAGAGCTTCTTTTATTCTCATCAATTTGACGGATTTCTTCCAATGAAATGTGGACAACAGCGTGCCAATGTGTGTCCATGAAACAATTTTAATGAATAATGTTTGGTCCAGAATTCACAACACTTGTGCTGCTATTTTCACTTCCCACTTAAACATGAACAGCGGTGATTTTTATGGGGAAAACAACCTACACAATTTACACCGGCAGTAAAAGAGTAGTAAAGTCAAGTAAAGTAAAAGCACAGTCCAAATGTACTTCTTTTCAATTAGCGCAGAATTAGGCACGTGTGTGTTGGCTACACCTGTGGCTGACAGAGTCTCGTACCTATCTTCTCCATGGAGGCCGCCGTGGACAAGAAGCCCTGCTGCAGGAGCTGCTGCCGCGTCTCCTCGTCCTCCACCTGGATCTCAGACACCATGTTACACGGCACGAAGCCCAGACGACCAGCCGACTCCCCTCGGTAGAACCCGTCTGCGTCTTTATCTCCGTAAACCTGAGGGGAGGAAGGTGGAAATCAATCGGGTGAAGAGGAATGAAGCGAGAAAATAAAACATCTGTACAACACTAGCTTCTTCTACTCGATCAAATGACGGAGGGACGTGAACCCTGAAGTGTAAGCGGCGAACATTTGATCTTTAATATCCATTCTGGGTAAAACTGGAGTAAGTGCGAGAACAATTAATGTGAGAACAAATATTTTTCAATTATTATGATGTTTGAGTTCTTATGTTCGTGTCTTATTCATTGTAACCTGCAGGTGAATGGACACACACACCAAAATTGGCCCAACATTTTTTTTGCTAAGAATTCATCCTGATCATTCTAATTAAATCATAACCATTGATGAAGTACTCAACTTAGTTAAAGCAATAAATAATGTGTATTCAATGCATGAGGTCACGAATGAAAGACTCATGTTACTTCCTGACGATTCCTGAGGTATTAATGCATGAAGTAATACTGAAAGTGACGCATGAATTCATTTCATTTCATTCGTATTTATTCCGCTCATTTTAGTGCATAAATGTCTCTAGAAAAGCGATTTATAATCAAAACACAACTCTTATTTATAAATTCCATGACCGAAAAAGGAGCAGGGAGAAGAAACATCTTGTTTACTTACTCACAATGTTAACAACAGAAAAGATAGATGGTCCATTCAACTACAGCTACTGACAAGAGCACTTACACTAATGTGAGAATACAATTTCTTGAACTGAAAGAAATATTTACAGCCCTTTACATCGTTCTTATGAGAATTCCACAATTTGATACCAGACACTGAAACACACATCTGCTTTAAAGTAGTCCGTGCAAACGGGTGCTTAAAATGAAATATCCTTCTATGGTCTTCATCCTCTGAACTAAAACAAACCATTTTTGTAAGTTTTCTGGTGACATTCTGCTTTTTGCCCGTTACATAACTAATAATATCTGTAACTCAATTAAGTCTTTTAGTTTCACTAGTCTGACCTCGGTATGATCTCTTTTATCCACGTGATAAATAAATAATTGTTTCTGCTCGTTTCTGTAGTATAAATTATAGCTTTATATTACTCATGTACGTGTTACCCAACACGTCCAAACAACAACTAAAGTATTGCAAAATAATAGAACAGTACAGAATTCGCATTGTTTTGCACCTACTTTGCTTTGTTCAAAACAGAAATATTGTTTATTATCAATGTATGATAATTCATGTACCTTTACCGTTAAGTGTTACTGAGGGTTCTGCGACATGAATATAATACCCCTCACGCTAATATGCATATGTACCCTCGTGCGTGCTGCAGCCTTTGAGCTGTTCTGAGTACAGTGGAAACACGACACCGACATGCAGAGCTGCCAGCAGAGGGTCAACTGCAGGTCTGACAGAGGACTAATCGGGAACGGTTTAAGTTGGAAACATGTCCGTGTGCGAGCTGTGTGGACGTACTTTGATGATCTGTCCTTCGGTGAAGGGCAGCTCCTCCTCAGCAGCATCGGGGTTGGGCGACATGCTGGCGGGATCGTACGGAAACAGGGCCACAAAGATGCGGATGTCGCTTTCTCCTTTCATCTTTGTGGACTCAACACCTGCTGTCGACACACACGCACGCACGCACGCACACACACACACACACACACACACACACACACACACACACACACACACACACACACAGTCAGAATACTACACGGATCCCCCGTACTGACGAGCATGCAGAACAGGACTGATAAGATTAAAAGATGCTCAGCTGACTTCATATACGTCCTTTTCTTGAGAGTATTGCTCCAACTCTAATATGTTTAAGGCGACCAGGTGTCCCACTTCCTGTGCGACTGCACAGCATTCTTATCCTTTGTCCCGTGTTCCACATATTGAGAAGATGTCCTACATTTTAATTGGCTCTCTCCAGCTACAGCAAAGACTTTCCTACTAAAACCTAAAGATGACCGTCAGACAGAAGCTGAAATAACTCTTGTTTACCTCACTGTGCTCAGTCTCACTCATACGGGTCAGCAGACTGTGGTAGTGAGCTAGCACCGCGTTAAACTATTCACTGTGAATCTTCAGCTTCTTTTCATGCTTACTGTGTTCACTTATTGTGGGTGTTTGGAAAGTTGGGTTGAAATGAAAGTCTTTTACTTCCTGAAGGCCTAATCTGTAACCTGCATCGTCTATTTACCCTCTCATCATTGCTGCGTGTCCCACATTGTACCACAAAAATATACATTTGGTTTGATGTGATCTGTTCACCCTGCTAATGAAAACAAACAGGAATGTAAAAATCTCACATAATGTTTGTTTTATGATTTTGCAAAAGCTTTTGTTTAAATGCAATTAATGATATGTGATTTGAATACATTTTATTATTCAATAACATTAATTTCAAGACAACAGTTTGCAGAGAAACCACATTCAGCTTGCAGTGAATTCTGCAAACAGTGCAGCCAGCCTGCACCTCCCCCACCTCCCACCGACTGCAGTGCTGCTGTGAAGAGTGTTCGCCCAGCACAGGCACGTCCTTAAAAGAGGTAATCAAGCTAAACCACTGATCCTAAGCTGTGTGAGCCGTTTGACAAACGTGCACTCGTTCATGATCTGCAGCCGAGCAACGGGGGGAAACAGTGTTTGACCCACTCTCTGATCTAAATCTGAGGGCGTTTATTCACATCACAGCCCCGACCTGACATTAAAAGAAAAAAAAAAAAAGGTGGTTTTCACACCCTGCACGTCACAGATCACAAAAGCAGCCTGTGGATTTGGCCTGTAGCCCCGCGCACAGCTCCAGCAGACGTGAAGGGAGACGTCAGCATGGCGGCTCCAGCCTGTTTGACAGCGAGGGACACATTTGAAGAGCTCTAGTGAGACTTTAAACTGCACTGAAAGGCGTGTTCTCTATCTTATTAGGGAGAATCAGCCCATCTGTGGCAAGAGTCACGGGCAGACGACTTGCACACTTTCACATCCTCACTGATTTTCAACTAGATAGGACAGAACTTCTGCCTGGTCTCTTCCTCTATCTTGAGCACGTGCACTTACACATTTCTGTGTGTAGTCAACTGTGCATCTACACATGTACCAGAAGAGTCTGTTTCTTTAAAAGACGTAAATGAAATGAAGAAGAAGAGAGTGAGTGAAGATGTGCGGGGAGGAAGAGGAAGAAAGGGGCCTGTACGCCCGACCTGCAGGCTGTTTCTTTGCTGGCTAATCGAGGTTACTATTTTAATGTCTGTCACTTCCTCCTGTCATGACAAGCCACTTTAGGTTAAGCCGGTTCTCAGCTTAACAGGCTCTCTCCCACTTCTCCACTGCAGCTACAGCACCTCCTTCTCCCTGCCGCCGCCTCTCTCTCCCCCTCCCCCTCCCAGGCCCTCCCTCCTTTCCTACACAAGGTGCTAATCTGGCTAGCTTCATGTGAGAGAGGGCGAGGCTTGCCAACAGAAACCACAGGTGTGTCAGCATGGCGTCACACAGGTCCGACGCAGCTTTGAGTTCCTACGCAACGACAAAGAGAGGAAACCGAGGAAAGAGGGAAGAAGCCTCTGACCTTTAAGTTGCCTGGCCTGCAAGCACGCTGGTTTACAAGGAAGCTGTGTGTGTCCTCCCCGAGATGGACCTGCTTCAGCTGGAGGGATTTGGCTGGAGTCCTGCTCAAAACACAGAAACAGAAATAAAACATTGAGGAAAACCTTTTAACACTGAATCAAGATTGCTTCTCGAGACCAGAGGAAAAATGAACAGTGAATACATGTTTAAACAAAAGGTAATTACGTGTGCTCATGTTTGAACTGTTGCAATAATTAATATTAATGCAATAGATAAATGGATGGAGATGAAAACCTCATGAAATGCCACAAACTCAAAGTTTCCCTTCAACACCGCCGTTTCAACATCAACAGGTTCCGTTTTTGCACTGAGACGGTGGTTATTGGTGTCTCACACACACACACACACACACACACACACACACACACACACACACACACACACACACACACACACACACACACACACACACACACACACACACACACACACACAAGTATGTCAGCTGTGAACTAATATAGGACAAGACAGGGCTGACTAGTTTAAGACAAGGTAGGTGGTTTTCAGTGTTGGAGGAGAATTTGAAAGCAACAGGAACAGGTGCGGTCAGGCAGAAGGAGAAGATTCAGCAGGTCTGACACAAAAAGTGATGAGCTGATTTAAATATTCTGTCGCCACTTTCTGGCCACATCTTGGCAACTCAACCAACTAAATAATAAACCGTATTTAGCATAATATGCTGACTACACGACAGTGATACCTACTGGGTGGTGGAGTTACGTGTTACCCACTAAAGGACTGGGAGGGACGGGGTACGGGGACGGGGGACACGCATTGCATCAGCTGACGTTTACCAGCATGTCGGCCTCTGGCCCTCGGCGGTGAGGAGGTCTGCATTGCTCCACTTGGCCCTCCTCCACCCACCACTCAGAGCTCATCTGCTCCATCACCACCTCCCTGGGACTGTACTCCACGGGCTCCTCGTCTGTACCGTACTCCACATCGATCTCCCCCCCGCGACCAATAGGTGACCTCACAGTCTGTGCCATTGTGCTGACCGGGTAGGGTCTTGGCGTGGTAAGGCCATGGCCGGCGTTGGCCTCCGTGGCGACAGTCATCTGACACCTGAGCATGGCCTCCCTCCTAAGGCGGTCCCCTAGCCCTCTGAGCAGTGATCTGTCTTTGCTGTTGGGGTTCAGCTGGGGAGGACAGTGGTCGGACACCCGCCTGCTGGTGGGACCCTCGTACAGACTCATGTCGTCTTCTTCGAGGTAACTCATGGTGTCCAACGTGTCTGCATAGTGCACCCTGTGCTGTGTCCTAGGCTTGACCTGCAAGGGTCCGTGTCTGGGTAAAGGCTCTTTGGTTAGGGATCTAGGATCCCTGTTGAAATGGTGATGGTGAGGAGGGATGTGTGGGTGTGGGTTGGGATGATGTGGGTGGTGCTGTGAGGCATGATGGAGATGTTCAGTGTCTCTGGGGTGAAGGTGTTTGTGGATTGGCCGAGGCCGCCTGCGGTGGGTTAAAGGCTCGTCTTGACTGCTGTCTTCCTCTTCCGTCAGCTCGGGAATGCTGAACAGCTGCTTGCTCTGACAGACCTGAGGAGGCAACTTAAGGATCCTTTCAAGAACTTCCTCATCGCTGTCGGGCGGCTCCAACTTGCGAGACTGCGAGGGCCACAGTTCAACGCAAGTAAGAATGGGTCGGTGAAGGCGAGATGGATTCAGTGAAAACAAAGGAAGTGCAGACATACGGATGACAACCCGGCCATGCAAAGGGAAGACAAAAGAAAGAAGAAGAAACAAACAGGAATCACATTTATGAAAATACAGCAGAAGAAACAAAACTGCAAAAGAAAAAAAAAGCACATTTCATTCCCAAAAAGCCAAACTTGCAAAGTGTCTGTGAAAAAAATGGACATGCATAGTCACAACAAATGTTAGTATGCAGTTATTTCTTTACCCTGTTAGCTGCAACTGTGTATCCCCTGGCCTGTCCTTCTCCATGGTGGTCAGAGTACAGGTCCTCCTCCTCCTCCTCCAGGATGTCAGACAGGTCTGAGCGGCTATTGTCTGCATTGTAGTCACTGGAAGGCTCCACTCGACTGTAACTCTGTGAGACAATACAACATCACTCTGAATCACATTATCCAATGAGAATTTCTTAATGTTAAATTGTTATTTGTCATTAATTGGACATCGAATAAAACCATGAACCTGTTCAATAAAAGCACGTGCAAGATTCCAATATACACTGAAAAATGCTGGTTATTACTTCTGCATGACTCGGTTTTGGCCTTGGCCCCAAACATTAACGTATGAGAGACAGCTTCATTAGGAGCTCACTTGTCTGAAATTAGATGCAATACATGCTGAGAACCTTCCATCACACATAATTGAGTTCATCAGAAAGAATGATCTGAAGGGAAAGTCTCAGTTTTACACATCAAAGTCTGCCGATGTGAAACAAGTTGTGTTAAACCAGAGAAAGAGGTGGGGACAATCTGATAAGTCGCTGTTGATATGGTCTCAAGACTACAAGTTAGAACATTTGAAGTCTGGGGGTGTTGAGTTAGACAGATGTGACCTCACCAGACCTCATCTCTGCTTCAGGCTCGAGGCTACATCAGCAGCTACGAGCGTAACACACCAGAATATCTAACTGAGCTGTTGAAACTTTGATGTTGCATGCTGGGTAATGTACCGATGATATAAACGGTACCTCTCTAATGTTTTGTTGATTCAAATCTGATAGATTTGACAAACTAAAGAAGACTGAAGACCTTCTGATCAGGAAGCCGAACATCACAGAGATTGATTAAGTTTAGGACAAACTCTTTAAGGCTCGAAAAGACATCAGCAACTGTATATGTAGAGTGCATCTATTTGATATACAGTAAACCTACATCTCAGCAGGTTGTATATGAAATAATTAAAATAGTTGCAGCTCTAAAGACATTGCATGGGTTTGACAGTAAGTTGGGGCTGACCTGCTGCCTCCTACAATACTCCGGCTCCTGGTCCTGCCTCAAGAATTCCTCCATGGACACCAGGCGGGTATTCTCGTGCTCCTCCTCCACCTCTGACTCCAGCGGGGAAGAGCTCTGGGGTCGGTGGAGGTTGGTGTTCTGAGGGTAGAGGAGGTCTGTGATCGGGGCTTTGGGCGGGGTCAGGCTGCGCTCAGGGGTTCCGAGATTGGCACCGGGGTCCTCGATGAACTCTGCGATGGACGGGAAGGGACGTATGGATTCAGGGCTGTCGGTGTCTCTGCGCTGCTCAAACACGGCCGCTGCTGCCATTACTAGTGCAGCTGCTGGTGCTGCCACCGATGATGGCGGAGGTGTCGGGGTGGTGGGGGAGGTCACATTAATCTGAAGAGGAGAAAACAGTCAACGCAATGATATTCAATTAACTTTATTACTCGAGAGCAAAGATGTTCAAAGTCTGAATATCAGACAAAACTGGGACAAATATGCAGCCACAACATCCCCCACCCATGTTGCCATGGAGTCAGTTAGTTAGTTGTAGGCAACAACTTGAGACTCGTTTTTTTGCCAATAATTATTTTCGTTTTGGCAAATTGGCTCCATCAAAACGATGCCGAATTAGCTGCTAGCATTTCCTTTTTACAATTTTAGTAGCACAGTTTTCTGTGACTGTATGTTCGGTCGCTACAGCAGCTCATGCTGTTGGCTGTTGATTGATAACCAGGTTACAGCAGGCGTCCGAATTACAGTAACTACCTGATAGCTGTCTTTAGAACACCAGCATGCACCTATCACTTTCATCTCACAGTATTTTTGCCTCTCATCTCTCCCTCTGTGCCTCCTCTTCAACTCTCCTCAATCTAGACAAAAATTAACATCATGTGGCCATAAAGTTCTCCTCGTTCATACGGTTCTCCTCGTTCATACGGTTCCCTTCGTTCATACACTTCTCTTCATTCATACAGTTCCCCTTGTTCATACGGTTCTCCTCGTTCATACGGTTCCCTTCGTTCATACGGTTCCCCTCGTTCATACGGTTCCCCTCGTTCATACGGTTCCCCTCGTTCATACAGTTCCACTCGTTCATACGGTTCCACTCGCTCTGACGTTTTTCTCCCTTTTTGTTGGTTTCCTTTGATTAATGTTGCAAAGTTCTGTTGTAAAGGACTTTACTGAGTTAAGTACCTTGAAATAACCTGCGTTGTGATTTGGCGCTATATAAATAAAACTGAATTGAATTGAATTATATACATGAAGATGGCAAACTGAGGATTACCACTGGAGTGATGGTGGAGGCGACTGGTAATGTGGCCTCACACACAGCCAAGGCAGCAGCAGACGAGGGGTTGGCCCAGGCCTTCACGTACGAGGCAGACGAGAGCAGACCATGTGAGTGGAGAGCGTGAGGCAGGTTGGCAGCAACCTCCACTGTGGGGCCGGCGACATGCGAGTCGGATGGCAAAGTGCTGGGCAGCATGGAGCCTTTGGCAGCAGGGTTTCCGTACGATGGCGGTGCGGGCAGGTTACTGGGACCTACTGGGGTGTAGGGCAGGGGTGGCACGAGTGGGGCGGTGGTGGCCGGGCCGGCCATGATAGCGGTCAGCTTGGAGGGCACGTTTACTGGCAGAGAGTCACAGGACTCCCCGTGGGCAGACATGGTGCGGACGGTGAGGTCCTGAGCAGCCTGCAGGGACTGGATCTGAGAGGGGCCCAGCAGGGCACTGCCAGCTGTAGGAGAAGACACCTCCAGCACCTTGGAGGGGAGAAACGTGATGTCACAGGTACATTACAACTCAATACCAGCTTTCAGTGACGCCATAGACACACAAATACATGCTATTATCTACTTTACTTAAAGACATTTTAAGGTTCAAGTAGTTGCCTTTTTCTTGTCGGCATATATCGTGTATCCAGTGACACGAACTCCGTTGGAGGTCCCGGCAGCATCTATAGTCACCGGCAGCCAGCTGATGAGAGCGATCCCCGGAGAGGGACCGTGCTCCAGCTGTACATCCAGAGGAGCATCAGGGGGGCCTGCAGGGATTACAAGCATCACACCACAGCCGGTGGAGAGCAAAATGGAAATAAAACATTTTAATGTTAACTTAGTATCAAGTGAAATTCTCATAGTTAAACTACATGTTTGGGAGGAGAAATAATGATCACATGGTTCTACCAAGAATGCTGCCATCTACCACTCTAAAGGGACATTAAGAAATTTAGAAACCATGTACCTTGATTCCCCGACTGTGGGCATGAAACTTAAGCAAATTTGAACGGTCATTTTAGTGAAATACAACTCAAATCTTATATCACACTGGTTACAACGATGCATGTTACAGGCTTATCGATGAAAAATAAGTGATTGTTGACTGGGAGGTGCAGAATGGCAAAATGGTATCACAAACTGACATCAAATGAAGTGGAGGATTAAAAAAGCAGCTGCTGACCTCACTTATTTACACGGGATTTAGAATTTTTCAGTCTCCCTTTATAGAATACTCTTATGCAATGCTTTTCAGCAGGGAAGAAAAATAATAAACAAATGTGCAAAGGGTACTCAAAGATCAGGAAACTTATTAATAAACCAACCCTTCCTCTGCCTGAATAATGTCATCAGTGGAAATACTTGATCAGTAGGTGCAGTAGAGGATGGCATCTGTCTATGATCAGTCCCTTCATAGGAATGCAACCTGTGCTGAGGTACTCTGGCTGTTTAATACAAGAAATACAAGTCAGAGCATCTCACAGCTGATAACTAATGTCACTGTGTAGGAGGCACAGAGTCAACAGTACTGCATATAAGGCATCTTAATCTGGGTTGCTCGAGCTCTGGTGAGTGTAATGCTCTAATTCAAAGAGAACTGCTGCCTCACAGTTCAGTGATATTACATGAAGAGCTGCACAGAACCAGCGGTACACCGGAGAAACTGTTTGTCTATCGGAGGGGTCACCTAAAAGAAAAGTCCCTGACATTAACGGTGGTTGAAGCCGCCTCAGCAATCTCCACTGTGGCACACAGCAGCAGGGCTACCGTCTATATAATGTCAGTCTCCGACCTCACAGCCTGAGTTACAGTTAAAAGCCTTTCATGGAAATTGCTGACGATGATATCAATATAAAGCTTCAAGCTTCTGAATAGGATTTGTTATACAAATACCAGAGATTACACGCAAAGATATTGTGACTTTTTTTAGTTGATGGTACAAGTTCGAACAAAGTAATGTAACTGGGATGTCGCTGATCTTTTCTAAATATATTAAATGTTTGCAAGCACACAGAGTCCTCAAAAAGCCTGAATAACCAAAAGCATTCGTCTGAATCAAACATTTAAACTTCACACATCGGCGAAAAACTGGTGTTACTGATTCAGGACCCAAAGACTGTGTAGCGAAGTTAGCATAGCACCTTCTGAGGATATCTGATAGATAAAACACTAAATCCTGACCTGCCATCAGTGTGGTGAAGGTGATGGTAGCGCTTCTGTGTTCACGTCGCTCCACAGGTATCTCCCATGGCGTGCGGTGCGGCCGTGCCTCCACTTTGACTGAGTACTGCAGGCTGGGCAAGAGGTTATTGAGGCACAGCGAGTAGCAGCCAGCCTTCACCAGCTCACACTCCTCCTCGTTCAAGGACACAATGTGCACATAGTTACTGTTGCTGGGCAGCCAGGTCAGATTGGCAGAGGTGGCGGTGACCCTCTCCACACGCAGCTGCGTGGGCGCCACACAAACGTCCCGACCGACCAGCATGCTGCAGCGGAGCTGGTCCGAGAGACCCTTCTCTGTCAGGCTCTGCACTGACACCCGGTAGGCCTTGAGGTTTATGTCCAGCCGCTCCAGCACCGCTTTGGTCTGGGAACCGAAGGGCACATTGAGCCGCAGCTCCTGGTCCACATACACATTGTAGCTCCACACATTGCCCCACCCAGCCGGCACCAACGGAGGGTCCCAGCCGATGATGATACTCTTGGCAAGCTGCTTGATGAGGGTGAGCTTACGTGGGTAAGGCACAACGTCCACTCCCACTTCCTCCAAGTCCAAGTCCAGGCCGTTGGTGAGGGGGGCTGGGACAGCCAAGGCCGATGCTGAATCTGCGGGGGCTGAGGCAGGGCCAGAGGCGGCAGAGGCCTCTGTCCTTTCTGAGGCGCTGACGCCCATGTGGAGGTGATGCTGGTGGCTGGCACTGTGCAGGCTGCTGTCTAGCAGGGAGTTATGGGACACGTCCCCAGTCTCTGGATGGTGAGTGCTCATCACATCGTCATCCGATACGCGTTCCACAAAGTTGGAGGGGACCAGCCCTCTCCGTCCATCCATCAACTCACCTGCAAGGAGCCACAATAACATTGTGAGCATCATGTACAGACAGCGACATGAAGCTGTAGAGACAGAAAATATCATTATACTCCACTTACCTTCATAGAAGCCATCGTCATCCATGTCTCCGTATACATAGATGTATTCTCCGGCAGTGAGCGGGAGCTCCACTTCAGGGTTGTCATTGGGGCCATCATAAGGATTATAGCTGTAGAGAGTGTATTTGTCATGAAGTTATTATCATCACATATTAACAAACCGTTGCTGGAGGTAGTTTAATACTTACCTGTATCTTGCGATAAAAACCTGAAGCTTTGCTGCTCCTCTGCTGGCTGTGTAAGGTGCCGGGGCGACGTCAATGTCCAACTCCTCTACTTCACTGGCAGTGTCCACCTGAGGACAGCAAGAACAGATGGTGAGAGGATATTTAGGAAGTCCTGACACTGCTGGTATTAATGTCTGAGAAAAGGGGACGTAAAAGGAAATAAATATGGCTTTTATTCTTCCAACCCAGTAAATCGATTGTCTTTAAAGCAGTGATGAGAATACAGATTTGCTAGGAAAGGTTTTGCTATGAAACGTGGATCGATTATTGACAAATGACCTGAATGAACAAACATCATACTTTGAACAACTAAGGACCAAATTACATAAAATACACCGAGCGTAAACTAATGTAGTCTGATAGAACAGTCATGGAGTAAATCCTTCCTTTATGAACATTATCATGTTAACATTGTGTTTCAGAGAAGTGTGGATTCAACAGCATGATCATTTTTGGAGGCTGTTACTAATATTTTGTCCACACCGGTTACACCTATACATAACCCCCCCAAAAAAGTGAATTTCTATAGAGCAACCCATAAAGATTCTGTCAACATTAAAACTTCCTTCTAGCAGAGAATACTATTACTTTTTGTGTACATTTTTATACATATGATGTGATTTACGCACATTATCTCGAAAGACGATGACTGTAAAGAAAATTAATTATTTGCACTTTTATTTTCTATTTGCAAAGACGGTAAATATGAAAACAAGACTGAATCAAAACTTGGCGGGATCATTTTTGTCACGCTAGAGGGTTTTTAATTTGAAACGGATACGGGAAGTTGCAGCATTTGGTCAACAAATTCCTCAGTCAGACATTCGTGTTTATAGGGCTGGTCCTGTTGTTGCAGTCTGGCCAAATACTATTTATCCCCTACTTATTAAATTTTGTATTGTTTTGTTTTAAGTGATGAATATGAAAGGGTCAACTATTGTTCACCTTCATAGCTCATGTAGAGTTTGATTTTCATTCATAACAGCTACACACAATGCAATAAGAGAGCTTGTGAATTTATAGGTTGCCAGGGAAAACCTTTTTAAGTATAATCACCTACAACTACTACTGTATAACCTTCATAATCCACAGTGGCGAGTGGATTATCTCACTAAATATGAGCTTTATTGAACTGAGGGCAGACGAGTGACGGGATGAAAAGACCACCGACCCGTCTGCCAGGCAGGGCCAGACACCGACTCTTTGGAGATGTGGCTGAACAAAAACACAATATACTGCCAGCAAATCCAAAACGATCCTGTCATGTGTGTGAGCGGGAGAAGCTCGAGCATACTCAGCTATCAGGTGTACTCGCGTGAGACAGGGAGGTTAAGGAGGGCTTTTTAATCCATTAAATCCACACAAACAATGTGATCGCGCTCAGACGTCTTGGTAATCTTGATGAGCGATCTGCCTGTCTATGTGGAAACAAAGGAGGAAGAAGAGCTGCAGCCAAACTGCTCAATGACACAACCTGGATGAACATGAAGAGCCCCGGAGGCCGTTTTTATTCAACTACAACCAGGGCTTTGATTTAATCCTCATCTATCTGTCAAATAGCTTCGCAGATATTAAAAGCGCCTCGCAGTTTTCAAATGCAGTAAATATATTGGATCAAGTCATGTGTACAAACTGTGCTACGGTGTGAGAGGGGACTGATTTTGGTTGTATAACACTAAATATTAATATAGTACCAATAAAACATTATTCATGCATTGCCACAAAATTATTATAATAACCATAACAATTATAATTTCACTGAGTAATACTACGCTGACAATATCTGCTCCCAGGGAAGAAAAAACAAAGACAAAAAAAGGTCAATTTAAAAACAAAAAATCTGTTCTATGTTTTGCTTCTTTTAATGTGTAACACGAAGCTGCTCAGGGTCCACAGCTGACATATTTCTGTCTAAATATAATGAATTTAAGACAGTGCTTGAGGAGTTGTCCATGAATGCTACATGTGATCGACACGGCTGCCAACCTAGTTTATTAACCTAAAAATACAAATAAAATGTTTAAAAAAAACAAACAAAAAACACTCGTGTTGCCCCTGATGTTATGAATAATAAGGGAAGTAATGAAAAAGTACTCATTATGACAAGAGCAACACTGAAACACATGGTCACTGCGGGTACCTCGTGTGTTGGGCTGGATTTGTGCGGACTGAGGTGGGTTTCGGACTTGGGCGTGAGGTGTGCGGTCTCCGACTTGCTGGAAGAAGAGCCTGACTTGCTGAAGCTGATGGTGGGCAGCTCTCGGTGCTTGGTGACGGGCGAGCGCTCCACCCTGGACAGCCCTGCAGCGTGCGGCGTGGCCCCCATGCGCAGAGCCGCGGCCACATCTAGCAGGAGAGAGAGGAGGAGGAGGATAATCCGTGACACGAGTGGACAAACGGCCGGGCCATCTCACTGGTTAACCTGGTTGAATCCGTGAGCTGCAAGATGGGTGAGGTCCCTGGTTGACATGCAGGAAGCTCAAGGATGAACGTGGCTGATTAAACAGTGGAGGGAAAAAAAAAAAATCCTGTGTCCATCTGTCTGAGGTCAGAGGTCACGCTACCTTGTGCCAACGTGTGTCACACCAGCGCTGTTAAGGGGCTTAACTGGTTTCTAGCTGCAAAGACATTTCGCACTTGAGCCCACGAGCCCTGACCCTCAGGGGATGGTGAGAGATACAGACAAGCTCGGTCCCGGTGTCGGACCGTTACGGTGGCGGTGCAGGTGGGATGACGGGGCGGAACATGCCGTGCTTTTGAGACAGTGCCCAACACAAATCATGAGTAACAGAGGCGGAGAGCGTACCAAGCGGGTCATTACCCTCGGGGCAGGAGAGAGTGTCACCTCCCTCGAGACTCCAGAAGGCTATTTCACCCAGAGACACCATGTCCCATGAGCCACCAGTGCAGTCTAAAACACACGAACAGTGTAGGAGAAAGAGGTTTGATACACAGAGGACGAGAGATTTGGACCAGACTTGCGCTGCTGTTACATTTCAGGCAGTTGTGGCTGGGGTTTCTTTATAATGGTTATATTAGACACACACACACGCACGCACGCACGCACGCACGCACGCACGCACGCACGCACACACACAGTTGAATTGCCATTATTGATTGATTAGCGATACACTGGTATTAAAATTATATTAGGCATCATTTCGTGTTCCTACTGCAGAGTGAATAATAAAAAGCCCTGAGAGGACGCTTCCCTGCTGGGACGGTTTAAAAATGGATTTGGATGCTTTTGAAGGCATTTTTCAACGTTCTTGGTTTTGATTTGTTCCAGAAGCCCTTTTTGAATGAGCGGATTTATTTTGAAAGAATCCAAGATTTTACACAACGAGAGGCAAATTATGGTTCGGCACCGAGTCCACTAGCAGATTGTCTTAAAACATGACAGAAAGAGCAGATTCTATTTCTCTGTTCTGAGAGTCATCAACCACAAGATGTTACAACCACAAGATGTTACTACATAGTTACACTGTTAATTTCAAATTTTACCAAAATTAATATACAGTTTTGATAAAAGTAAATGAACCAAAGTGGTCCATTTTTTTCACCTGTTTGTTTAATACTCATTAAAACAGAAAAAAAAACACTCAAAATCCTCTGTTGGAAAACTACCTGCAGTGAAGACTCTATCATGAGTAAAAGTCATGGACAGCTTACCTCGCTCTGTCGTCAGGCCCACCCCGTTGGTCAGAACCGAGAGGCTGGGATTGTTGAGGAGGCTTGAGCTGGCCAGGTCCACCTTCGAGGCCTGCAGTCGAAACTTCTCCAACTCCTGGGACAGCAAGCCAAACTGTTCGCTCTGGCTGCGGCATTTCTCCTCCAGCTCTCGGACCTTTGACTACACACGACGTAACAAACACAATATAACAGTAAGAACAGTGATGCAGACTTTCAACAGGAGAAATCCACCTTTTAACGCTGTTAGGTGAGACATCATCAGTTTGTGATAATCTAGATATTTCAGTGGTAACAGTTTCATGTGGTTCTTTAACTAATGTTTCTTCTGAACAAACTTTAATTTAAAGACAAACAGTTGATGTTGTTTTTGCCTGAGTGAGTGAAACAGTGACTGAATGTAGGGATGTGTTTTAAGGTGGATTTCTCCTTTCATCAAAGATCTAACAGAGTAAGACAAAGTTAAAGTAACTTTCTTAGTAAACTGTCAGTGTCATGCAGAAACTTTTTGTGCCTTTACAGCCATTTTCTTGGTAACTATGGAAACTTTTTTTTTTTTTTATCATTACTGTCCGCACGTTTGACACATCGAATGTCGTGTGATTTTCCAGACTTTTTGATTGTTTTGGTAAACTGACAAATGGAACAACACACTACGGGAAATGTACATTACTGCATTATGACAAAATGGTTTCTGCACGACAGACAATTTTGGCTGAAACATTTGTTATGAGCTGCAAACACAAAGCGTTACAGGTTGAGTGGAAAAGAAACAGGAGTTGGTCAGGTAGCGCACTTTATGAGACATTGCATGTTGCTTCTGTCTTACGTTCACGTCAACAAGACAGCAGGAGTTATTTGCCAGAACACTACAGAGGTTTTATCTCGGCCCTACTGTGTTTCTATATGCGGCTGATTTCACTTCCGGCTGCGGTGGGAGTTTCCTGGCAGGCAGATCTGAGAAAAGCCTCTGCACGAAACTGTGAACAACATTTCCTGTCAGCTCTCACCTACGCAAAGCCGACTCGGTAGTCGGTCATTATCTAGCAGCACTGTGCTGAAGTGGTAACGAGCGCTAAAACACTGGAGAGGAAATCACTTTTAAACCTACAAACAATAATCTGACTCAGTGATGAACTGTGTATATGGCGTAAGATCAAACATGATAAACGTGCTAAGTGTTCTCACTGCAGCTGTAACAGTTACCTGGCCTCATGTGAATGACCTGATTTACACACACGTTGTTAACCTAAATAAAAAACCTCAGCATCAAATGAGCTCCTGCTGAAGGACTGTTGTACTCTGCTTCTAATTCACCCACATGTATAAAACACAAAACACTCAATAAACACTGTCAAGTTGAAGGAGTTAAAAAAAGGTGACCGAGGTTTGGTGGTTTTATCTACAGGATGAGGTGGGGGTGGTGGGGGGAGGAAGGGGGCAGGAAGATACATTATTTGGCCCAGGTGGTCAAGCAGTACCTGCATGCAATCCAGTGTACTCTGGTTAGCAAAAAGAGAAGACAAAAAAAGGGCATACAAAAACAAACACATGCTTGTGAAACAATGAATCTGGGAAAGACAAAACGTATTAAAGTAGAAACACGGCAGTCTGAGTCCAAGTCGGCAAGAAAATCCTGTCAGAAGCCAGAATCACTAGAATGTCTCTTGGCCCTCGGCAGCCTACACCTGCCTTTCCAGTGAACCCTCGCAATTCATTATAATCCTCCAAGAACAGGTCTAGAACAGATTGTGACAGGCTGTGTGTTGACTTGGCAACAAAGCTCGGGCTCTCGGGAGGGAAAGAGACTTTCTCCTGTGATGCTCTGGGTTTAAATAGAGAGACAGAAAGTGAGAGAAACGAAGCCAGGAGGAAGGAAGCGAGTCGTTTAAAAAAAAAAATACAGGAGCAGCTATACTCTACCAGCTCCCTCTGCAACACAAGCTGAGTCAACTCCTAAAATAAAATACACACTTCTTTAAGGAACAAACTCTCGTAACAAAATGCAGCGTGTGAAATAAGGAGCACGGACAACATGTGCAGTCATCAACTGTGGGTGATGAAATTTGGTAGTTTTTGCTGCAGCCAGTGCTGCAGTGTTTTTGATCTTTTTTCTTTTTTTTCACCATTCAAATTCAGGAGCCAATCGGACAGACGGGGATTTCAACCGTCATCGGCTGTCTGGATTCATTTTGAATTCAAAGTGTGTGGTGCTCACAGAGCGAGCAGAAACCAACACAAAGCAGCGGAGAAGCCATCTGTTCAAACCGTTTTCAGCCCCGACAAGTGCTGCAAAAATACAGGGATTTTTTTTTGTGCAACAGCTCCTCAGCCAGGTGTTTAGATAAAAGACGAGAGCCCACTGAACTGTACTTCTCTGCTCCTTCAGGGGCAGTCGGACGTGTGTTGGGAGAGAATTTAAAATGACACTCTTTTTGCTTGGTGTTTGGGAGATAAAAATGTTTTTAGAAATAAATGTGATCTCATCTCCCCACAGTCTGTTTTTACTAAACACTGGTAGCTTTGAATTTTACGCATATGCATTTATGCCTACCTCAGGGCTTCACAGTGTGGTAATAAAAATATGACGGGGTATAAAAATCATTTCTTTGCTCTTCTACTCTGCTGAGCAGTCACAGTGGGGTAATATGAACTCACCTCCAGCATCTGAACCACTCCTTCATGCTCCCTCTTGGCGAATAACTGAGCCTGATGATTAGAAAGACATTAAAATCATTGTAACATTGGCTGTTTGCTCATAAAATTCGAATTCCCGGCACAGCGAGCTCTGCTGACAAAACTTGATGTTTTATAGGCGCCCAAAGGTTGCCTCCTGCTGGACAAAGCAGCGCCCCATTTGCCTCAATCCCACTGAAAGCAGCCTAAAGACCACAGGGGTGTGATTTTAGCAAGAAAAAAATGCTTTTCAAATACGTGAAGGGTTTTAGAGGGTGTGTCTCTTACCCGCTGTAACCGTTTGATCTCATCCTGTTTGAACTTAAGGATAGCCAGTGCCTGCTCATGTTCCAATTCCAGCTGCTGCCTTCGCTCGGCGACCTCTCGCATATGCTGTTTACAAAGAGAACAATGCAGGAGAGGTATGGCACAGAGAAAAGTCACACACACACACACACACACACACACACACACACACACACACACACACACACACACACACACACACACACACACACACACACACACACACACACACACACACACACACACACACACAGACAGACAGACAGACAGACAGAGGAAGCCTCTAGAAGTACCTTTAGGACCTGCTCTAGGTTCTCCAGTTTGGCACGGAGTCTCTGGTTCTCCTCGAGAACTGAATTGTGTTGAGCGGTCACTTCAGAGAGATCTTCCCTCAGCTCCTCATTCTCAGCCCGAGTCTGAGGAACAACAGCGGGTTAACTGACTGGATCACCCAGGAGCCTTTCTGGTGGTGTCACTGCATCCCCAGACTTTCAGCATTTAGTTGGTGAGTAAACGATTAGTACAACTGACCACAATGACGACCACAACTATGAAACTGATACCCATTTTATGGATAAAAAAAAAAAAGGGCTTCATCCTCTTCCTCGAAGAGGCTTGACCGGGCGGAGAAACACTGACCTGGTCGAGCAGCTGTGCCTTCCTCCTGAGGAGATCTGCCTCCTCCTTTAGTTGCTCATTTTTGCCTTGCTCATCCTCAAGCTGGCTCTCCTGTTAGAAAAACACAACGTTCAGATAAAGGTGAGCTCCACGTTCCCCCGGTGGTCAGTCTGTCCACCACAACGATGATTAAACCAGACTGGAGGGCTGCCAGAGAGCACGAGAGAAAGAAATACCGAGGCGAGAAGATCTGCTTACCAAATCCAGACATCTCTTCTGTCGCTTCTTTACTTCATGCTCAAGGTTTTCACATTCTTTTCTCTTCTTGCTCAGCTCACTTTCCTGAACCGACAGCGATGACACAGATAGTTATAATGAATCCTTACTCTGAAAACTAAATCTAGTTCTTCACTTTAATCTCTAAAGCTGTCTATATACTGTTTCCATCAAAACCATGTTTAATACAATGAAAGATGATTTACATGTACATTTTTCAAAACAGAATACATTGGCTTTGGTTTCCATATTGACCTCTGACACAACGGCAATGAGGTATTACAAAGCTTAACATCCTTTAATTATTCTAAATGCAGCTTACATGCAGCAGCAGCATCAGAGAAATCAGCTTATTTCAGCACGGCCACAGGACCTATTTCAAGTATTACCTCTGGGACTGTGAGGGGGAATGCTACACAACAGACATGCTAATTGCAGACCACCAGCAGCTGACTGGAAGAGATACTGTACCAGTGATGACACAGCAAGACAATAACGATAATTAAACTGCAATCTGTGGTCTGATTTGCTCGGTTGTGGATCAGCCGCAGCTCCGCAGGCCACAATAAAGTGTATGTGAAGGTAAAGTACTACTTCTAGTTGCACTCATTAGGACTTAAATGTCCTGTCAGCTGCAACATTTCTCACTGAAGTCTTCACTCATCGTGACTCCATATTTCTTCTTCCAATTTGGAGCGACCTGTTCTCTATGAACTAAATCGCCATGCTGGCCGGAGGATGGAGGAGACTACCACAGTTACTGACAGCTTGTTTTTTTTCTCTGACTCTTTTCTGTATTATAACCTGAACAATAGACGGAGCCATTGTCAAATAGGCCAAAGTCAAACAGGTTATATGAGCGTGCAGGTGATTCTCTGAATTCCTTGGATTAAAAATAATTACAGCCATGCCAGCAGATCTGAGGCTGCAGTTGCACACAGCTGCGCACTGAGCGAACATCAGCGCGCCATAATGCACAAAACAGCACTGCTAATACGCTAATGTTTAGCATGGATGGTTTGTTTTGGTATAAATGTTTACCATGTTGACCATATTCATTTATTTAACATTAATTTAGTGTGTTAGCGTGCTATTTGCTGATTAGCACTGAACATAAAGTCCCGCTGAGGCTGATGGTACTGTCATTAGTTTTGTACGTATTTCGTCATAAACCAAAGTATCGGGGTAATTTCATGTTTTACTTTGGTTCAATCCACGTACATAAGACATAAGGGAACATTGACGTGCCTCAAGGCTCAAAATCTTGGTCCTCTTTTTTTTATTAATGACCTACCGTTGACTTGTTCTGAATACTGTGTTAGTCTCTATATTGACAATACAGTAATATACACATCTAAAACTAATGCAGTCTGATTTTATTACCCTACAGCGCTGGCTTGCTGCTATGAATTTATAACCCAATAAAACTTAATTTCACACAATGATTTTTTTTTAACTCACCGTAATCTCATCAAAATCTAAAGCGTATTTGTGTGTTATTGCCCGTCTTGATGGTACGCCCCAGCAAAGAGTTGAACACACCAAATACTTTGATCCATGGCTCTAATTTAAATACCATATACTACCAAGAAAATGAATCCTATAGGTTTTCTTTAATTTTCCAGAAACTGCTTTTCATTTACTGTTAAAAAGAAACTTGCATTTCAACTCAATTTACCAATATTGAATTATGCTCATGTTTTATATCAGGCTGCATCTAAAACTAATCTTTTTCATATCAATATAGTTTATAATAGATTATACTGATTTGTTCTGGGCTGTCCTTTCTTAATTTATCATTGCGCAATATATAAAACTCTTCTTTTCTCCCATCACAAGAGGACAGCAACATTGGCTGCAGTTTATTTTTAAATGTATCATCACTATTTAAGATAGTTTATAATAAGTGACTCTAATTATCGATTGTAACATTCTATAAAGCTCTTATTATATTTCACAGCAGTATCCAAGTCAATATCTAAGAAAGCTTTCATGTTTAAAGTTCTGATTGGAATAATCTACCTGTAATTATTAAATCCATATTACCATTTCACACGGGCCATATCCTGTTATGATCGGGTCAGCTGCACATATCCATAATAACACCTCTATAACTACGTTTTATAACTTCTGTACTTCGTGCTATTACTGACATTAATACTTTCTATAATCTATGAATGGTGAATTTTTATGCTCTGCTTGGAATATAATGTTCTTTTTTTGTGTGTTGATGTTTTGATATCATTGGTTAAATCTTATATCTACATGTATTTATATTGTATTACTGTTGAGGTCTCGCTGAGAAGGTAAATTAGATGGTAAATCTGAAGGTTCTTCATGACAAAGAATTGATCATTTTCTAAATTTGACCAAATGATGGCGCTAGAAGAAAATGAACATACACATCACCCTGTGGACGTGATTACTGCCTGCACCAAATACCACAGCTATCCATAAATAGCTGTTGAGATATTTCAGTCTGGACCAAAGCGCTGGACTGATGGTTGTCCCTGATGTAGCTAAAAATATCCGCTGCATGTTTTCTGGGTAAACATAGTTTCTGGGGAGCTCAGTGTTTACTCAGCTGATGTCATGTAACTCATGTATTCTGCTGTATGATCCAACTTTACTTCCATGACCAAGTCATGCTCTATGAAAGTCTATGAGGTAAGATTAAAAATAATCTTTTCAACAAACCAAAGCTTCACCATGTTCTGCACTAGACACTGCGGCGTTTAAAAGCTGCACATCACCTCTCAAAACTGACAGAAAAGTGCAGCTTTGTGTGTCTTCTGTGCGAGCAATGAGTGCAGTTTAGACATGATCCTGAAGGACAAAAAAAAGTCAAAAGAAAACTAAGTACCAAACAATAACAGCATGTAGACTGTGCAGCCTGACAGACAGATACTGTGCTTCTGCACTGTGCCTTGTAATCACTTCTTCCTATATTTAAATGTATTTTTAGCCGGTGTGGTATAAAATGTCAGCACTTTTGTTATTGTCTGAAATTCCCATTTCCCATCCTGGTAAAGAATGTGAACACAGAGCTGAGAGGCAATGCGGTCTATTTAAACCACCAAACCTACTTGTAGAATCAGCGAGGGTGATGTGCAACTCTTCTGTTTCCAAGGGACAAGATCAAAATAATCCCAGCATTACATAACAAATCTGACCGTAGTTTTTCCTTCAGTGGCAGTCGGCTCAGTCACACTACTGATATTCAAGCTTTAGCTCCACACGAAAATGCAAAGTGGAAGGCAAAGCTAGATCCTTGCAATTAGGCACAACATGCAGATACTGCTGAGTGAGTGTGTATGAACGACTGGCGAGAGGAGAGGCCTGGCGTAAAGCCGGTGACATTCGCTAACCTTCTGCATTACTAACCCTCTAAATCAAGGGCAAGCAACAGCTCTAATTCCTGCAAAGCATTGGATCACATTGTTTCTAAAGGAACTTTAAGGAAGTGTTTGGCTGAGCAGCATGTGATATGTGCAGTAGAAAAAACCCTGCATGCTGGTGGTCTGAAGGTTCCCCTAAACAACAGGGCCATTTTCCAGTGTTAGCTGAGCGTAACAGTGGATGCTCTCACCAGAAACTGTAGGCGCTGCTCCTCTGTGTGCTCCTCCTCACGGGAGGGGGTCGGGCTGAGGCCCGGCGGGGGCGTCACTCGCAGCCCCGACTCCTCCTCCTCTCCGGGAGTCTCCTCACACCTGGATGGAGCTTCATCTAATGCCACACACGGGGTCTCTCCTGCAACCTGACAGGGACAGGAAGGACGGTTCGGTCACTTTACATTCACGCAGGTGATCTAGAAAAGATCCTGATCAAATAGGATGAACACTGTACATTAACCCGTTGTGCTCCCCCCCACTGTGAGAGAAGGATTAGCAGCAAGCCTCCTTCCCAGTGGTCCACCTACAACTATGAATAATCCAGGGGGGATCCCTCTGGGCTCCAACATGAGTGGGACACATTAGCAGAGAGGCCGTCCTTTCTAATTAGGCTGTGCGAGGTGACTTGATGTTTCACAGTAGCCGATTTTCTGAACCAATTACTGTTACACACATTCATCTTTATACACTGTACGAGTCCTCTAACTGAGACCCAGGTGGGGGGAGGGGTGGGGCAGGCAGACACTGGTTAATTGTTAAGAGTCGGGAATCAGTATCTAATTTTAGAGCAAGCCTACTTATGTTCAGAGTAGAACTGTGCTAGTGCAGCCAAGGCCATGACCCAATAACAGGATCAAAGGCGCTATGCCATGTGCTGCAAAGGGGCTCTCTTCCTTACACTCTCCTTTCTTTTTACACCGAGAGACATATCACTGATGGAGAAATTCGTTAGCTGCGATGAGAATCCACCCTAAAACACGCCCACTCAAACCAACCGTTGCAGAGCAAAGAGAGCCGTCCGCAGATAGAAGTCTCATTTGTTTCCTCTAATCCATGCTAAGTTTGGATAAGATGTTAACATCCAAGGTTTAAATAATAAATAAAAACAAGACAGCAAATGTAACAAAACCAATTACATTGTATTATGATCTGCTGACAATTAAAAAAATGAACAGATTCTGTTGAAACGGATTTTCAGTATGATGATATTGTCAAGAAAGACAATATATACAAAAGCTGCCCTGGGACCACAGACTCCCTTCTTTAAGACACGTTTGACCTTTTTTGTATCTATTTAATGTGAAGGTTGTTCCTTCAAACAGCAGCTGCAGGTGATATGAAGCATTCGTCTCTGCAATCACGGTGGAACACCTGAAACCAGGTTCATCCTCAGAATCATCGATGATGAAAAGACTGCATGTTCAGAGGGAGCCGTGGTGCCGTTTCAGGTTCAGTAAGAAATTTGATTTATGACAAGATGAAGAAGAAGAAGAGGAGTTTCTTCTGGCTGATGTGTGCAGTCATTATTATTTTTTAGAAAACACTGAGCTGACACTAAAAACAACCTGCCAATAACAGGTAAAATGGCTTTCATGAAGTGAATGACAGCTGAATCTGTTTGATATAATGCTCTATGATACCAAGATGCTCATTTCCCACCATCTGTACTACATGCAAGATGAACATCATGCGAAGGTTTTCTGGCACCACACTGTTTTAAATGCAGCTACACACAGGTGCTAAATGCAGCCAGCCTTCCTTTCACACGTGAAGCAACTTTGATCAGTCAGGAAGTTTTGCTGTTTTCTAGGATGTACGTTCAGTCACCACGGTAGATGCAGGAGACTTCAATACAGGGCTGGAAACTTGATGTGACTGCTCAGCAACCCGTCGGAGGCATGTCTGTGAAGTTGAGCAAGGCTATCCCCGGTTTATCTTTTGGATACGAGACCAGATGGTGTTAGTAGTGGTGACGAAAGGCCAGCAGGAGGCACTAATTCCTTTGGCCCCTGGACAACAACAGTGCACAGGAATGAGGGCTTTAAACGGGTGAGTTTTCTGCTCCTGAGTCTAAATGATGGTTAGTAAAGATCCATCACAAGTGCACAAGATGCACCAGGCGAGCTCGGCATCCTGGCAAAACTCCAACGCTTGCATTTGGTCAGTCGTAGTTCAAGCAGTCAGTCTTCTTGTAATTCTTAATTAGCCTACAGAACTGCATATCCATTGAGTGGGCTGGCTTAAAGTGAGTAGAGTTTGCTGCTACGATCTGGCAGCCATGCGCTCAGGTGGAAGAAAACACATTAGCCTTAGAGGTAATGTCCCTACACAAATTTAAACAAACCCAATCTTTTTATTATCATTCCGCTTCTCTTTAATTTTCTGAACTCCTTCTTTGCATTAAGCACGTCTGACCTGGTCATACCGTCACAGACACCCAATAATGTAACGTATTGCTATGAATATACAGGTCAAATTCTTTAAAAAGAGCAATCCTCTGTAAGGCGAATGTGACAGCTCACAATGAGTTCAAAGCAAACATAATCAGGGTTCAGGCGACATGTGATATAATTCTGACATGATTTTGACGAATGGGCACAGAGGGGGAGGAATATTACATAATGTCTCATTTATACAATGTTGGTATGAATAAAGGGGCCGTCACACAGAGCATTAGACCGAAGCTTAGGCTATTATGAATCATTTCAAAGGTTTATGTGCCAACACACTAACCTAACAGCAACTCACTGTGACCTCACAGGCTGAGCATGTTTCAGATACGGTGCACAGTTTCAGTCTCATATGGACCATGAAGAGAAAACGCCAAATTCAAATGTGTCCCACATACAACAGAAAAACACAACAAAATATGTAAAACAAAAACAAAGTTTTTTTGAGTTATTGCATAGTCTACAATAAATGAGCTGCAATGTTGAGGGAAGCGAAACGAAGAAAAACCCTCATCTGTCATTAATTCTGCGTGCACGTGGAGTTCCTGTCCCCCCTTTACAGTTCCTACATTCAAGTCCTGCCTGGAAAGTACTACAGTCCCCGTTTAAGTGAGTATTTGAAAAGAATATAAATAAATAAATGTTCAGATAGTTTTATTTGGGATTTTATTTTCAATGAATTCTGCAAAAATGTTCAATTAACCGTTAAACTGAGCTGCAGTGAGTCTTATTTAAAAAGATACAAATCTAAATTTACCCAGCAAAAAAGGACAAAATCATCCTTCTGGGCATCACACTCACTTGAACCAGTGAAGGAAGAAATCTCCACGTTTCAATCTTATCAGTTAAACAGAAGAAACCTCAACTCTCTTCAGTGACTTTTATCAGCTCAAGAATATTTCTGATATTTTAATGAAGATAAAAAAAAAGGGTGAATCACGTCAGAGCACGATTACAGCAGGAGGTGTAAACGTTGGTTTAACTTAACATGAACAAAATGGTTAATTTATGATCTAGACAGATACATCATCCAGTATATTGACAAGAATTTGGTGCTTGCTTTGGTCTAAAGTGGTCACAAACAGTCAATAAGTGTTTTTGCATAAATTACAATTAGCAAAAATAATGTAAGAAATAGAGTATTGAGATCAAGCCTCTGTCATTCAGCAGAAAAAACAACAACACTAGAAAGCTGTACAGCTGTAAGGTAGCATGGTTTAAGGATTTGATAGAGATAGCAGGTTTGTTTTTCAGCATTTTATTGATATTTTGAAGAACGCGGATTCGTTTTATGGAACTTTATGAAGTGAGTCTTTAGTTGGAGGAGACTGATATCTAAAAGTCTGACATCAAAGTGATTGTGTATATTGATTTGCTGATGTATTATGGTCGTCTCAGCCTTTCATTAAATATGTATTAACAGCCAACAAGTCAATGTCCTGGTGATGAATTTCTGGTCAAGCAAATGGTCTAATTTAAAGAATCAGCTTCATGCAGTTCAACTTTAACACCGTCAGCTTCAGAGTGGAATGAATTCTACACACTGAGACGTCTGTACTAATACTGTACCACAATGTGTTCTGCTCAACACAAACACACCTTACTCCAGATGGCACTGGAGTCTCATTAAATAGAATAAAATAGATTATAAAGCCTTTGTTGTCATTGTGTTGTGAGAAAAACAACAAAATTAGGAGTGCAAGTTCAACATGGTGCATTATAAATAGATATAAGTGAACAAAATAGAATAAATATAGAAATAAATACACAAGTATAACATGAGGAGATTGCACGAGAATATTGGACATCAAATAATACTATAGCACATAGAATGATTATTGCAATGATACTATTTCACGCTGAGGTGGTTTTACTGCACGTAGGATGGTATCATTACACATCAAGTGATCAATTGAAACATGAAGCAGATAAAGCTCGGAGGACAAAAGATGCTTAACGTTAATGTTAACGTGCTGGTTGTCATTGTTTCTCTTTAAAAGGACAAACAGCAGGTCATATCAGCTGCTAATAAAACGATTCAACCTGAAGATATGCCGAGATGAAAAGGTTTGCGGTTGTCGGGTTTGAGTCCCTCTGCGAGCCAGCGGGCAAACAGACTTCATCAAAACACTGCTTTGTTGTTTACGTGGTAAACAAAGTGTCATTCTGTCACACAGCTGTAGAACCAGAGAGCTGCTCCGACAGCTCCAGCAGACGTCCGCTCTGGGGGGGGGGGGGGGGGGGGGGGGGGGGGGGGGGGGGGGGGGGGGGGGGGGGGGGGGGGGGGGGGGGGGGGGGGGGGGGGGGAAAAAAACACGATCGTGTTCAAATCATTTCAGGGGTCAGACTCTCCCAGTTTAAATTTCAATTCAAGTTCAGATCAATAAGCAAAGCAGATCAACATTCACTTCTGTATTACTGTAAAATATGGAGAGCCAAATCAATCAGGAGGCTGCTGTTGTTTCAACATTTAAATACATATTTAATCAACATTTGCTGCTGAGTAAATTTTTACTTTTGATGTGCAGACTGAGCAGCTTCGGCACAAACATTTCTGTGAATGAATTCAGTTCCATCTGATCTCATTTTCAGGTTGGATCTGCAGGTTGTGAACATCAGTTCAGCTGCAACTCAAAACTGCTTCTGTCCTCTCAGCATGCAGAGCTCGGCGGGATCTTATGACTTGTAGTTAGTTCAAACTCTGTAGACTCACATGTTGAGTTTTGTTTACTGTTGAGGTGAACAGTAAACATCCTAAATCAAAGCATTCTTGTCCTTTTTCAGCTCTCAAGTACATCTCAAACTCTTTTGGTAATCTTCTGACTTAGTCAAAAAGTGAACCATTAATTATAAAAGAGTAAATGTTTAGGCTGCTTAGTGCTCTTTGAAAAATGCACGTTCAATAAGACACAAAGAAGTCATTATCTTCTGTACGTGTCTTTGACTGAGGGGATATTCACAAACTGAACTAAAAACAGAGCAGCGCACACGTAAGGACAGAAATGAAAGTGAATTCAAAGTTAAGTAAATATTCTGCAGGATGTGTGAACAGTCGTATTTACCAGCTATTAGTAAATGAGCTGGTGAAGGGTCAGCCATGTCCGCGGTGTGTCTTCGAACGTATTTTTGTCAGACGAGGTCCCAATTTAGAGGCTCATGTTTACTGACACACAGTGAGGTGCCAGTGCGCAGACTTCACACTGATGTGGTCCATGTATACTAAAGGATCAAGTACACTCTGGGCCCATGCGTACTAAAGCAGGGTCAGATCCCATTCAGCAGGCCCAGAATGCCATAAGCACATTGGTGTAATCCCTGCAGACTACTGAAACGGGTAACTGGATCACTTCTTTTAAAAGCACCTTAATGGATTGGCCTGGCCGTTGATTTTCTTTTTAATACGGAACATATCGATGTTCACCCATCAAACACTCTACCCACCCTGTCACTAAGTCGCTCCGTCTAAATTCTACATCTGGAAGCTCCAAAATACGACCGTTACAAAACCGTGTTTCTGACAGGATGTCCTTGACTAGGCCTCATGCTTGTCCCGTTTGTAAGAAAGTGGCACTCCATCACAGCCCGGGGTGGGATTTATTGCAGGATTTACTGAAATGAATATTACAAAAAACAACAGCTACACGACCTAAAAGAAGAATCCCCTTAGCTGTGAGTCATATTGTTGTACTAAGATGGGGCATGTAACATACTAATAACCTTTCAGAATAAGCTGCTGATTTCAACATCCAGCACAAATGCAACACCCGCTGCCTTCAGCCAGTTCTCTCACACTCCCAGTTTGTCAGGACACTGACTCGTTTCCAATGTTAAGTCTTAACTTTGAGATCCTGCACGGCTTGGGCTCCACACTAAGCAGACAAATATGAGTTTAGCCAAGTAGAAGAGGCTACAATGGACCTGAACACAGAGACGACACAACTCACAAGACAACCTACCCCTTTCGTGTGATCTGTGGCAACGTCAAGGCTTCCCTTGGCCTGCTAGTTATCCAGAGCGGGGCGAGATAGAAAAGTCTTTAGTGCGGCTGGAGTCTTACCTACCACCCAAAACCCTCTCACCGCTGCCACAGCAACAGAGAGCGGATTACTGGACTGTACCATTCTGTTGTTAGAGGGGATTAGAATTCACACAACATGGCCCCTTTCTGGGTGTGCGCGTGCCACAGGCAGTGCGTGTGTGCGTCCCACAAATGAGAGATTACCACAATCGGCATTCTCATTTGAGCTTCACAGGCAGAGAATTTACTCTACTTCACAGGCTGTGGAGAATTTAACTAAAAAGTCCATCAATAAGATGTGCACCTTTGAAGTGATGTAAACTGATATTAATGAAACAAAAGCTGTGCCTTTAAAATCTATCTCCTAAAATAACACCAGAGAAATGACATTTCCACTATTACAGATGTTCACTGATGTGGAGAAATTAAATTCTACATCTACAAATACTGCCCAGACTGTATTATGTAACCGAGTCATATATTCATGTGACTGATATACTGTGTCACGGCATCACCTCTGCGATGAAGAACTGTTTTTAAGAACTGAATACAGAGAAGACCGGCATTAAATGTAAAAGAGGATCAGAATGTGTGACTTTGGTATCTTTGATCAGGCCCAAGTTCAAGACAGGGAATCATCTCATTATGGCTTGTGGCAGATTAGTATCGAGTCCAACGACAAGCCATTATATAACACTGCAAAACAGCCTCCACGCCAACATAAACAAGGTTTGGAAACAACTCCGACGGCTACATTTGATATATTTTATATTACTAAACGATGAGCAGTCGTATCCCGTAGTACCAATGCAGCATAAATGTTTCAAGGTGTACGTACATAATCTGGTCCATTTGTAGAAACATACTTATCTCTGAAAAATGTCTAAAAGCAGTGTTTTTTCGTCAGTTTTATTGTGCAAAGATATGAATCACTTCCCTTTAGTCATACTGATTAAGACCAACAGCGGTCAGCATATTTTTCTTGCGTTTTTAAATTAGGAGGGTGCAGGGGGCTTTACCTTCTCTTCCTCCTCCTCCTCCTCCTCCACAGTGTCCCCACACTTCTCCGGGCCTGCGTGGTCAGGGCTCTGGTGGTGCTGCTGTCGGGATGATGTGACCGACAGCTGCCTCTGGAGCCGCAGCACCTCCTTCTGAGACTCCCTGAGAAGCTTCTCAAATTCCACTCTGCCGGATGGGACAGGAGAGCCCTGCGCGCGCACACGCACGCACGCGCACACGCACACACACACACACACACACACACACACACACACACACACACACACACACACACACACACACCAAAGACAGCTAAAAGATCACTGCAGTTTCAGTTCAGCACATTATTGTTATTTCAGGGTTTAATTGCAATTTTCCAACTGCAGTCCAAGTACAAAACAGATTCCAAGAATAGACAGACTGTGTAATCATCACTAAATGTTGTATTGTTCTTTAAATTTATAGCTGACTTCAAAACACTCTAAAATATGTCGTTAGTAGGAAGTTAAACAGTCAAAGTTGACAGTACATAACTAAAAACAAAAACACAGTAAATCTGTTTCTGGGTCATGGAGGTCCAGCAGTCATTTGATTTGAACACAATGTTTTGATGGTCCACTTCAGCTGGAGACCAACGTGGGATTCAGCTCAGATGGTCTCACTAGATCAATGTACAGCTCATCCCGTAATACCCTTTATTTTGAAACCGAACAGATGTTCACATTCAAGAGACTCAGGACTTAAATCACTGGTAATTAAAAACAGGCACTCAGTGAGGCAGCATGTTCCTGCACTGTCATCTATCTAGACATCAGCGGTGACGCAGCCTTTGTAATACGGGTTTAAGTGGAGGCTGGGATGAGCAGTACCCTTGTTGTCCAGCAGAGAGCGACCTTGTGGCATTATGCCTGACGGTGAGGATGAGTGCGGTTGGATGAATCCAGGGGGTAAAACGAATCAGCCTTTCAGTCAAAGATGAAGTTCGGTCCATATCAGTGAACACAGTGAGTCTGGTTACTGAGGAGTTGTGTTAGAAATACCTTGGCGGTGCCCAGCCGAGCCTCCAGCTCTCTGCACTCCTGCTGCAGGGCTGCAATCTCCTTGTCCTTAGACAGTAGTGCATCGGCGTGCTGGGCGAGGTCTCGGGCTCGCTGTCGGGCAAATGCCCTCTTGTACTGCTCCACCGACCCGGGTCTCATCAGGGATGGGGAATTCACCTGCAGAGGAAACGTATTCATCATCAGAAAGGACAAGGAGAAGAAGTCTTAACTACACTCTGACTGACAAATGACACACGAGGGCAAACTGCCTTGAACTTTTAAATGACCCAAGTTCTTACAAAGTCTCATGTGGTCTGCAGGACAGGCCGCTGTAGACCTGCAGAATCAGCAGTGGAAAGCAGAGCAGACCTCACTGATCTAACAGGGCAGTCGCTGCTGTAGTCAGAGGCCAGCGAAGTTAGAGACTCTCTTTTGGTGTAGTTTTATATTGCTGTGCTGAGTGAGCAGCAGGGGGTGAAGGTTGTGTCAAAGCTCTGGTGAACAGGTGCACACTGAACACACAGCAGCTAGGAATAAGATCGGT
This sequence comes from Brachyistius frenatus, assembly GCF_029030835.1. Classification (NCBI taxonomy): domain Eukaryota; kingdom Metazoa; phylum Chordata; class Actinopteri; family Embiotocidae; genus Brachyistius; species Brachyistius frenatus. The sequence continues at coordinate 3,988,010 of NW_027210633.1, read as the reverse complement.
GCTAATTCAGCTGCTTATTTAACTACAGTGGCTCTGGAAATAATTCATGACATAATTGTGATGGATTAGATTTTATTAGGTGTTGACATGATTTGTTAGGAGAGTAGACATGAATCAGTCTGATGATTAACATCTGGATCTTCCTGGAAAAACATCTGTATTCTACCAGAGACTGTGTATAAACATCTAAACCTACATCAGAAAGTAGTCGCTAGGAAAACAGAAATACATTTAGCTGAAGCTGTAGATTTTGATACTCTGTATGCCACTTGTACAGTAAATAGTACACAGTATTGATCTGCTTGTCTTCTCACGGTTTTCTTCCCCCAGTTCTCAAAGTCCTGCACACATATACATTCAACCAGAGTATTTACAACTGCACACCCCACACTGATTAAGAGATGAAACAGAGATGAGAAATGCATCTCTCAAAGAATTCCTCAAGAAACCTTTCTTGATGTCGAGGTACAGATGAGATCTACATTAGTAGGAGAAAAAAAAAGAAGTAAAACTATCGTAAGGTGTAAAGTACTGCGTTTAAGAACTGTAATTAGGGATGTAATTGTTTAAAGGATTTTATTCTTGACTCCTGCATTTGATTTCTATAATCAATCATCTCTTCTATAAAATAATATATTACATCTCACCGGACTTCCTGGAGTGAAAACCTGAGTTCATTTAGCTATTGTGGTGATGCATTCAATTATTCAGTAGGTTGCTGGTATTTCACAACAAGGCTCCCATTCATCAACACGCTCGGCTATTCTTTCCCTAACTCATTACCAGACATCATGACGACGTGGTGATTTGGACGGCGGTGCTCGATAATGAGTCACTCGCAGCGCGGGGTTCGGACCGAGTGCCAACACGCCGCCAGAGCGTCGGAGGTGTTTTCTATTTGTGCGGCGTACCACTCTGAGGTTGGCCTCCTGCAGCTTGCGAGCCCTCTCTTCCAGCCTCTTGGCGAGAACAGCCAGCTCGGTGTTCTTCCTCCGCAGCCGCCTGACCTTCTCCTCGGTCTCCGGGGCGCTGCTCTTCCGCTAAACACATGGGAAACAAACATCATCATCATCATCAGACAGAGCCCGCAGCAAATGCTAACACAGCAGTGCCAAACAACAAAGTCACACAGACTGTTGTTCAGAATAGCTTATTAATAGTTTGAAGAGGGATTCTGGCTGGCTTCCTAGTTTGGAATACTGTGCCTGTGCTCCCAGTATACGGGGATATGCAATACATATTTATGAGTTCATAAACTGAATAAATGGGAAAACAAAACAGCGGGAATAACAGCATCTTTTTGTTCAGAGTGTCTGTGCACCTGCCCTACTTTCTACGAAGGCTTCAGTCAAGATTACTGTTATTTTTAGTCTCACCAGCAGGCCATTTTCCTCCCTCAGTGTGGTGCACGTCTTCTCCAGCTCGTCGAGGGCTCGCAGCAGTTCAGAGTTCTGACGCACCAGGAACGTATAGTCCGTGCCATTCTGAAAAACAAGCACCACAAAATCAGACGTAGACTTCACTGATTTCGGCCTTGTTTTGTTTTTGAGTATTACTGTATTTGGTTTGTAAGACAGAAAGAGGAACTGATTGTATTTATTTCATGCTTCATCCAGCTGCAGAGAACCCTCTCTGTTGTCAGCCGGTGTTTACATGGAGCCGTCTAATGGTGGCTCAGACAGCAGCCCACTGAAAAGGCTTTTCATGAGACCAACTCATTCAGTCTGCAACTGGCGCTGACACCTATTATAAGACACCGACTCAGCATAAGAGGGACGAGAGCTGTGCTCTGTCACTGTATCAAAGGGATGGAGAGATGGAGCGAGAGGTCAAGAAAAAAGAGACTTAATGTATTCAGACACTTTCAATTTTTTATTCCACAAATTTGATGTACACACTGCACCTCCCGATGACACACTCTTCCACCTAATTTGCTTCTTTCTTGCACAAGCTCCATCTACCAAATAAGAACACAGTTAACTGGGGTTTCTTGTTTCTTTAATAGATTTGATGGTTTGGCCGTCCCTCTCCAGAATACTGAGTCAATTGTCCCAAAGCCGCTTCAGTACTGTCTTGGTTCACAATTGTAAAACGAAGATGAGCCTTTACCTCACTTTAATTCTACTTTACTGTGGCCCGAATGATGTCCACCTGGACGAAACATGTTCATAAGATACCCATATAGGAAAAACTAGTGAAATAGTGAATCTGTCTCGGGCTTTGTGTCTGTCTTGTACACCAACAACTGGGATACGAGTGACAAAAAGGTGTCCAACTATTTCCCAAAGACGTGTTTCAAACATATTCTATCTAATTGTCCGTGGTTGTAGAAGTGAGCCTGAACGGTTGTGTGTGTTTCTGTGTTGGCTCTGTGCTAGTGTTGTGTTCAGATGCACCCCGCCTTCACCCACCGTCAGCTGGGACAGGCTCCACCCCCCCCCCTCCCCTCCCACCACTGACCATCTGCAGGATAAAGCTGGTATAGATAGAAGCTGGATAGATGCTCCAAACCTACGATTGCAGTCAGTTGTACGTACTGGAATAAATACACATAAAGAGGTTTAAATTGTACTTGACGTTGTTATCTCGTGAGCTCTTAGTGAGGGGACAGCTGAACAAAGCAGCAGTCAGTGAACCAGATAGTCAATGTGGTGATCAAGGCTGTCGTGGGTGTTTAGCAGCCGCGTGTAGGAAGTCTGGAAGCGGTGGAAACATCAGACTCATTTAAATGGAAGTGATGCCGCCCCGCCTCGGTGTTATGGATGCTGGAAATGAGCCCCGAGGCTGAATAGAGACGCTGTAGGTAAATGGAGGGTTTGTTCTCACAGTAAAACACACTTAGTAACTGCTGAGAAAGGCAATGCTGCCAGATGACACCTGAGGCATCAGTCTGCACGTCCCACAGCCTGATGCCTCAGCTGCGATAGAGCACGTGTGTCAGCTCCACGTGAAACATCAGTACGCCTGTTCAGATGTTCACCTCCATGTCGGTGTGATACTCCGGGGGTCTCATTAATAACCTAAAAAGCCTTCTGCCAGTGACACGTTAGCAGCATAAAGACTAACACAATTAAACGTACTCATGACACGGTACAGTATAAAAATCCTGTCATCATCATCTTGATGTTGTCTTGGTAACTGCAGATGATGGGTGGCTCCCTGAAGAGATTTTAAATCCTACTGTACCTGTTACTGAAGTCAACACTAATGAGCAGCTGTTTACTGAAGCAGCAGCTGAGACTCCTTCATGACTATTGTGATGGTAACACTGGCCATCCGGTGTGATCATCCTGTTAGTGCGTTACAAACTAGTGCCAGAAGGACCGTATGTGTTCAGGGTGAGACCACGCAGACACGATGTTTGGACTGAGTGTTGATGGGCCGTCCCTCTGCTGTTCCCCACTACAAGAGCGCTTTAGTACATTTCCGATACCGTCTAAATTAGTTGTGAAGAGTTTGCAGCCAAAGCAAAGATTTGATCTGTATTTGTCACTGTAGGCGAAAAAGATGCTTCATGGACGACATTTATAATCAATACAAAAGACCGAGTCAGCAGGAACACTGTCCTCACACTTGATTGCTCTCTTTTGGCACATCCTGGCACAAGAGAAGATACTGTAAGACAAAGTTTCAACTCATTATTCTGGACAAGCATGAGTGCCCTCAAACACTTGACAAAGTGTTTGTGCTGAAGCTGTTACACAACTTCACAGGAAAGCGATATCCTTCAGTCAACCCTGTTTTTAACACCATTTATGGATTTCTGCAGGAGCCATTCATATTTACAATTCACCAATTCTCTCTTTATGTGGTCGTTTTTATTGGGAGTGGTGGAGTTGCCCATTTCAACACTGGATTATGATCGCCTGCTGAAGCAGGAGACGGACTCACTGGAGAATTATGCATTCCAGTAATCCAGTACAATTTTATTTCTGTAATATCAGCCTCACTGTTCACTCACTCTACAATGGAGCCTGACGGATTTTCTGCCGGCCAGCCTGTCACAGACACTTGTATATTGTTATTTTTATAGTTATTTATAACCATTATGTTCCCAGTAAAGTTTACTGTCAGTGTGGACAATAAACTGTAACATATCTTGCCTCTATTAAATATCTTTGTCACGTATGTCAAACATGTTAACCACATTTGAAAGATCATTGTAAAGCATGTGCAAACATATTGTATATACAGGATACTGTATAAGTAGAATATTGGCCGATATGTGGATGAATTCTTTTAATCGCTTATATCAGTGGACCCAAAAAATGAGGCTCTACTTTACAGCATGTTACAGCCGTGTTGTTTCGTTACTCTGCGAACGGATCGTCGTCCTCCTGTCTGACGATGGCAGACAGAGCAGTGGTCATTTGTGGCCTTTTTTTTGTGAATATTTTCCTTCGTGTTTCACAAATGAAAAATTAACTGTTAGAGCATAAAGTAAGAGAGACAGCTGAAGTTATTCTTGGCTCTTAATGCTCTTTGCACTTTTCTCTTTGGTGAGGGTCACATGAGAGGGAAGCTAAAGGCAGGAAATAACTGCGGTCAGGTTGTCATCAGAGAGCCAACACATTCACAGGGAAATATGCTCAGCCTGTGATACAGGGTGAGAATCTCTCTCCTCCTCTGCAGATGATATATTGAGGCGCATAGAGAAACTGCACACCGAAGAGTTTAGCTGGTAATATAAAAATCTATGAGCAGCACTTCATTATCAGACTATTTGCTTTGCTGATGATACATGAATTTTCCAGGGACGCAAGGACGCTGCTTCTTCAGCTGTTCTGCACTGATTTATCTCTTGTGCTGCCCTGTTAAGAATAAGGAAACAATATCATATAAATTCTCGTCAAATGTGACATTTCTTGTTTCCAGTGTGAATATGGACATATTTCGAAAGAGCATGACATCCCACTGAAGCATCAGAAAAATGCAAAAGGTCTTTAGGGCAGGTTGAGCCGGAATACCAAAGCAGAACATAAAGCGACCAACTCAAATGAGACACACAAAAAAATCCTCTTACTCCAGAAAAATGATGACTTCCCAAGTTTTAATTAGGTTGCTTAAAGTTGGGAAACCTGCTGTGCTGTAAGGACCCTTGATCAGAAGGTATGACGCAGCAAAGCTGCAGTAAGAACCGTACAATTAAAGACACCGCTTCATTTAGATCACTGACCGCTGCTGCTTCCTCTTTTGAAGCATTTTAAACTGATTTGCTGACAATATTTAAAACTTAGGGACCCAAACAAGCAGAGAGCAGTAAGTCTTTGAACTCTTACCAAGTCAGCAACCTCAGTCCAGGTCAGCTCAGTGAGACACAATAGCAGTAAATAGTCAAAACTAATTGAACCACCTGGAATGAATGATTGGAAACCAGACAGTGCTATGACCCCTCCCTTTCTTCCTGCTGAGGCTCAAGTGGCTTCTTCCTGCATGAGCTCGGCGGTCAAGGAGGGTCGTTAAGGTGATGTTATGTCGCCTGTGTCTGCCTCCACCGGGGCCACAAATACCAGCCGGGTTTCATTTATCTTTCTATCGCCTCGGCTCCACAGCCCCTCGTTTGGTTTGGTTGACCTTTTCCTTCCACCTTTAACACATTTGTCCCCCCATCCGTCCATTCATTCCACTCAGCACTAATGCTACTCATCGTCACACCTCGTTTCTTTCATAGGTATCTTTGTTCATTTTAAATAAACTTGTACTTTGGCATTTTAACCCGTCTGGTCTCTCCTCCTCTGTGTTGAGCCGGTTTGTGACAACAAGAGATTAAAAAAAAGAGGGTTTGTCTTGTTGGAAGAAGGTGCAAATGAATCAGTGGGGGTCAAATTAGGGGATTTTATTGCATCTACTGCACACAGGAACATTTGAGAACCTCAGCTGGTTCAGAAAGGAGCGAGGATCAGAAAACAGTGAGGCTGTTATCTGTTTGAAGAAATGAAGAACTGAAACTGACCGCAAGCCCTGGGTGACACAGGACGAACAGAAGTACTGTATCTGCACGAGATAACAAATGATCACTTGAGTGCTCTGATACTTGTCTTTGACTAAAATCAGCGTCTGTGTTTACGATGTGCTTTATAATTACAGCTGCCATACAAAACTGAATGTAAAACACATTTTAAAAATGCCTCAGATGACTATAATGTGAGAGACGATGGGTAATAAAACTGCCGCCTGTCACTGCAGCGATGCTGAAAAGCTGTAATTATCTCTTGCAGAAACTAAAAATGATTTTTTTAGATTCAAGCTGAGAAGTTATTGGAAAAACCTTAACACCATTCTTTGTGGCCCATAAAATGTCTCTGCGCCGTTCACAGCAAACATTCTTCAAAGGCTGAGAGTTAGCCTGAGCTCAAAGCGGAACCTTTGTGTCCTTGAGAGTTATTTTGCCATCAGTTAGAGAGGCAGCCAGGCCCAGCGTCCCGCTCCTCCTCTCAGGACGACGCTGCTGAAGCACAATCAATCACCCCGGAGAAAGGCCAGCCAGAGTGAACTCAGCCTCCGCCTGCCTCCATTCTGATTCTAATGATCTTGGATTCTGTCCATGTCGTCTAATTGTTCTCTGGGAATCACACTGGAGTACACCGGAGGCTTTTCTTTAAGCGTGAGGTAATGCCGGCTTCTTGCAAACTACAAACCAACCAGCTCTTGATTCTCTCGCTGCCACTGAAAAGGACTGCAGGTGGTGAGGTCTACCCAAGGCCAGTGCACATATTAGCATTCAGCCGCTCCTTCCCTCTCGCAGCAGTGCTGTTTTCACATGGGCCGGGCTCAGTAAAGCGGGGCAGATGCAACTCAGTGGCAGGAGGGCAGGGGTCTCTACACAAACGTCTGTCAGGAGAGCTTGAGCCTTCAGCAGGGCAGACGGGCCCGACGGAGGCCGCTGCCTCTGCTCTGCTTGAATCTGTCTGCAGGGGCTGTGACTACAGGCAGATAACTGAGGGGAGGCCCGCCATGAACATTACACTGAAGCTGCTCGCCATACTCATACTGTCTACGGGTAAAATACTTTCATGCACCATCGATAGGAACATGTTCAATGTATGTGTTTCTAATGAAAAACCAGTCAGTGCAAAAAGGCTCACTAAGATTTGAATGTCAAACTGAGGGGAAACGCAGCATTTTGTTTGCATTCGTTACTTATTAAAGCAGAATTCATTCAAACTCCAGTTATAATCACCCAGTCTGATCACAGCCTTTTTAAACTGATTTTGCTGCGTGAGCTCTTGAGCAACTGCAGCTGATAAAAGCAGGGTGGATGAAAGCTTCACGCCTTCAGCGCTTGCTGCTGTGCGAGATATTTTAATGCTGAGAAAAAAAACCTAAACAGCATCTGTCAGCTTTTTATCAACAGACTTATCGTGTGATTCTCTCTACTTAAGGACAAGATGAAGGGCTCTTCATGTTTTTATAAAGAAGCTATACCGCCTGGTGTGTATAAAAAATAAAAAAAAAAACATTCAGACAGAAAGACTTGAAACAACACAGATGACTGGATCGGTGATGGCGTAAGAAGTACCGACACAGACTGTGATGGATCCGTGTGTGAGGAAGACGAAACCTGCCACCTGAACGAGATCATCCGAACACAGCCAAGAGTTGTGAAAGTGACTTTACCTGAACTCACCTGTAGGTACGCCCGGGGAAGGACAAACTCTGACATCACGCTGCTGACAGCCCTGCTGGTTCCAGCAGCAACATACGTTACTGACCTTGTACGCAAGAGACACTTCAGCAAAGTCACATAAAAACTAAATTTACACACCGGCAAAATAACCAAAGTACTAACTCATCACGCACAAGCTGGAGGCGAACTAACATGTGAGGTCTGATCGCCGGGACAGATTTGGAGTTCGCTTTCTCGCCCACGGACACGGTGACATGTGGACGTGTGGACAGGAGGAGTTTGGGATCAGACCTGTGACGAGTGGGCGAAGCACTCTGCCTCCCGAGTCCCAGCCAGAGGAGAGCCGCTTCGCCAGCGGCTCGTCATAAATGATCCACTTGCATTACTTTTATTACTGACATCAAGTGACACTGACAGCAGCGAGCTTGTAACCACAGCAGGCTAAATTGCCGTCCGATTATCTGGGTCAGTTGCTGTTTTTTATGCCTCTAAGGTCCTCATCAAAATGGGCTCTGGATTTTCTGGAATACATCCCTGTGATGGGGATTTTACTGCAAGCGCTGAAGCGGAGAAGCAACACAAAACGCTGGCTGACAGACAGACACGTCTATGATGATAAATCTTAGTATTAGATTTGACACAGGATTTATTCAGACAGTGTTCACTGCTAATGTGAACAATGTAAATCTCAGAGGTTAAAAAGTAAATTAAGACAGAGTCAGAAAAGGAGACATTTAATGCAAAAAAATGATAATGTAAAGGAATCCAAATACTCAGAATAGAGCTCATGTTGAAGCTACTAAATTATGGCAAAACCTTTTTATTCACTATTTATTAATACTACTAGTAATAAAAGGTGTTTTTGCACTCAAACAGCTCCCATATTCTTCTGTTCATCTCTACTGTATTTTATGTTATTTCCAGTATCCCCATAAAAAAAGCTGTAAAATGAAACATTTGAGTAGTTTCTACCTGTTTTTAGGATGCAATGTTGAGACTTTGTAGAAAACATACAAATGCAGGAACTGTTAACACTACATGTAAAACCAACAGAGCATACTGCAGGGAAAGCAGAAGAGGTAGCAGATGGTACATTTCTGCTAAACGTCTGAGACAATAGAGGACTTTAGTGACCTCAGAAATAAAAATTAGAACATCATTAAATTTTCAGAGATTTATTCTTCCATATTCATAAGGTCGTACAACCAGATTGCTCTTTTGTCTGCGATCCACGGCGAGCTTTTTGTGCGGCGTATATGGAAATGTCTGGTTTCACTGAAACAGCAACATCAGCATTTTCAGCTGACAGCTAGAAATCCCCCACTATGAGCCTCCGAGGAGACGACGAGACAAAGACACAGACGGGTACGTCGGCGCGCGCACGCTTTGCTATCGTTAACTCTTTGTTGGAGGAGCAGTAGAGACGCACAAATCAGTGGTCAGCATGCTACAGCATACAACTGTGAGAGTGCAGTCGCAGGGTCTACTGCTGAAGCAATACATCAAAACCCCACAAATTACATCCTAATTATGATTACACTGGTGTCGTTGGTTGCCAATGCGTTTTCTGCCTTCCCCACAGAATCATTGTCGTGGATGGAAAAACCATGACACACAGCAGCAACTGAGTAAACAGGGGCAACACGCACACAGTTGTAAATCAGGTCTGCTGCCTGCATACCTACATACATGCATACATACTCCACCGTGGGATTAATAAAGTCTAAAGTCTGAAGTATTGAAGCATTAAAGGGAATCGTTGCAATGTGGTAATCATTGTTTTTATCCGACCTGTCTTCTTTCAGAGATTTAAGAAGAATTTATATTCACTTTTTAAAATAAAATAACAGAGATTCTGTCGTGATTATTCTTCATTTATGACTCAACTTGCAGATTAATTCCTATAAAACACACATTGTATCACCTGCTGCTGAGGGTCATTCGTTGGCATTAAAGGAGTCAGTCTGCTGAATCTGGAAATGTGCCTTAATTAATCCAGGCCTTGTGACCTCCCACTAATATTGGAAGGGGAGAAGCCTGCACACAGACCCTCAAACACCACATGGTCACAGAAAGGACTCCTGAACACAGTTTTAATGACCAACAGAGAGGAGAAACAGACAAACAATATCCAGCATAGACTGGTGATGGCAGCCTTCCACTGAAGTGGATACTAATGGACTTCACAGTATCAGTGAAGCGGTACAATTTAGACTCAAATCAATGACTCTCCTGATGTCTGTCTCCTATAAGATCAGTGGTTTTCTAATGAGGTTTCATGAACTGTTCTGTAGTTAATTCTCAGAGGACATCAGGCTGATCTCCTATACATACATTCACAACTTGCATGCTCAGAAATGTTTGTCTGTATTCCTTATAAGCTGCAAACACCCTTTCCAAGCCTGCGCTTTGTTCAAATTCAGATTCAGGTAGTAACATGTTCTTAATAACTTATTCGTAGGACAGAAAACAGCGACGACAGCAGCTCATTCCAGATCTGTGACGTTACAAAACTTTGCAACGGTAAGGAAAAAGTGAGAGTGCTCAACGCAGCAGTGAATCCACTCTTTAAAAACCACAATGCTGTTTGTGGCCTGAGGTGTTTTATTAACAGCATCTCCCTCCCAACACTCATATATAAGTCATGAAGAAACCCTCTTAAGTGTCTTCTCAAATCCCCTCCTGTATTTATCATGACTCCTCTCCCCGGGGTACCTGACGGTGACAGATTAGGGGGTCTCTCATACGGTGAGAACAAAGAGCCAACACAAGGCTCCCCTATCCTCCCCCACGTCCTCCCTCAGGCATCCAGCCATCTACCTCTACCATCCAAATGTCCTCTGGGTGAGGTTGTGCAGGAATAAGATGCATTGTCTGGTATTGCTTGTTAGTGTCTTTTCCCTTCCATATGTCGAGGATATAATATGTGCATGCATTTCAGTACAAAACCTTTATATGGTTTGAACTGTGTAGTTTATATTTGCGGATTAGACTGATGCAAGCACATGTCGAGATCTATTGTCATGAAGCAACGGGCTAATTAATCTGCCAGTAGGGATTTCACGCTTGATTCAAGTGAAGAAATAAAACAAGGAAGCATTGATCACCGTGTTTTAACATTGGCAGTTTGGCAGGTGGAAAATCCTTGTCTGTACTCTGTCTTGGAGTTTCTTCCTTACAAAGTCATCACAACACCGACGCAGTAATTAAAATCTATATTAGCACGGCTGTCTCATCATTTCGCAGTCCACAAATAAAAATGTCACAATCCCTCAAGCCTCCAAGGGCTTAATAAGGTGTCAGACATGCAGAGAACATCTGGCCTTTTAAAACGGCAGAAGATAAACAGAAGGAGGGGGTCACCGAATGATTTCATTTAGTGCAGTGTCAGCAATAAATGGATAGAAGGGAGACAGAAAGTAGGGCGGATGATTTGTTTCTCCTCCCCTCCCGCCCCCCCCGACCCTCCACAGGCTTCAAAAGAATATAACCCTTCATCTTGTCAGTGTAAATTGCATATGCATACAAACCCCTCGACCCCCCGCCGTCGCACCAACAGTGACTTAATTTGTGGAAATTTGCAGAAATGGATCTTTTAAAATCATCATAAGGAAAAGAGGCAATATTTAGCTCGTGACATATCCATGCCCACTGTAGTCTTATCTTCCTATACACAACTATGCTTTCCTTATGCACAACATTTCTATATTTAATTATTGAAGAGTGTAATCCTCTAAAAACATAAACTGTATTATTTGGGTTGGTTCCTGTTTTGTTTAGAGAAGCAACATCAAAGAGACACCACGGTGGAATTACATTTGGTCACATCTGTATAATCCACTAAAAGCTTAAACTGCCTTTGTTAACTGGTGCTTTGAGCAACCAGTCAAAGTGAGCAAATGACAAATGTGGGTCCACATTTCAGTTTCATTCTACAGATTGCTGTGACCTCCACAAGCTGCTGTGAACTCGGAAAGAAATGAAAGTGCATCAAATTAATTGAAAAAAAGCCAGACCCACAACGACCTTTGTCGGCACTTTTGAAGTTGCCAAAAAAACAAAAAAAAATCACCCCTCCTACTCCGTCACTGTCATCGCTGCAGTTTCCCCCAGCAGGCATCTCATCACCCAGAGCTCACTGATGAGGATCTGGAAAATTCCCCGGGATGTTTCCAGCCCAGAGACACATTTCTAGTGACATATTTTGATATTTGGGAAATCCCGTTCTGCTATCACAGGTCAGGTGCAGCCATCCCTGAACACTGTCAGTTATTGCCGATTATCTGTTCTCTTTGTTGGCGATGTTATGAAATATTGATTGTACCCTCCTTGACACGGAGTGTTAACACAACATTGCTCGTTCAGTAAACCAGGGAGCATCAGTTTCGCAGGTGAGTTTCCAGATAACAGAACCATTTAAAAATTGCAAAATAAAACTGTCTCGGAAAAGACAGCAAGTCTCCGACAACCACGTTGGGATGTTTAAACAGCATTTTAGTGCTCTTCAACAAACCTTTACAAGTCCCAGTCTAAAAATGCACATCTGATAGAGGCACCCCGGTAATGAAAGGCTGAGCTGACCTTTCTTGACAAACAGCGAGTCAACAAAATGAGTCTCCCTTTCATGCTCCAGGCAAAAAGCATTTCCCATTGTGAGAGGGAACAGAGGTGATCATGGGTTCAATCTCGCCAGCAGTTTGGGGAATAGACCAAGTGACGCAGAAATGTCACAGACAGGAAAGAGCTCTTGGAATATGCCAAGTACATAGGAGTCTGGATATAGACCAGTAAATCTAGGGGGACGGACAGCCAGATGCCCTCTGAGGGATATAAGCTAAAGACACGAACTCTATTAAAAACAAGCTCTGTTTTCTCACAATCAATTAGGTGTTATCATTTATGTTGACGTGAAATGCGAATTAAAGGTAAAGGAACCAATGTGACGGATAAAGATGTAAAGATGCAGCTGTATTTTCTTTCCCAAGTGGGTATGGGTGCTTCATACTTTAACTTCGATCGCTCCTTCATGATACTTTTTTCTATACCAATTTCATTAAACCCACATTCAGAAAAAGAAAATTAGAAACCACATTAGGGTACAAATTGTAGGTTTTCATGCAGTTTAGCGGGAGAGAGTGTAACCCAGGTTGTTCTCTGTAGCTCCAATTAACAGATGCCCCTCAAACGCCTCACATGCAAGCTATCACTTGATGCTACAATTTACTGATGTTCCTTAAACTCGAGTTCGCTGGCCGCACACGGAGAAGCCTCCAGTTACTGAAGCACATGCAACGCAAACAGGTATGTGGCCAATAATGAATTGGAAGAGACTGAAATAAGGTATTTTAATGTAAAACGTACCTAAACTGAAACAGAGTTAATCAACATGAATGGGCCGCCCAGGTGGAGCCTATGGAGCTCATTGACGCTGATCAAATCTTTAACAAAATTTATGTTTCAAAACTAAACTGTATTTGTGTGGATGTAGCCTACGTATTAAGAGTTGGTCCCAAACTACAAGGCATTTTTTTTTTTTTTAAGATTTAGGGGATAATATTGAAGCAATTCAGTCTGTACCATAAATGTATCATATTTTGGTACCCAAGCCTCATGGATAAGTAAGTGATGTTCTTAGTTGATGGAGGATGAACACTAAAGGGGAGCTGTAGTGCCAAAGAGCGTTTCCAATATTCTATAAATGATGTTTTCATTTTCAGCAGCTTTCTACACATTTCAGCTTTTGACAGGTCGAATCAGTGCAACAGTCAGCAGAGTAACTGTCTCAGGAATTGATCAACAGTATATTTCATACATCCCACATGCAGTTTATAAAGTGACCCCCAGTCCAGAGGCTCCACACTACAGCGGACACAACGCTTGATCTGTTTCACCGGGAGCCTCTTGCTCCTCGTCACAGCCAGACAGCAGCCAGACAGACAGAGATGTTTGGGCTGGGATCTGGAGAGAGACCAGTCCTCTGGAGATTACACTCGCTCTCCCTCATCAATTATTCACAAGCCAAAACGTAGCAGGCCAATAAAACACACTCGCATAGTTGGACCGGCTGACAGAAACCAGTGACAAAAACACATTTAAGAAAGATATTGATCTTTTCTGGATTGTTTGATGAAATTGTCCACAAAATCAAATCCTGTGACTGTAACCTGCAAAGATTACTCAATTAATCAGCTGGTTGATGAGCAGAAGATTAATCGACTTCAGTTTCTTTTTCTCTCTTCCACACAAGTATTTTTCTCTGTTTTCTTTTCATCACCGTCTCTCACTCGCTCCCACTGGGTTTATTTTCCTTACTGACAGTTTTTACTCCACTGCATCACGTGGTGTGATGCCACCTTGTCATTTGTTAAGGAGTAGGAGCGCTTGTTTTCATACTGTTGAGGTTGCTGATGAAAAGGCAGCAAAATTGTTATCATTAAGAATTTAGGTTGCGTAGAGGCATAAATCGAGATTACATTTTGAACATGACTAATCATGCAGCCCTGCATATTTCTGAAGATAAAAAAAAAAAATCATTATTTGCAGTCCAATATCACAAAAATGCCTCAAAGGGTTTTACTATCTGCACAGCATACAACACTCCTTGTCTTTGTACCATCAATATGGATAAGGAGAAACTCACCCCACAAAAAATGTTTACAAGAAGAAAATGGAAGGAACTTGAGGCAAGAGAGGAGAAATCCTTCACCCAACACACAAATGTTCGTCCATCATAAATGACGTACTGATCTGTGTTAAAAACACCTCATCCTGACGGAAGATTACAAAAGATACGATGTTTATTTTACAAATGAATCCAGTTCATCTGTCCTCATAACTAGCAGTACAGCCCTGCTATACACAAATGGAGCGATGCTCCTGAGCTAGTTCAGGCAGTCAGCTGCTCCGGTCTGCATCATGTGACATGCCTCATCATCATTTACCATAAAAACCCTTCTGATACGTTGGTCTATTCAAGCCTCTCCTTTACCTTTCACCGACACCGCTGCCCTGCGTCCAGTACTGCTGCCTGTTGATTTCAGCCCCTCCACCACACCACACCGGGGGGGTTAACACATTTGCTTATCACGCCCCGTTATCTTTGTGTAATCACATCTAACTATGTTCTGCTGCTGAGTTGTCTGACTGAAGTTGCTAATGTTTAGCATTGTTAAAATGTAAAGGTTTATTGATCTGAAAAGATATAAACATATCCACGACGATCATGTGACTGAAGACCAAAAAAGCGAATTGTTTTAACCACAGACTGTGTTGTCTAGCAAGGTGGAGGGTGAGCTCAACATCGTGTGCTTCATCAAGAGCAAAGCAGATAACTCATAATTCAAATATTCCACCCAGATAGCATGAATCCACCCTCTCATTCCTTTTGGGAAATTACAGGCAAAGTTTTGGTCAAATCAGGTCCTTTAGACGCATCGCTCCACTTTCAGTTCTCCCGTGGATACAAACTGGGTCGGCGGTGACCGGCAGGGCTGACATCAGTGCATCCATCACCCAACCCTCTGCATTCAACAGCATCTATAGCCCTTTAAAGGCTGTAACACATAAAGAGAGGTGGCCGAGCAGGAACTCATCACCAGTGAATCAGTGTTCTGATGTATCTGTAGCTTTAAACAGTATTTTGTTTTCTTTAAATGCAGCTTCTTAAAGATTCAAACTGAACATGTCTTTGATTTGTGGGAGGAAACTCACCCAAACAAGGACAGAACCAACATTCAAACTTTACATGGACAAAATATTCTAATAATAATAATAATAATAACCTCATTTTAATTGGTGAGAATAACTATGAAAACGATGGAACAACTTGAAAACCTGGCCTTTATTACTGCGTTTTACCCTGAAAAATCAGTATGTCCTCGGAACTGAGCCGCTGCGAGTTGTATGAATCAGTTCTCCAGAACTTTATGTGCATCAGATTTATCCACCATGGACACGACATGTTGACGAGGCCCCAAAGGTTAAAGTTACTGGCTTTGGGACCACAGCAGGTGACACATAAGGTGCTACTAACTGAGGTCAAGGTATTTCCTGTGTTAACACAAGCACTCCATATATAAACAAAGAGTAGTTGCAACAGGTAACATGTCACAACTGAAACAGTATTGCAAACCTTTTCACATCGTCTACATTCAGACAAGTTATTCCTAAGGACTCCAGAATAACTGTTTTCTTTGGCAGTTCGTGCAGCAGCAGCCAATTAAACTGTTTGTGGCAAAAGTATTTTATAGTCACTACAAACAGAGTAAATAAATCATTACAGTACCACTGTTGGATTGTCCACTGAGCAGAGGACGACTGTCCAACGGTCTCAGACTGTGCCACCCTGACCTCGGCTTCATAAATTAAATCAGCTATGTTTGTATATCATCTATTTGAAACTCCATTTGGAACCCACACTGTGTAAACCCAACAATCAGAGAGCAGCCATATGGTATCAAGACAGGTGTTACAGAGAGTGGATCACAGAGGACCACACAGTTAACAAAGCTGTCGGCCTTCAGTGGAATCACAATTCTCTCTTCAATGAAGTGGAAAGTCTGACACCGACGACTGCTTCAGAAATGGAAGCTCAAAGATTGAGGTATTCTCTATAACGGTCCTAAATAACAGATGACTACTTAAAATGTAACATGATTCTGTAGGTTTTCGGCAATCCAATGCAAAAAGGTTCTACTGTGCAGTTTGTTTTCCTCCTACGAACAAACCAACACTTGGCAGGATGGAAGAAATGAGAGTTCACCAGTAACAGATGGTGTGCTTCCACTTAAACTACAACTGAAACAACCACAAAGTCTGGCTTCGTTATGTGAACTTGTTCCAAACTAATAAGCTCTGGTGAAACAAACATCCACCACACGACAAAAACTCACTAGTCGCCATGTCTTTACCCCACAACCAACCTGATTTTAACAAATAATGACTAAAAGGTTCAATAGCTGTGAAAGAAAAAAAACACAGATAAAATAAACGTATTCCAATCAAATGTCTTTTTGTCCATCAACAAAACTACAATATCTCTTTGCAGCATAGAATGAAACGGTCCAAAAGGTCAAACGTAACTGGTCTAACTTCCTGCTCCTCAAGCCAACATGGATAATGGAGATCTGGTAAACCACATAACCTCCACAATAAAACCAGCTTTCTTTCTATTGACTTCATTTAGAACCGAGCCAACGCACGTGAGGCTTTCCTGAACATCACATCATTGTTCTGTTCTGTTTCTCAAAGCCTGCCGTGCAAAACCTTCCATCGACGTCTGGCTTATCAAAACGCGTCCCGCCGTACGAACACACGGCTCAGACACCGTCATCAATTATGGGCGGAACTGTTGATAAGACAACAAAAGGACAACTGTGGTACCCTGACTGCAAATAATAGAGCAATTATAAAAGAGTAATCTAAGAGAGACCGCCTCCTGCTGAGAAACACCACAGCCGACCCCCACTATGAAATGGCCAAATAGTCATTTCTAATGCATCCTTTAATGCTCCCTCTCAGCGTGTGCAGCCACAGATCTTCTCCCAGGTGGTGTGTTGACACTTCATTAGGGTTTTTTTTTTTTTTTTGCTAAACTGTGATCGAGGTGACGGGGTAATGAAGTGGAGGGGGTGGGGAACCCAGCAGGAAATATTGCACACAGATTACCACCTTGCTCAGATGATGAAATCCTGTCACAACTAAAGATACATTCAAAGCATCAAACAAAGGCGAAGAGGTTTACCAACGAAAGAACTGGTGGTGAAAAAATCCTGTAAAGATATGATCCACAAATAGTGATCACCAAAGGCTGAAATTCCTTCACAGAACAAATACTGAATGATTCAATAAGATAATTAGCTGCTACCAAAATACGACGAGTGACAGTGCAGACGCATGACTAAGAAAAGGCAAATGGCTCAGTGGCAGCTCTGCATGGCCCAGGTTGGTTCAGCTGTCCTCACGTGTTGCTCTCCACAGTCCAGGAGGGAGACACTGTTTTGACACCGGTTTCGCCTGCAGCACCAAGAAACTGTCTCCAACCTTACAACAGTATCTATAATCCAGATGTCTCTGAATATAAAAGGCTACTTCATAACTCTCTGGTAAATTTAAAAGATGTATTCTGTCTGTTGGTTTCAGTTTCTTAGTGACATCTCTCACTGTAGTTCCTGTACATGAGCATCCAGTAGGTACCTGAAAATCTCGTGGGGTCACTATTGATTTTTTAGCTGGCGACACCATTAAGTGGATCATCTGTTCCTTAACAAGGTGTGACGATAGTTACGAGGTCACTAAAGGTCAGCACACTTTCTGCCGACGCCATTTCTACTTCAGCAGCTTTCCAGATCACTTGTCAAGAAAATAACTTTCAGATGGAAGTCATTTTTTCTGGCTTTTGCACTGTGACTAAAGGGATTAACCAGTCAGGTTGTGTAAAAACGGATCGGACATCACATCGCACAGGTTCAGCTCCGTAAGTTCAAATGGATTCACATTGATCACACAGTGGATCAGCGAAGGGAGACCATGGTGCACGAGGTCATAATGCCGGCGAGGTGAAATACTGTCAGAACATATTTCACACCTGATGCTTCCTGAACTCTCCTTCTCTTTCTCTACCTTGTAAAATGGGATGTTTTTAAAATCTCCTCCTCTTTTGTCAAGAGATGAGAAGCAGAACAAGATCATCACTGCTGGCATGAAGAGTTCAGATGCGAAATACTCGCAGGCGAGGATTTCGTATGTCCATGTTGTTTATTAGTCACACCTCTGGTGTGTCAAGGCCTTTATCCATAAAAAATGATTTAATCTAATACACATTTAAATGCCCAATCCTGTCACTTTCAGTTCCTCTGCTCTACAAACTTCAGAGTATAAAGATCCAGTCAACATATTAAAGTCTGTGATGTGAGGTCACAGAACCACAACAACAGTTTGAGGAATGGGTAGAAAATGTCATCAGGAACAGAACTAGGAGACGTATCAAGTCTTCCACACTTACCTTTCGTATCCCTTCAACTTCTAAACCACTGAGGTTTGCATAAAGTGAGTGGTGCCTCTTTCCTAACAAGGAAGTGGAAGTGATGTTGGCAGAGGTCGAGACAGCCTTGTCCCCCGACCCCGTCAGCTCCTGCTGTTGTTGCCCGAGAGCTTCGGCCTCCTCGCGGCTCTCCATCTCTGCGTGTGCAGGCTCGGGCTGCTCAGGACGAGTGCACAGGTCGTACATCACTCTCCGTCAATGTCAAACGGAGCCGGTGGGATCGATATGAACAAACGAGGTGTCCAGTCGAGACCGAGCCATCGCGGGCTTTTCATTTGCTGGAGGAGAATCCCACTGATCAGCTGTTGCAGGTTGACTTTTAAAATGCTAAAGATGTCCTTCCTTTCTCCAATGGATGAGAAGCCGGAGTGCTTTTTTCCACAGCTAAGGTGAGGTGTCTGAAACCAAGCGAAGGACTGTTATTGCCATGTTCGTCAGGAACCAAATAACGAGCCGTATAAATGTGTAAATCTGTGTAAAGTGGCACTTTGAGCTGACAAAAACAGCACTAGCTCAGGGAGTTGATTAAAAGCAGTTCCAGGTGAAGCAGGAGTTGTAAAGTGCCTCCTCTCTCTCGGCGCAGTGACGTTTTCCAAAATGAGGACACTCTGCTCCAAAGGGATATCACATATTTCCGGCCTCGGCTCATGAAGGCAATTCAATGAATGTCATGGCACGGTACTGTTGTTGAGCATTAGTAGTTATCACAGTGGGGCACTGAGATTCAGAGTCCTGCTCACTGCACTAACATAGATTGTTTCTTCTTGCCTTGCCGTTGTGTCGCCTGAGGAGGGTTTGTCATGAATAGAAAAAGGAAGACAGTCCACTTCTTACCCGACGAAGCACCGAAACAGACCACGGAGGCCCAAACGAAACAGCAAACGAGAAGAGACGAGCGATGGAGAAAAACACCCGAGAACGGTTTAACTAACAGGTCTCCACTCCAGTCCCCGTTCTCTCAGTAGGGCTGAGATGTGCGTGGCATGTCGACTCCTCCGCTGAGGCGCTCTCGTCATTGACGCCGCCGTGTCAAAAAGCATTTCATCCAGATGCGATAGGACTCGACGGGGCCGCTTAATCCCATTTCGGTTGCAGCGTAATAAAGGTGAAGAAAGAGGACGAAGGGAAAAATGTGTGTGTAAGACGGCGAGTGTCGCTGAGAGGAGGGGGCAGGGAGGACTGATTCCCTGGTCCTATCACAAAAAGGCAGGCTTTGAGTCGGGGCCCAATCATCACAGCGACTAGAGCTCGTTTCCATGGAGATGACGCTGGAATGATGTTGGCTGCCTATTGATTGTTCAAGAGGCAGTAGACACTGCAACAGAGGGAGGCTGCGGGAGGCAGGCAGAGGAGCAAGTGGGTCCAGTCAGGACTGATTCTAGTGTTTTACTGCAGTTGGGCACTAGAGGAACAAATATAATGTCTGACATTCTGCCTGCTTTAAGAGGCCCTATCATATATTAATTCATTCCTATGCTGTAAATATCTCTCTTTATGTTTTATATGTCCATTTATGTCTGTCTGTCTGTTTTGTTTTGTTTTGTTTTTGGACGCTGAGAGTGAAGCTATAACCGGAGTCAAATTCCTTGCATGTGTCAACATACATGGCCAATAAAGTGATTCTGATTCTATCAGGTACCCCCCACCTGAATAAAAGCAAATGAGCAAGCCAGCCTAATAAATCCCCTTAAACAAGCAGCAACTTGAACACAGGCCGGGACGGGAGAATATATTGTTCAAAATATGACGGTATTCTGTAGGTTGAATAGGCAGCTACCTCGGATGCAACTAACAACTTATACCATCGCTACAGACCAGCGCGGTATCCAACTCTGAGTTAAGGTCAGTCAAATCGGATCTGGCTGTTCACTGCAAAGATTAGACTATTTATATTCATTAATTTCTGTTTTCTTTTTGTTTTGTTGTGTCCGGTCCCCTTTCAACAGCACACTGGAATTTTCCAGAAATATTTCTGGAAAATGCAGATATCTATCTGCGGTAAACATCTCTAATCTCTTGACTCATCATGCCGCAGTCAAGATGTATTTTATTGCTGACGCTTTACAGTTTGGCAGTCGGCCTGCTGTTGCCTTAATGGTCAATATTAGAAAAGCCCCAAAAACATACAGGTAAAAATGTTTTTACTGGTATAATAAAATGTGTCACATTTAGAAAGGCTCGTGCAGGAAAGTTATTTTTTTTCTTTTCCTCTTTATCTTACAGGTTTAATTTCCTGGTGTGTATGCACTCAGAAAAAGGGAGGACAGGGTCGATTTTGACACATGGAAAGAAAAAGAAAGTTTAGAGCAGACCGTTTAAGTTCGTGCAGACTCGCTGAGTCTCGCACACACCAGCTCTTTATTTTGCTCCAACACCGCATTAGCAAACTTCACTCTCTTCCATTATTAAACTCAGTTTACAAGACCAGGGCTTTTGTAGCCTGAAGACTGAAACCAGTCCTGACGTGAACTCCACTGAACACTGTTTCTATTCTGCTTCAGCTCCTCTGATAGTTTAAATTTACTCCCTGACTGGTACCAGCGCTGCTCACAGCCGAGCAACCAACACTGAACAAAAGCTGGGTGATTTCTGCTGCGCACATGACCACGACTATCAGCAAGTATATTTGTCCCATTAGCATACAGTATATGTACAAAACATTCACTTAGCATAAAACAAAGAAAAGACTCGAGTCAGCATTTCCCAAAGCTTGTCTGTAAAGAGAGGAGCTGTAGCTCGGCCCATCATGGCTCAGTGATATTGACATCCTGTCACACAAACATATTCAGACAGAGCCTCCCTGTCTGCCTGCCATCACACCGAAGAGGAGGCGGCTGGTGGAAGTCACATGAAATTTTAACGGAGGGAAAGGAAATGAGCTCCTCTAAAACATGATTTGGAATCTTGCACAAAAAAACAAAAACAAATGTTGAAGAGCAGTCAGCTGACTGAATGCCAAAATACAAAAGTAAGACTTTAATTACTCATTTTTGTTTATTATTGTGAAGCCTTAAATCAGCTTTCTGTGCGAGTTTATTTTAGTGATTGCATTTGCACATTAGTTCAGGTACAGTATTATATTCCACCTCAACAATCCAACATTATTATAGCACACACACTGAGGTTATTTAGAAATACAAAAAGGTTCCAGTGGAATAAATTATCGGCATAAGCAAATACAAAACATCACAGTCGATGCCTTTCTACATACAAACAAACAGGAACTCCATTTCTGTTTTAAAACGCATTAACATTTGATCACCTTTAAAAAAATTGAGTTCTCCCCAAACGCCACATAACAGCGGTGATGTCTGAGCGGTGCAGCACACCAAATACAAAACAACTGTGAGGTTACAGGCGCCAGGCCACGGCTGATTAGACACAGTTCAAGCTTTGATTAATTATTCAATTTCCTCTCCATGAAAACTCGATTCAAAATTTAGGAGACAGATGCACACTGACCCACTTCTGCCAATCCAACAGGATACATAAACACATCCGCCCACCTCCATCCTCTCTGCACACACGCTGCAAAATCCACCACTGGCAGACACACATGTATTTTACAACATGCCACACCGGTCATATTACAGCTGCAAACAACTGTCTGGGCAAATTATGTATGTTGTTGATTTTTGTAAGGAAATGAAGACATTAAAAAAAAATTATGTAATGAACTCAAATGTGGAAATGTTTGGGCATCCCTGTACTTGTAAGTCTCAGAACTTCATTAACTTGCTAATTGACTGGTGTATGTACTTGATGGCAGGTCAATAAATGTCATTAAGAGTCGGACTTAATGACAGAGCTGATAAGCTCTTCAGACCGTGTGGTAACACTCAACAACAATGGGCTCCACTAAGCAACTGTTGGAAATCTAAAATGAAGCTGACTGAGGCCTAACAAAGCAGGAACAGGCTATAAAACAATATCAAAGCGATTCCAACTTGCAGTTTCCACTATAATATAATTAGGGAATGGCTGTCAAAAGTAACGGGGGCACGCCAGACAAGAAGAGTTAGAAAGCTTTCAGATGAAACTTCACATCTGTCGTTCAATCAGGCAAAGCTGACACACACATGACTGCAAAGGACTGCAGGCAGGTTGAGCTCACAGAGGAGTGATTGTGCACAAACAGGATTTGCATGGAAGAGACATCAGAGGGAAAATGTGTCGGCCACCTCAACACAAAAGTCAGCGTCTGAAGTCTGCAAAGCAACATCTGGGTCCCTGTGTTAAATCGTAACCAACTGGCAAAAAGAGTGTGAGGCTAAAAGGTCCCAGCAGCCTGTCTACAAAAGCCTTTGCGAGCGTTGACCTGTGCCAAAGCATCCCTTACTGAGCACTGCCTTTGGTGCCCAAACTGTTTAACACCTCCTGCATCATTCTGGCAGCTGCAAACGGAGCAACATTAGCTAGTTTGGTTCTCTGTTTGGTCGTATTAGAATTACGTCTGTGTCCACCGCAAACAGACACAGATTGTAGTGCAAAAAAAAAAAAAGAGAAAAAGAAGAAGAAACTCTTCGTGGTAGAATAAACTCTTTTTGGTAGAATAAACTCTTTGTGGTAGAATAAACTCTTTTTGGTAGAATAAACTCTTCGTGGTAGAATAAACTCTTCGTGGTAGAATTACCAGTTGGTGTTCACCATCTTACAGCTGCTGCCGTTTTACTAGACTGCACAGGGGTTAGTACCACGCTCTCACTGAGCTGAAATAGAAAAGGACATCGTCTCACTTGACTGAGGCACCTTGAAATGAAAAACCTAATATGAAGACAGAAAGTTGCCCTAAAAGGATCTTAATGTTGGCTCGGTGGTCTTAAGATTTCCTGGTAAAGGTTTCTTATTAGAAGATAATGTTGCTAATCAGCAGTTTAACTTCTGTGATGTTACCTTCCTGTTTGATGACTATGGTAAGGAGGTTATGGCTAAATAACTATAAGCAAAGGTCAACACCTATATTTTGTGTTTCTTTAGAGTTAGTAGAACATGAATGTACTGCAGGTAATGCTTTCCAACCTGTAATTTACACATCAAGGACAAACCAAACTACACTTCAATACAAATGATATTTCTTTGGTTGTTTTTGACCCCTTGTAGTGCTAATGAGTTGTTTTGTTTCCTTCATGCACAACTATGAGGATGCGCCTGCACACATGTTCAGGATGGCCCACAGTGCTGCCAATTGTTTAATACTCCACAAGTGGCAGCAACAGGCCAAGAAATAAAGACAAAGATGAAGTCTGCACGCTGGTAAGCATGGATGGAAACAATGCAGGACACCAAAGAGTGAGAGCTTCTACACGGTTATACAGCAAACCTTCTACCAACTGCATATTCACACATTCTCTGAATTAACAACCAGCAAAAACAGTAAGTGTGGTGATATGAAGCTGCTCACCTCCATGTTTCTGTCCATGCATTTGGAGGGCGACGGCTCATCAGACCCGGAGGACTCGGCGTGTGAGGAGGGCGGGTCGTCCCAGCCGGCATGGGGAGTGTTGTGAGGGTGACAAATTTTCAGAAAGCTGCTCTGACAGGTGCCGACGGCTGCAGCAGGGGTGCCGGGGTTAGATGCACACGACTCCCCGTCTGACGGCTGCTTCCACCGATCTCGTTTGGTTTTCCTCTCAGCTGAGTGGGATCTCTGCAGCCAGGCCCTGGAGCAGGTTAGCGGAGACGTTGTCTGACAGGAGTTACCGCTGTCTGCCCGAGTTGACTTCCTCGAGAGGCTTCTGAAAGCGTGGCTGGGGGGTCCCGCTTTCTGCTGCCCCTGCAACAGTCCTCCATGAGCCTCCAGCAGGTGGCAGAGGAAGAGGGCCTTTTCTAGCTCAAATTCCTGCCTGTGCTGCAATTTATAGTCTGCCTGTTCACCATTTATCTTCTCATACAGCGTCAGCAGCAACCGCTTCAGCTTTCTGGACGTCTGACTGCTGCAAACACAAAAAGCCTTTTCCCCTGTGGACTCAGCCTTATTGTGTTTTCTGCTGGCTGTGAGGTTCACCTCCTTACCCGGGGCATGCCCGTGTCTGTGAGGGCTCCTGTCCTTTTGACACCCTCGCCTGGCCGTCAGCTCCTTCACGGCCCTCCGCTGTTCCGTCTCGGCCTCCTCTCGCAGCCGCCTGAGCTCCACACCGAGCTGTCCGCGGGCCCGCTGTGTTCGCTCCTTCTCCGCTTCCAAATCAGCGCGCAGCCTCACTAGCTCTCGTCCATAGTCCGTCTGGTCCCGGCATGGTTTCTTGGACAACAGTGCCAGAGGGTTATCCCTGTCTTTCCTCATGGATGCCTCATTCACAGCACAACATGCAAGGAAGGGCGAGTGGTGTTCAGTCGTAAAGAAGGGCCATGCGTCAGAACTGAGAGGAGGTGCAGGTGGGAGATGGGTGGTTATCAGACATGCAGCATGCAATTACATCAGGTCACTGGAGAGATGAGACAGTGGAGGGTGTGAGACAGGTGGACAAATGGTCAAACACTAGAGGTTCATGGAGTAATAAGAAAGGAAATGTGTGTAGCATCGAGAAAGCACACGTGATGGTTTAAGATGGATTCGCTCCTGTTTGAGGGAAGACTCAGAAAAAAACTTTAGGAAAGTAAGATGTGAACACACCAATGACATGTTGTGAGAAGTTTGTAATCAATAGAGAGAAAACCTGTAGATTTCTGCAAGGAGGTGCAAAACTATGAGATGATCCCTTCCTGAGCTGTGCTTGGTCCAAGTAAACATTGCAACTGCGTTTAAACCCGATAGGTTTCCATTTGTCTTATTTACGCTTAGTTTCATCACCACGTGTTTATATCATGCACACGTCAACAAGCAATTCTCAACGTAGTCAGTACAAGATTAGTGGCGCGAGTGTTTCGGAGCAGGAGGCGACCACTCAGCTGCGGATGCAACAAGTCAATTGGTGAGCTTCCTGCAAACTGCGCTGCACCGTTAGCGACCATCACTGGGACCAGTGTCACCCATCAGCGGCCCGACCCAGCGGTGCCCATCTGCTCCCCGGGGTTTGGCTCACGTTACCCAGCGGAGGGGGGGGCTTCGTCGATTCGAGCTAATTAACTAGCCTGACTTAGCTTCAGCAAAACCTTGTCATGTGGACGAACGGGTGACGCTGAAACGTGTTGCACGATTTAATAACGTGAGTGACACTGTGCAGGATATTGTCGGCGGAACAAGCCTCCACTGCAAGCCGCTACGTCCTGTTAGCCACTGTTAGCTTCCCGTTAAGTTTCTTAGCCACAACTTGCATCAAACTCACCTCTCAGCTGACGCAACTGTTGAATTAAACTCCCCATCAATGGACACGTGTTCTTTTAACCGCGCTCCGTTCGCCGGCAGTGATATTCGCTTTGCAGCAGCACTGACGCGGGCAGCGTTAGTTGTTTAACGTCCACGGAGCCATTGAAGAAGGGGTTTGTTTATCTGACAGCCACCAGTGTCCCACTCGGTCCCTGTCCGGCGTCATCCCGCTGGCCCGGCCGGGACCCGTGCTGCCTTCACGTGCGCTTCGGCTTTCTTCCGTCATACCTTCATATCATATTGCTTGACAGTCATTTAAATGACTCTCATTACAAATGCAAAAATCACCCGTTGTATTCCAAGGAGAATGTAGAAAGGTAGGTTTGTGTTGATCCCGTCACGTTTTTTTGTACTTGTATATGCATTTGCAGTTTCACCGGCAGTCCCCGAAGGCAACATCACCATTGAGTCCACGATGGTTCAACCGAGTGGTGGGAGATGGATGACCACTAGTGGCTCCATGCTGCTAATGCTTAAGGGTTGTAAATGTGCCTTGATATTTTTATGATCATTATTCCAGAGATCATTGCGTTGGATCAGAAGACATTTATTATAATGACTCTCCGAATGCAAAGTTTTCTCCTAATGCTCCTTTAAGAAATCAACAACAAACTAATGGACGAGTCAGTGGAGGGCTCTACACAACCTGCCTTATTTTCTTTTTTTTGGCCGTAAATAACAAGTGTTTTATTAGACCACGTGTCCCCGTATGAAACCTTTATTATTCTGTGCTTTGCAGGGAACAGTTGGATTTTATGACATCTTCTGGAAGAAAAGCAGCTGCTACTGTATGTTCTCTTGAAAAAAAAAAAAAAAGACTTCCCATTGTTCTAAAACAACTAGGAAGAATTATCTGATTTTATTTTATATAACCGGTGTGTCCAGCTGCGTATAGAACTATGTGCAACATCCCTTTGTCATAGAGACTGTGATATGCGGAAGGGTGTAAATAGTGAAATTATTCAGCAATGAATACCATCGATCTGCTTCAGTTTCAGGATCCAGGTATTGTGTTTGCTAGTTCCCATGCTGGTTCAGTGTTATTAGAGACTTTTATATAATGAGTCATGGTTAATGATATTGGTAACACCTTTACTTGCTTTTCTCTACGATGACAAGTGACAGTATCTGCCGTGTCAAAAACTTACTCTGTGCAATCCAATCTTCCTGTGAAATCTAACATTAACACTTAGCATTTCCTTTTATTTATATTGACCTATACTTTTTTTTTTTCACAATTTAGACTGTCAGCAGGGCGTTTAATGAAAGAGGATATCTGTGGTGTTTGTGAGAGCAGAAAGGCAGACACAGGGCACAGCAGGCAGCGCTGAAAATGAGTTTACTAAATCGAAGTTTAAAGTCAAGCTAGCTGAGATATGACAGTCACACAAGACTTAGGAAATAAGGAAACAGGAAATTGCTTAAACTATGGGACAACTCATTGGAAAACGAGGGACAGGTGTGTAAGCATGTGACTAATCAAGAGGTGGGGAAGGAGCGCTGAACAGCAGTGACCAGTGGACAGGTAGGGGATAGCAGCATGGGACAGTACCACCGCAAACAGCCTGAGAGAAAGTGTGAAGGTGCTGGTAAAAGGAGACGGATATCAACGGGACATCTTGTTGTTCTTTTTAATGGCCCCAAGTCACTTTATCGTGTTATCTGATCAGATACCTCATTGTACACAGAAATAAATCCTACTATATTCTAGTGATATATTATCAAACATCAGTTAGAATAATACATGTGCACTTTGACAGAGTCCAAGGACCGACATTACATGAATGCAGGCCTGGATAAAAATAAAGCACACTGTGCTGTGTTCCTCAATATTCTGTGATTGCTGCTATTACTATTATCCCACTATTGTAACTAACCCAGTGTCAGGAAGATATAATCAACAGGAATGCACTGTTTAATATGACCCGCAGGACCTTGATAAAATGCTTCCTGAGATTTCATTATTTGGCAAAGGCAGTGATATTGAAATGTATAAATCCTCCAAGGTATGCACATACCTTTTCAATATCATGTTGCCAAAATCCATCAAACACTGTATGACCACTGGGTGGCATTTGAATCATGCAGAGAATTACTCTGTATTTCTCTTCTTCTTTTATTATAATAATGCAAGTGGAGAAGCTGAGAGCATCTCCGATGGTTTGTGTTCATTATGAGGATGAACGATACAGAGATAGACAGAAAGAGAGAGCCTCAGCATACCACTCTGTGTTATCAGGGTGTCCTTGGGCCGCTCCCTCTCTCATTCCCATCTCTGTCTGCTCACGTGTGGCAGACTGTTGGGCACAAACGGGGAGAGAGGGAGAAAAAAACAACGGCAAAAATCCCAAATCCTGCTGCTGCATCTCCTTGAATTCTCTTTTACTAACTGTGTATTTTACATCCACAGTGATGATACTCCCCAACACATCCCTGCTCGTGTCTCTACCGTACAACTGCCTTGATTGTGATATTTACAGTTTTCAGTATGTGTCTTTGTTGAATGCGTACATATGTCTGAACACACCTCTGCCTTCTTGCATCGGTGCTCTTTCTACATCGTGCATATGACATGAACATATTTCTGTGCCTATATATTTTCGCATACAGTTTCCTTTTGCACATATGGCTTCTGTATTTTTGGACACATCTCAGGACCATCTGTTTATGCTAACAACCCCAATTTGTGTGTTCTGACTCAGTTCTGTATATCTTTCACCAGCACATATTTTAGGTTTAAATATATATCTGAAATTAAACTTCTGATGATGTGATGATTTGCATTATCTTTAACAATTTTCCTTTCTATTGTCTAATTATCTGTAGTTTTATCTCATCTAATTTAATGTACTTTGTGGACGTTTATCTATTTTTGACATCAGCCTTGAATCTCCATGATGTATATCTGTCTGTAATTTGTTGTGAAACAACAGTTCAAGTCAAACCTCCGTAAATAGTTTTCATTCACAAAAGCAAAGTGAGCAGAAGCAGATAAAGAGCTTCCTTCAAGTCTTTTGTTTCCATCTCATTTCCCGATTGCAATGCTTTGTTTCTGTGTTGTACTGTCTGTATGGGTGATAGAGTTCCCAACAATGAGCTGGCATTTCCTTTCCAGTTATGATAAAAGTAATACCCTCAAAAATGATGTAATTTACCGACAGCGCTTTGTTAACAAAATCTGTTAGATTGAGTTTGTTGTTTAGCCTAAATATCTTAGACAAAGCTTCCTGTTTTCCTACATTTCTAAGATAGATAGATAGATAGTTACTTTATTAATCCCACAAGGGGACATTTTTTAATTGAGCAATTTAGGAATTACAATTGCAACAAATTAGTGAATTTGAAGTCTTGATGTGTGCTTGATGCTGGTAAATCGTGTCACAGTGTTCACCACCTGTGAGACACAGAATTCTACTTGTCTTCATGACCCACTTAAAATAGTTGTCCAAGACAAAGGTGTCGGGATGTCATGCTGTACTATTTGTGTCAAGTTTGAACTCAAGACCTTGATAGCAGGGTGACAAAAGCATTTAGATAATG
Source organism: Brachyistius frenatus (assembly GCF_029030835.1). NCBI lineage: Eukaryota > Metazoa > Chordata > Actinopteri > Embiotocidae > Brachyistius > Brachyistius frenatus. The sequence continues at coordinate 3,958,499 of NW_027210633.1, read as the reverse complement.
CCACATGTAACCCTCCAGGTGATCTATGAATTGGCTGCTCCATACATGTGTCCGCACCATTACAGTTACTTAAAACACACACCAAGAACATGTACAATAGCTGACCTCACCAAATCATCAACATGCTAACAAGGCATGTATTCCAGATTATTCCCAACTGAGATTTGCCCATTGGCTCACAATTGTTGTTTGTCCACTTGGAAATTCAACAGGGAGATCGGTCTTTCTTGAGGCTTTTCTCCCTTCAGGCCTTTTGTTTGCACTAGCTTTGTTTCCTCTTTTCACCCTTGTTCTGTTAACTGTAGCATGGAGCTTATTGTGCTTATTGGAAATGAATATATCAAGTTCAGACTGGATACTGAGCTACAGGAAGAGCTTTTTAATTTCCGCTATCCTGTTGGGAGTCCAGGAAGATAACAAATGCTGATCCAACAAAAAACTTAATTCTAGTATTGACAATATGAAGAGGAAACACCAGTACCAGGGAAATGTTGTCACCTAGATCACAAAGAGATTTCTTTTCAAAGCGCTTGAAATGCAAGGGGATTTTTAACTTCCAGTTGTGGCCTTAAGATCAACCAGGTCCGGCTTGTACCGGTGCTGTAATCGCTGCAGACCATCTCGCCATCATTGTATGTTTTAGCTGGGAACACATGTTCGGAAGTGTCAGATAACACGTGAACCCTGTGACACATTTTGGCAGAGGGATGTCACCTGGAGATAAACTGTGATTGTCTGCTGCATATGTGGCTTTTGTGTACAAAGAAAAACACAAGTAAAACGAGAAATACCAGCCAGCAGTAAAAATAACATAAAGGTTTAATAGGTTTTTTTTTTTTAAACATCAATATCATTACCATGGTTACTGTGGGTCTTATAACCATTAACACCATTTATATTTTTTTTACATTGCAGTAGAAAGGAAAGCCATTGGGTAAAATGTTTTCATCCTTGATATTTGCATTCATCAGCACTTTGGGGACAGAAAACAGTGAGCTGAATCATTTCACCTCACTGCTTATGTTCATAAGGCTTGTGGCTGGTTTCTCTTCTTTCACAGAAGACAGATAATTGGTGAGGTACAATAGGTCTGCAGTATAACTTCTGCTGTTAGTCTTACATTTATTGTGTGTATGTGTCTTGAAATTACACATCTTTACAAATTACACGATGCTGTATGATAATATGATTATTATGTAGATTATCGTTTTACTGTTTCTTTTGTGAATTTTATATTAAAGGAGGTATCATTATTTTTTTATATATAAAAACAATGAATCACATGGCTATTTAGAGACTTATCACCAGATCTGTAGTTCCCCTTAACTCTATAGAGCATTTTAGCATCTTTCAGCTGATTATTTTGGTTTTAAGGTTTACTGCTGTAGTGCACTCTAACCCAAACATGTGGCCAGAGATGTATTTCCTAAATGACATTTAGATCTTTGTTTGGAAATAAGGCATCTATTCTGCCCCTGTGCACGAAGGTAAAACTATTTTAGGCTATTCCATATTAAACCGCTGAATAAAGCTTGTAGACAGAAAATGATGTCTTAACATTTGATGAAGATTTCACAAAAATGGGTGAAGATGGTAGATGATATACTTTTTGCCACAACTTTCTGAGCTTACCCTTTTTCACATCATGAGAGGATGGAGAGAGGGAAGTGTAGCTAATCCCACCAGCTGGAAGACTTTTGTAATACTTGCTATCTAAGAGGTTGGAAATACGTGCTAATCCACGTCAAACTGACAGTGACTATAGTGCAACATTTGCATATTAGGAGGTGAGCACTGGCTTAAAGGCTGTAAAGAACTGAGCAGTCCCGCCTCATTGCATGATCCAAATCTTTGTCAAAACGTTCCATTTTCTCTGTGAACACTGCTGGCACGGAGGATAAAGCATTATAACTTGTTTCTGCCACCCTCAAATGGCAAAGTAAAAATCAGTTAATGCCAGCTTGAAGATTTGGAAGTTGCTGAAAGTGTTTAGCTAATGCTAATGGGTGCTCATCTCATGATGTAGCCACTATTCACTGCTCCAACTATTTGAAAAACATATGCATTTTCATATTCACATTAGCCTACCCTAAATCTAAACCTGTTTACTGTGGACTCGTTCTTTGCCAAAGGAAAAGGTGCAAACACTCCAAACAAAATGTTTAAGGCTGTTGAAGTAGTAGATATTTAGTTTTGCGTGTGTGGTGTTGTGTTTTCGCAATCCTGTCCTGGAGGCCCAGAAAAATCAGTTTAGTGTAACAGAATCCCGATATTTTGGCTCAGCCACTGATTCGGTGACACCGCAAGAAGGAGCCCTGAATTGGTTCTTGAAAATGCAGACAATGGCCATGAACAGCCTGCACGTTTCTCCACGGCTCAAGAAGGATTAGTGTTTGGAAGCAATTGAGTCCGAGAGGCCCCGGGCTTCTCCTTGTCAGGAGTCATACAGCTGAAAGAGCTACAAAATATCATGTACATCTGAAATGTAACTACATCAACACTTAGAGCCACTGAGTTGAAGACGTTGGAGTTGACACTGTGGAAGTAGTCATCTCTGGAGGAAGGAGTTTGAATATGTTTTCAGAGGAAGCACGTGGTGATCACAAAACAAGTTTGAACAAACCTCAAACAAACCTGGTTAATATAAACCCATTTTAAATGATTTTGGAAGTTCTGTAGGAAGTGCAACATGTTGACTCCAATAATTGGGCCACCAGTGACAGTCGTGGCCAGAGGCTAAATGTTTTCTGTTTGTTTGTCTTATTATACGTCTGTCCCATTATAAACAACATGATATCTCAGCATATCTTGAGGAAATTTCTTAAAATTTGGCACAAACTTTAAGTTGGGCTCACGGATGAACTGATCATATTTTGGTCGTCAAAACTCATTTGTGGTCATATCTCAAGAATTTGTACGTATGTTATTAGTATCGTACAAAAGCGTACACAAATGTCTAATCGGATAAAACTATGAAGTGATGACATTTTATATCCAAAGGGTCAAAGGTCAATTCTTTTGTGGCATTGTGCAAAAACACTGTGGGTCATTTTCCAACACCATAACTCAGAAACAGAAGGGAAGATTATGAGGACATTTCACATTTGGTCAGATAGTCAGGCTAATCAATGATGTTAATCCTGGGTGTGAACTGTGAAACGGTGCTGATCGTATAAATCTTCTTTGCTGTCGGGTTGAAGATGTGTGTGAAACATCAGTGTTTCAGAAGTTTTATATTTTTTGCAGCAACCTCTGTATTTGTAGGTCTGTCTACTGTCATGGCTTTGTGTTCTATCAGAATCAGCTTTATTCTTTTAAGTCTTCCCTACATATGTTTTGTGCATCTGGACAGACATGCATGTAACCTGCAACTTGACTAGTTGGTGGAAGTTAGTTTTGCCTTATCTTGTCATGAATCCAGTTTTAACTATCTGTCATAAATTTTCTGTGGAACTAAATGAGGACTGGAAGATTTAGAGAACATTCAAAACTGTGTACTATGTCTGACTTTCTGATTCATCATTCTCATGATCACACTGTCCTCTGCTTTAGAGCACTTCTGTGTGGGAGAGTCCTATACACCAGCACACACACACACACACACACACACACACACACACACACACACACACACACACACACACACACACACACACACACACACACACACACACACACACACACACACACACAGATGAGCTAAGCCACAGCCTTGTCTCTCTCTGCGAGTGTGTGCAGGGATGAGCAGGACCGCACCTTCTGAGAGCGCTACCTGAAACTGGAGATGCAGGGGTACCAGTAACGGGTTAGCTTTCATTGTCTTTGTCCTTTTTTTTTTTTTTTTTTTTTGCCCCTCCTGCTTCTTTTAAGCATAGACAGGTAACAGGGCGTTAGAATATTAACATACAATGCTCTGGTATTTATTGCTTTATGTAATCGCTGTCACTTATGCCAGGTACTTATAGTCGTGCAGGGTTAAAGAGATGAAAGACCTAAAACACGTTGCGCTCGATGAGCTTCCTGCCTCCATTTCTGCACAAAGTTTCTGTATTTTCTGTGCGACTTGTGGAATTAAGCTGTCTGCTATTTGAGCTCTGAGGACATTTTTAAAAGGTTTTGTTTTTTTTGAAGGGAGGAAACTTGTTTTTTTTTTTTTTTTTTTATTTTTATTTTGGGTCTAAACTTTTACAACAGGTATGTATGATTTTTTATGAAATACTAATTTTATTTTGCTTTATTTAAGTGCAGTATTTGGACATCATGATCATTTCTAACATGAACCTGGCTCCATGACAAATCAATGGATGGTAAAATCTATCATCTCTCTGTCACTGTAGTTGTTATCTTTATAATTCTGCAATCATAATGATGTGAAAATTAATGTGCAGTATAATGTTTATACTGCACATTTATTTAAATAAATTACATAATGTTCAGGTTTCTTTTGGTTCTACCTAAAATGTTCTCATTATTATTGAACAAGATTTCCAATCTCTTTCCCAATCTTTTGTATACTTTATCACAGAAAACAAAAAGAATATAAGGAATATAAGGACTATGGTCAGATTACAGGCTGACAAATGCATTGATTGTCTGTTTAAATGGCACAAAGTCCGGTCCGTTTAAAGGACTGACAGCGTTATTCTCTGGTTTATCTCAGACATTAAGGAGTATTTTTGTGGGGCCGAGATCTTTCAGCTTATTTCTCAGCACAGGGAAGTGAGAAGGGAGGGGAAGCAGAGCTGACACAAAAGGCAACATTATTCCCCAGCGGATCTGCGCTACATCCTACTATGAATGGAGTATTGAAAAACATAACATTGGGGACTAGATTATTTTTCATCCCTCATAACTGAGCCATTTGTCCCAGAGTTTCGAGTGGTTTGTTGGTACAGTCAGCAAATGAGACAGCCATGGTTCTGGAGCTCTGTGCTGGTGTTAAAATACCCACCTCCCAATTGGACGCACAAAGATTTCTCTGTGGGCTTCTGGCCTTCGCACAGCTCCTTTTGAGACCATGCAGATGGATTTGACCCGCATGAAAACTGTCCAGAATGTTTCTATGGCTGCTGTTAAGTGTTTTCTCATCACTAATGGCCCCACAAAGGTTGTGTGCTGCAGACTACTGTATCTAAACAGTACAATAGCTTAACATTTTGACATTGCCCTCCTTTCTCCCCTTGTCTCTGGCTCTCCAAGGAGACGAGAGGCGCCCCTGCAGTGTCATCAGGTGCCTAAGCGTTTTGGAGGGTTCTAGTGACAGATTGCAGGAAGCAGCGTTTATGCCTGACGATGGGGACCACAGAAAGCAGAAATGTCTTTTTGTGCCCCCGGGGCCCGGAATGTCCACTATCTCGAGGGGCCAATATCAAATTCTCCCCTCATCATCCCCTAATACACATTCCTGTGTAAGGTCAGGGGGGAATTCTGCGTGAGCGAAGAGACAAACAAGCACATACTTCGAACAACACTCCGCAATTCATCTCTGAGACATTTGCTTTAAAAGAATACGTGAAATTTGGTATTAAGCAGCTGCAACTTCTTCCTGTTGAATGAAGAATCAACTCTGCAAACTGAAAAATTTCATGAAAACAGGCTTTACACTTCAGGCCACATTAGCTATTATTTTAAAAGGATGATCTATCTAATAATCATGATGACCTAATCTACTAAAGAAGTTAAATAAATTAATGTATTTAAATCACATAAACACGGTTAACTATTATACATTAGACTATTTTAATTGAGCTGAAATAGCAGTTCAGTAAAATGAAGACGAGTTGAAGTCCACCAAACAAACAATCAAGATAACATTTGGTGGTGTCAAAAGACTTACCTCAAATTTTAAGGCAGGCCTTTAACTCCTATTTTTTAATTGAATTTTACAGTGCATGGAATTGTTTTTCCCTGTATTGCATTTGTTTTGACTGTGTTGTTTAAAATTTCACTTTTTAAACATGTTTTTTAAATTACGTCCTCACTACACTCTTACATGGAGCATTTTCCTGAATTATTTCAATCCCCTCTCAGTGTTAGATAAATGTCATTCATCCCAGTTTGTCAGTTCAGAAGAATGCAGGATATTCAGGGACTGGCCACATTACTATCAAACTCTGATTACTGAGTGATCGTCAGTGAATCCCAATACTCTCTGTCTGAAGGAAAATCCCCTGGAAAACAGTAACACAGGTGCCTGCCTCTGTCTGTAACTCAAGCCTTCCCCAGCTGCTGCTAACACACCCCACGCTGCTGCCAGCTCGGTGCACGGCGGCCATTTTGTGCTTACAAAACAGCAATGTAACTCAACACCCTGTTCCTGGTGTTTTATTGGCAGACAGCATCGGTAATTGGTGGCACTTGATCATATCTGGGAAACTGTGGTGACCGTTTCTTTCTAAGCCTTAAGAACTTCCTTACAGCTCTCTAATGTCCACAGGGAGTCATGGGCATCATGTGATCTCTGGAAACGATTGTTTTTGGAGTTACTACCCACCCAGGCCTGACCTCAGACAACCATCAATACTCTACTACAGCCCAATAACAACAGCTGCAGGCTCCATCAGAGAAAACAATCCAATACTAGAATTAGGCTGCTCTGAACTGGGACAGAAAAAGTAGCGATCGCTTCTGTGGTAGAAAAGTGTTTACTACGCGCCACTCTGTTACATACAGTTTGACATCCAGCTCGGGAAACACTGAGAGTGTGTGGATGTGTGTGTGTTGCAGGCAAATGGTCAGTCAGGCAGCCATGCGAGGCCAGCGTGTGGTGGAGAGCGAGTGCAGGTGCTGGAACCCGGCGGTGTGGCTCCTGGTGTCCCTGCTGGGATCCCTTGTCTTGGTGGCCCTCAGCCTGCTGCTGCGACTCGGTGAGTGTGTGTGTGTGTGTGTGTGTGTGTGTGTGTGTGTGTGTGTGTGTGTGTGTGTGTGTGTGTGTGTGTGTGTGTGTGTGTGTGTGTGTGTGTGTGTGTGTGTGTGTGTGTGTGTGTGTGTGTGTGTTGGGGACCAGTGGTGCATGTTGAATATTGATTAAAAAAATGGTGTTAATTTTTTGCGAAAGCAGAAAGTAACGGCAGGCTGAAAAGCCATTTTGTTCCTATTTTTATTTGTATTTTCATTTGACCTTATGAAGTAATAGCACAACGTATCATTAAAGGGCAATTTGTGACTGATATTTGTCATGCATTATCATTGTTAAAGGGAACAATGTGAAACATACAAATTTCGTGCTCTTCTTTCACATTCTCATTTGCTAGATGCAACCACTTATCAAAGTATGTAATTTCAAACATGTGCCCTTTTAATATGCTGGCCATGGACCCGATTTGGTTGTATGAAGACTGAACCTGATTCCCAAGATTTATTTGGATGTTTTACAAACTACTGTATTATATACTAAACAAAACAACAAGTCTTAAATATTTCAATCAGTAGTTTTTAAATAGGAGCCTTTCACAGTTTGTCCAAATTCCCTTTGAGGTTCCTCTATAAGGTTTTACTACAGCCAAAACTGAGACAGGGTTTGACACCTGAGAGGATTTCTTGCATGTCAGTGCTTTAAAACATGTTTGAGGCATTAATAATGATCGAGAACCGGGTGAACATCCCTGTAGATGAGTGCTTTTGTGTCCACTGTTACCGTCTGCCCTGTGATGGCTGGCTTAAAGCGAGCCACGATCAATTCCCCTCACTGGATGAACACATGGAGGGAGCAATTCATTTAAATGTGCTGACACCAGCTTATTGCTTTTTTTTTTTAGAGCATCATAGAGACGACAGATGTCCAAATATGTGCTTTACTGACCTTTCTTTTTTGTATTCTAATTTCAGGAGACATGAAAATAAACAGACGGGCTGTATCCAGTAAGTAACACTCAAGTTCATCACAGTTTACTTTTCTGATCCTCCTTAGAATAAGAACTGCATCCCACAATATAACTCGGAGCCTACTAATAGCCCCTGAAGCTCAAGCATTTTGTCTTAATGAATATACTGGTCATGTTTCAATGTCACAAACAAATGGGAGAAGCCTGTGAATTGACCCACATTGGGTGTAATGGTTAAAAAAAAAGTGTCTTTGGTGTCTTTGTGAGGTGGTGAAATCTGAGATTTTAGGCTTCAGGTATTAGAATGCCCTCCATCTTCCAGTGGGACTCTCAGGACAACACGTGTTGCATCGAAACTCATCACATCTGAGGATTGCACATCGACCCTCTCTGTTATTTATGAAAAATATCTCGGAACTGTTTTGATCTGTTGATTTGGCTCACGTCAAAGTTAAAGCATTAATTAAAGTTGCTGCGATAGAGAGATAATCTTCATTGGATGTCGTGGATAAGAGTTTATAATACTCGTCTCTCACCTTCAACGTGACAAGATGAAGTCACTGACTATGTTAACAGCTCTGTGAGACTTGTAATGCTTTAAGCTACATGCTAATATTGATATGCTAACAGGCTCACAATGCCAATGCCAGCATACTCCTGTTTAGTAATGTTCACCATCTTAGTGGAGTGTGTAAATTCATTATTTCACTACACAATGTGTAGCTGAGGCTCATGGGAATGTCATTTGTGTTGCTGGTAGCCTCTTTGGTCATAAACTAAAGAAGTGGACGGTACAGGAAACGGTTTATCTCCTGGGGGACAGGAATGTTTGAACCAAAGTTAAGGGCAAACTATCCTGTAACTTTTGAGATAAGTTCACCACAAATGTCTGCCTCATGATGTCATTAGAGCAATGATGATCAAACTGTGGTCAGTGTACCACTGGGGGCACACAGGCTGCTGACATGTCTAAAACCTGTGTTCCAACTGGCCATAGTCCATATAAATTGTCTTTTAATTTCATTTTGATTAAGATAACAGCTATAACATTTACATATAAATTGAAAAATATTTGTTGTTAATTCTTTTAAATATTTTAGAAATAAAATTTGCCAGTGCTTAGTACGGTGATGTCATGTCCCACATAGCACAACTGGAGCGGTAGCTTGGATTCTGATTCCTCTGTCACTTATTTTAACAAGCGAGTGAGTGGAGCTTTGAAATGGTCACAGGGTAAAAAAACAACAACCTGGAGAACGCTGGACCTGAAGTGAACCTTTAATAGCTGAGGGGAAGTTTAGTCATCAGTTGAACCGCCAAGTGGTGCCTTTTTTTTTTTTTTTTTTTTTTTTTTATTTTTTTAAGCAAGAATATGTATTCTTTAATTTTGAAGCAGTAGTCTTATATTGTTGTTATTATTTTTACCTCCTGGGGATATTGCATAGTTAAATCAGCATATTTTATTTTGTTATAAAATGTTGTTGGTATCTGTAGTTGGAAGTGGTGAGTTTGATTATATACAGTTTGAAAAGTTGGGGAACCTCTGCACTATAGAGGAGGAAAAGTGTGGAATTAATGAGGTCCATGACTGTCTGTATAAAACTGGATGGAAACCCATCTCGTAGTTTTTGACTTTCTCTTTTGTTCCATGTTGCTAACGTGGCTAAAAACCCAAATTCAAGCAGCAGGCTAACATATTTCTGTTGAAGCTGGTACAGTCTGAACAGGCCTCCTGTTGTGGTTTCAGTCTGGGTCTAGTGTTACAGGAAAATAGATATAGTAGATATAGAGTACACTAACTATGGAAGGCCAAGAACCGCCTTTCAACAAATAATTTGACCATACTCTCTCGCTTTCTCTCCTGTGTCCCCTCCTCCCTCCTTCTTCAGCCAATGGCGTGCAGAGCCCAGAGAAGACGCAGTATCAAGGTAAGCGTGAACTATATACAGACACCTCCACGTCCTCACCCGCATGAAACATTCAACTTCAGTTCAAAACATGTCTGCATTCAAGTCACGCCATGAAAACCTGTCAGTGTCTGGCTGTGTGTCGGTGAAAGAGAGCACAGCAGGTAGAACAGTGCCTGGGGCTTTTTAAACAAGGTCACTTTCCCAGCTCTCCATTTCCCTAATCCCTACTTATTTGCTATGTAACCTCCCACCCTCCTGCATCCACCTCACTCACTTCCAAGGAGTCATGTGGCTTATCGTGTGCCTTAACTTGGTAGGATTAGACTTATTCCAGAATTTCTTCCTATTAACTGTCATTACATGAGTCTGTCTTTGTTATATCTTTTTTTTTTTTTTTGCAAACAGAAACACATGTTGTCAAAATGTCCCTCAGAGAGTGGAGCTTTTATGAGTCTCAGATTTTTCAGTGAGGTGGCAAAATCATAACCAAATAGTTTGAACGTTGCCGACTCACTCCGAGACAGAGGATGGAGCTTCATTCAAACAAAATGAATGTGACGGAGAGAAACTCCTCACAGATATCGTCTGCTTGTCTCTCCAAAGTGCGACTGGTGAACGGACGTAACAGGTGTGAGGGCCGAGTGGAGGTGCACTACAATGACACGTGGGGCACGGTGTGTGACGACGACTGGGACATGGTGGACTCCAACGTGGTGTGTCAGCAGCTGGGATGCGGAGTGGCCGTGGCTCAGGGAAGCCGCTCCCAGTTTGGAAGAGGCACGGGGCACATCGTGTTGGACAACGTGGACTGCAGAGGAAGTGAAACCGACCTCAGCCAGTGCCGCAGTCTGGGCTGGGGCGTCCACAACTGTTACCACTATGAGGATGTGGGTGTTACCTGCAGAGGTAAAGCCTTTATACACTTTTTAAGCTTCTCATGTATAACCCCAGATACAAAAATATAGTGACTAAAACCGTTGCTTTCTTTTCATTTGGCTGCCAGAACCAGCTTTGGTGGGGTTTAGAGGCTATGAGGATCGCACCACACCACCCCGGGAGAATGCTGGTTTACGTAAGTGTCCTCTGCTTTGATCACAATGAGACTGGTTTTCTGCCAAACTGAAATGTGAGTGGGATGATTTGGTCTTTATAAAAAAGGCAGAAAGGCAAATGGACAAAATTCACATACACATTACACACGCAAACAAGAACCCCAGGTGGTAAAACCACAGTATGCCTTTAATAAACTTAGTCGTGTTCCACTTTGACCTCTGAAACTTTGTTCCTGTACACGTTCAAAGCTGAACTAATTTATGTTCTTATAAAAGAATGAATCATAAAGCCCCTGGCCCCAAGTATCACAGTAATGATGAGCCCGGAGAAAAATGACATTCAAAACCATAGGCCGTATATAAACATGGACGTAGCCTCTGTGATGTCACACATATGTTTCCCGAAAAGTGGTTTTGAAGCTCCGGCCGTCGCTATCTGCGAGGTCAAACTTTACTCCGGTAAAGTTGTCATAAACAGGGAAAATTAGCTGTAGAGACCAAAACTCTTTTCTGTACCAGGCTGCAAACATGTTTTTTTTCTGCTGTAAAGTTGGACATTTTAACGTGACCAATCGATGGAGATTCAACCTCAAGTGGCCATTTGAGAAACTGCAGTTTTTGACGCTTTGGCGTTAGCTTCATATTTCAGCTGCAGAAGATGCCGCTTCTCCAAAACAGAAAATTCTCTCAGCTCTTTGAAGCTTTGTTGAGACTCTGTTTATGTTCACTCTTACTACTGATATCATCTCATGTCACCATGTTTGGTCACAGCAACCTAAAAAAAGAAACACTGCACAACAGCTGCTCAGCACCAAATAATATACTGTAGTTAGCAAGTAACTGGTTTACGACTGAATAATAGGGCCACATTAAGGAAAATAAATAACAGAAGGGGGACTTTTTTACTTTGCTTTTTGAGAATAAAGTTGAAACACCATTTTAAGAATCGCATATCCAAAGCATATGAGCTAAAGTTACTGTGGTAGTTTGATCTAGTCTCAAAAGTTTGACTTTACTCTCAACATTTAGACTTTATTTTTGAATTGCAAAGAAAATCTGCCATTTATTTTTTCCCCTCAAAATGGGTCATACAGGTTAGCAGTAAAAGAGACAGCCCATATAACCCATCTTTTTTCAAAATAAAAGCAAATGTCGCTCCGTTTCTGTTGGATATGTATATTGGTAGCTGTTTGTTCGCATGTTAGCCACAAGAATATGTCAGTGTTTTTCTAATCCTGTTCCCACTGCCCTCATGTGGCCAAACTAATCTGATATTGCCTGTCAAAGCGTTTGACTTTGAAATACAAAGCACACCTGTACGTGGAATTAACCTTCAGTGAACACAGCTGATGAAATTAGTCGGCCACCTCCAAAACTGGAATCCTGCCATCAGGCTGATTTGCATCAAGCTTTAAAGACAGAAGCTGCTTTGTCTCTCCACTAAATAAATAAATCAGACTGTTCATGTGCTCATCCCATTCCAATGCCAATTTTAAGGATGATATATTTTACAATACAAGGCAAAATAAAGACTGCTGGATAATGTGAAAATGTGTTGTACACTGAGAGGAATTAAACTTCAGGCCAGTGTTTTTCTCTGTGTGTGATGAGATGGATTTTTATGCTCTAGTATCCAAATCAAATATACACAAATCTGGCAGACAGGTGGCATGCCAGATGTTACCATAAAGTGCGAGGGCAGGTTTCATTAAATAATGAATGATGGCTTATTTTGTCATTGTCTGAGGTTCAAAATGCAGGAATCCTCATGAGATGAACAGATTTATAAAAAAAAATTTAAAAAAAATAAACTGAATATTATTTCAGTTTGCAACTTTTAGACAACATCAAAGACTTGTCTGTTCAGTGCAAACTATCTAGTTCAAGGCAACTGTACCACACTCCCCGAAGGGCTCTTGAATTCCAGGCCACCCTTATTGTTCGCTGCTTTTGCCTTTGTTGTGGTCGCTCTGTTGTTTTTTTCCTTTAATTCTCAAGAGGATCACGAGAAGACCAAAGCAGAATCTAATTCAGTTAACAAATGACGTATATAGCTGACTCTCCGGTGGTCTTCATGGTGCCCGCTGGGAACGCAGGGAAATCTTCCAAATTCATGGCTCTCTGAAATGACGGACACCTGAGAATGTCTATTGTCTGAGCGTTTTTGTCTAAGAAAAGGCACAAGGTGACAACATCTGTGCATAGTGCAATATCGGATTCACTCAGCTTTTTTTCTGGGCCCACAGCATGTATTGTTTTGCCCACACCTTTCTCTGTATCAGTGTCATTTCCTCTGTCCTCAACACACAGATTCAAATCCTGGCAGTTACCATTTCCTTTGATACCCCCAATGTGACATGAATAGAGTTTCTAATAAAAAACCTACCGATCTAAAAATATGTCTTGTAGAGAGTGTTCAACATCAGTCCCAACGAATCTTTCCCTCTCCCTCTTGGTTCAGGAGACGGCACCATCCGTCTGGTGAGCGGACAGAACGCCTGCCAGGGCCGGGTGGAGATCTACTACCAGGGAAGGTGGGGGACAGTGTGCGATGACGACTGGGACCTCAACAATGCCTGGGTGGTGTGCCAACAGATCGGCTGCGGCGTTGCCGTCGCCGCACACACCAACTCCTACTTCGGCTACGGCACCGGCCTGATTCTCCTGGACAACGTCAACTGCCACGGCACTGAGCAGGACCTGTCCAAGTGCAAAAGTCTGGGCTGGGGAAAACACAACTGTGGCCACCACGAGGATGCCGGGGTAACCTGCTCCGGTACGCTGCTCTCAGTCATGTCATCTACATTAACACAAAGATGAAATTATTATTCAAACAAGGAACTACAGACTAAAGGTCTACTACCATGCCAGCAGTTCTGTCAGGTTGAAAACAGTGGTGCTCTAAGCTGAATGCTAATTATTTTGCAAACATTGTTATTGTGAGCATGTTGTTCATGACCAGCTATCAAACTCTCTCATAACCAAAAAGCCAGTTGTTATTGCTGATGAGCTACATAACAATATAGTATATATTCCAATCTTAATAACCATCAGGAGTACATTTAAAAGCTAGTTCAATTATAAAAACGTTCTGGTCTACAAGTGTCTGTCTTATTATTGAGTTGTTAAGCACTTTGAACTGCAGCAAACTGTATGAAAAATGCTATATACATAAAGTTTGATTGATTGATTAATTTCAGTTGTTAAGCACTTTAAACTGTATTAAAAATATTATATAAATAAAGTTTGATTTATTGATTAATTTCTGTTTCCTAACCACCTCAGGATCCACCACTTTGCCGCCTGCAGCAACAGAAAACCAGAGGCGCTTCATTGGAACCCTGAACACTATAGGTAAAAACATACTAAACACCACAGACTATTTTTATAAACAAGCACAAACTGAATATTACTCCTTTGCACCAGCACATCCAATTTATTGTGCTAGAATTTCATTTTTTGCCACAGCAGAAATGAAATGTGCACCTTTGCCAGATGACCAACAGGGAGAGCCATTTCTCCCCTGTTGTCTTAAAGATGTGCTGCACCACAGTGCCACAGAACATGATGGTCAAAGTCCTCACCAGACTAACTCCACCATCATCGGTTTAAACAAGCAGTCTGGTCTCGACCCACTCAATCATTTTGTTTGTTCAATTTCTCTCCAGCGACAGCTGAAGTTCCAGTCACCGACTCACCGAGTACAACAACTGTTACCACCATTTCCCAGACTAAAGGTAATATTGAACTGATGTCTGCTTGGTAAACACAGATACAATATGTTGTAATATTGGACACTGCACGAAATATTGTTGCCTTTCATGCAAATATCAGCCATATAGATTACATAAGAAAAGGCATTTCTATTCTAAGACTGCAATGATGTACCTGTCTGTTTATTCCTGTGCAGGCAAACCAGCCATTCGTGTGATGAACGGTAACAGTAGCTGCCAGGGTCGTTTAGAGGTCCTGTACAAAAACGTGTGGGGGACGGTGTGTGACGACGACTGGGACATGCCCAACGCCAAAGTGGTGTGTAGACAGCTCGGCTGTGGTCCGGCTATTGCGGCCAAAACCCAGGCGTACTTCGGCTACGGTTCGGGTGCGATCTTGCTGGACAATGTGGAGTGTAACGGCTTTGAGCTGTCGCTGTCCCAGTGCTTCCATCTGGGCTGGGGCCAGCACAACTGTGGCCACCATGAGGATGCTGGAGTCATCTGTGCACGTAAGACCTGATGTGGCGTCATGTGGTGCTAAACCAGGCTACAGTAGGCACACATACATTTATATCATTATACTGAACATAGGGAGTGTCCGTATCTATAGTCATATAAACATCTAGCAGTTCCACTGAAAACTCAGACTCCCTACTTATCCAGTGCCTGCCCTGCTGAGCTGTCCAGTTGCAATGCATGACTGTAGTACTCTGAGGAGGAGACAGCCCAGAGAGCATCAAAAAATACAGCGAATGAGTCAAGGCACATCAGCGTCACTGCATGCCTGCAGGCCAAATTTGACTTCTTTAAGGCTAAATCAAAAGCACACATAGATTCTCCTCTACTTCTGCAGAAAATCTTTGTTTTGAGATTGATAGGGTAACAAGATTATACATTTGTTTTCTAAAGGCAGCAGTTTTTTGTTTTTTTATCACTTGAATAATTCTGCCTTCAGTAGGTAATTACAAGAGGAAAAGGGGACATTGTTTATTCATTCAAATGAGGGTTTTAAGCATCAAAATCATTATGAAAACACATTATTGCAGTTGTTGAAATTGCTTCTGCTAAGTGTGAGTCTTGTATTATTACCTCAAAGGAACCAAGGAGGCCAATAGGCTCACAATATTGATCCGTAGAGTAATTAGAAGAGAGCCTTGCTAATGCTTTGGTGACCCGATATTTCCTGAGCAGGAGCTTCACTCTGTTTTCTCTGCTTTCCTCTGCTTCCCCTAGCGATGGACTTCTACACTTCAATTGGGCATGACTTAAGAGTAACAGAAAAGATCACCACCACCACAGAACCCTCTGAAGGTGGGTCACAGTCAGATCATGTCATTGTCCTCTAGTTTGGTCTCAGAAATAACAAAGACTGAGTTTACAAGACTCTGTTTTTCTGCAGGAATGGTGAGACTGGTGGATGGCCAGCACCGGTGTGAGGGTCGAGTGGAGATGTACTCAAATTCTGGATGGGGCACGGTGTGCGATGATGCCTGGGACCTCCCTGACGCCCAGGTCGTGTGTCGTCAGCTGGGCTGTGGAGATGCCATGATAGCTCGGGCAGAATCTTACTTCGGGCCCGGCATGGGAATGATCCTGCTGGACAATCTCAAGTGCAGCGGTGTGGAGGCCTCCCTGCAGGAGTGCTCGCATATATCCTGGAATGTGCACAATTGTGACCACTCTGAAGATGCTGGCGTCACCTGCTCACTGTCATGATTTCAGCAGAAGCACATGCCCACCTCCACCATGTGGGTGTACCAGCCTAGGACTTGTATACATTTTGTAAATAACAGCTTTCACATTGCTGAATTCCACCATCAACAACATACAAAACAACTAATATGTCAATATATGATTACATACTATAACTATCTATGACTATTAAGCACTTTATAAATATATGATATAAAATACAATGTACACATTTTTTATTTGATAAACAAAGAAAAACAAAGCTTGTAACTGTCTGTCTCTCCTTCTTTGTTAAAATATTTACTGTACATGTTATACTTTGATGATTAATAAGGAATATACTGGAGGAAGCCCATCAATTAGTAAGTATGAGGGGGAAAGTAAACATCTTTTAACAGGAGAACTTTAGTGCCACAATTTACAAATATGTATGATAAAACAAATAGAAATGGGAAAAATTGTACTGTACACTGAAAACCATGAGAATGCAAGGAAACAGAAACAGTCATGAATTAATGTTATATCTTGTGAATATCTGAAATAAATGATGTGCTCCTTGTGTTCTGTAAACCCCCATATAAATAAATGTAACTACCTAATAATCATTTGTATGTGATGAAATAAATGTTCCTATTTTTTCGTATATAATATATTTTTGGTGTAAGACGAGAGGTGTTAACATTAGTGAATCTGCATTTGTTATTCTCTAAAACAGGTGTACGAGTTTGATTTGTATTTTTCCTTGATTGCACATACTTAATACAAATATGGTGACTTCAACATCTGAATTTGTTCAAAGGAGACAAAAGCATTTACGGGGGTGAGTCAGACTGAAATGTGATTTACAGCAGCTTTTTCTGCTTTCTGTTACTTTTCAAGCTGACCAAGTTCCCTCCAATTATATATTTAACATGTTTAGCCAATACAAACAAGCTAACGGATAATGTGTAATGTTAGCTTAGTCAAGTCCAACTAGGAAAAAAAAAAAAAAAACAATATAACTAATATCATTTAGTTGATATGAAACTCTAAAATTAAATGAGCTCATTGGTTTATAATAAAATTAAAGTGCAGAACTTTTCCTGACATCCACCAGAAAGAGTAATTACAAAAACACAGTTTACACCTTATGTCATAATCTGGGCTGCAGCCTGCTCCATTACTGCTGTTGTTAGTATTGCAAAATGATTCATTTCCCAATCAGAATTTGGTCCATGAGGTTCGATAACATTTGGAAACTTGAAGAGCCGCTGGATTGAAACATTTGATCCTCATTCAAGTTAGCAAAGGAGTGAAACCGAGCTCAGCCAGTAGACGTCTGGTGCGTCTGCTGTGCCCGTAGAGCGTCCTCAGTATTCATTCATCCAGTCCCACCGCACACCAGATAGAAAAACTCTGTGAACAATCTGAAAGGTTTAATCACTACTGTGTGAACTCACTGGCCAAGGGATGTAAGGAACATGAATTTATACTGAAAGTAAAAGTCCTGCACTAGAGGGTTGAGCTCATCGACTGCACCTTGTAGAATATTGACATGTGTGTGACTACAATTATCAATCACAAAATAATAGTAAAAAGTACTGTAACAGTAGAAAAAGTAGCGAGTAGAGTCAGCAACTCAAGAAAGTCAGTCACACAGAAATATCATTTTTTGCTCATGTTAGCCAATATTGGTCACATAAAGCTAACGGTCAGACTGACCAGGCATAGCAGCAACACTCCTGTGTGTATTGAATGAGCCAGGGTGCTTTTTATTGCTAAAGAATTCAACTTTTCTCTTATATGTATTTTTAAGTTTGATAATTACAACAATCTGGATCATCTTAAAGCATTTTAAAAACGCCAAAACTGGTTTGATTTGAAAATACCCACGACTTACTCAGTAGTTAATGCACACAGACTGGAAAAAGTATTCTCCATTTTACTTTTGCCATCAAGAATAAAGAAATATCTCTTAAAATAACTGGAATTAAGCATATATTTCAGTCAAATTAAGATGTAGAAACATCTGAGCTATTTTAGGCCTCATTCAAATCAAGATATTTAGCACATATTTCACGTTAATATAATAGTCAGATCTGAACTGTCGGTATTTGTAACTGAAGATGTCATTCAGCACCTGAAACAAACATTTTCATAAATAAGATACCATCAGAGAAAGGATGTTTTAAGTTTGGTATGTTGACTCATACATCAATTACAAATATCTGCACTGTGTATGAAAACAGAAGTTAAATGACTTGTGACAGTCTGGATGGCTCAAGAGCAAAGTTTGAGCTGTCTGATCGATTTCATAAAAACATCCAGTGGGGAAAAAAAGACCGGGAAGCAGGATGGCCTGATAGGAGGGTGTGTTCGGTGAGTCATGATAAAATGACTCAGCATATCACTGTTATGATCCTGCCTTGTGTTCACTGCAATCAGCAGAAACATTAGGAAATGGCATATCTGTAGTTATCAAAGGGGTCTCATAAACAGTTCATAACTGTATGCAAACAAACCAGGTACTTCTAAAATGATTTAGTTTTGTTATTTTTAACTAAAAGTAAAAAGTGATGTCACAAATTGCATATCTTTAGCCTGTAAATGTCAATAGTCCTGCTGCTGTGATTCTCCTCTGCCAAGCAACAATGTTGCAAAGAAAAAAAACAATGTTGCTCTAATGCATAACTGCAACGTTGTTTTATTTTTGGTCTACTTTATCAGCTACACGGGCTTTAAGGGGGACTCAGCCAATCAGACCCGAGGACAGTAAATAGTTTTCTTTGCCTAAAAATTATACATAAAGCTTGTATTCTGATTTGAATGACAGAAATTGTAAATTTAACTTTTATAATTGGTAAAAATATAATGTATCTATAGAGATCATAATCATGTAATAAAAACAAACAAAAAAAGACGGCATTTTTATTGTATCAGATTTGACAAACAACAACAAATAAAATGCAGTTACAGGAACTTGTGGAAGAAAGATGTCTATATTATGAGAACATTACACTGTGCCATACTGTATGTTCTTATTTAAGTGCAGGTTGGGCTTCTTGTGAAGTTGCCATGTTGACTGGGACCAGAAGCAGGAGGCTCCTGCACAGACATGAACTGAACCCCCTTTTTGTTTCCCTGTTTCCAGTGGTGGAGAGTAACTAAGTACATTCACTGAAGTAACTAAGTACATTTTTGAGGTACTTTGCTTGAGTATTTCAATTTGATGCTTCTATATACTTCCACTCCATTACATTTCAGAGGAAAATATTGTACTTTCTTCACCACAGCATTACTTGACAGCTTTAGTTCCTTTAAAGTTGAAGATTTGATACAACGGACAATAGAACAAGCTTTTAAAATTTGGCTCCTGACCGCTTCCAAAAAGCAGTGTGTCGTCCGGACAGATTTCAGCTGTCAAATAGGGATGTTTTCCCCTAAACTTCTCACATGGTTTCATTTCAATAAATGTTCAACTGATCCATTATCTCACTACAAATTTAAGATTTGAGAAAAAGTCGAAAAACTGAAACAGATTTATGTATCAGAACTTTTGTTTAAAAGTTTTTTCTTCTCCCAGTAATGACCTGACGACCGCTGACATTTATCTGCTATCCCTGTTAATAAAACTGGATATAAAGTAGTTCAGACGAGCTACACCTGCTGCAGCTACACCAGTGACATGCTGCTGACACACTGATGCTTCAGTATTAGTAATCTCATGTTGTAGTAAAGGAGGGCATGTTGGTACAGTGGTCAGCAGCAGGAAAGTTAGTGGATTGAACCAGCTGGTCAGCTGGGGCCTTTCTACGTGCAGGCTACATGTTCTTCCTGTGCCTGAGCTGGTTACTTCCTCCCACAGGTCCAGTGTGTTAGGTTAGTCAGTGATTATAAATTGGCAGTAGGTGTAAATCCGGTGGTTGTTATTACCTTAATTCTTTTTTACTTTACTGTGGCTGTAATGATGACTACAAGACAAAAACAGGTCTGTCTTGCACAAGCTGCACTTTACAGCAATGGACTGTTTACGAAATTGTTTGCAGGTGTGACTGTGAGTGTGAACGGTTGTGTCTCTTTCTGTGTCTGCCCTGTGATGCACCTTCGGCTGAAGTCAACTATAGGCTGCAGCTCGCTGTGACTGTACAGGATAAAGTGGGGGTGGATGATGGATGATGTCATATGTACTAATGTATCAGTCAGAGGGGCAAAAAACAACAACAACATTTTACTGCAAATACTTCTGTACTTTAACATTATAGTCAAACAGGACTTTTACTTGTAATGGGGCACTTTTACATTGCTGTAATGGTGCATTTATAAGGGATCTGAATACTTTTTCCACCACTTCCTGTTTCTTAGCATTGTCTCCCCAAACAAGCTAATAAACCAGATTATGATACAAGAGCCACAAGACCAGGTCGGCCCTCATTGTGTCAGCTGGTGCTTCGGAGGGGCCCTCGGTGCACGGGTTGGCCCCCCCGGGCAGTTGGCATGTTTGCAGCGAGGCTCAGTATGTGGGATGAGCTGCAGATGTACTTGAACAGAGAGATAGAAGGATCCATACAGCTCTGAATGTCTCCACTGTATGAGAGGCTGAGTGGAGGGCATTGGGCTGCACTGTCAGTGTGCCTGGGCTGCCTGCCTCGTTGCATCACTCGGTGAGGACACGCCTTTTTGGGTGGTGACACAACCGATGGAAAGTGCTCGGAGGGGGAGGGGTGTCCCGTCGGCAGGCAGGCAGGCAGGCAGGCAGGCAGGCACACAGACAGCAGGCAGCAGCTGCAGCGACCGGACCCGGTATCGTAACTCTGCAGTCAAACAGTCACATTACTAATTCTCAGCTCCTGAAACACGCAGGACAGCAACACACACACACGACTTCGAAAATGGTCGACCGCGAGCAACTGGTGCAGAAAGCCCGGCTGGCCGAGCAGGCGGAGAGGTATGATGATATGGCAGCTGCCATGAAGTCGGTAAGTAGGCTTCCCCTGTGGTGACCTTTCTCTTTTCCTTCTCGTGTCTTATTATTACTAATAGCCTCATCGACGTGTATGTGTGTATATGTGTGTGTGTGTGAGAAACGTGTAACAGCTAGTTAACCTAGCTTTGGGGCGGTAATACGCAGACTGGGGACTGTGTGTGTGTGTGTGTGTGTGTGTGTGTGTGAGCACATTTTGACTCCAGCAGACAAAACACACAAAATTGGTGTATGAAAGTTATGATTAAAGACTTCATTTATGAGAAAGACACAACCGTGGCCGTAATCGGGGTCTGCTCTGATAAGATTTGGGCTACATCATTTAGAATCCGGACTGTAAGGCCCCTGCAGCCTATGTTCCCATTTCAGCCGTACATATGAGAGGTATCGGTGACATGGAGCTGATTTAGTGAGGCCCGGTTCTGATGACTGATTTATAGTAGATCCGAGCGTTTTGTCGTCGGGTTGCTGCGGTGGATTGTGGCTGTGTGAAATGCGGACTGTTTGATCTTGGGGCGGTGCCTTTCGCCTGGCTCCTTCGTAAACGGCCAGGCTGCTGTGGTTGTAAAAGAACCGAGAGGGGAAATGAGACTCGGAATCACGATAAGAGGTGATGAATCATCGTCTGTGCGGAGCAAATTGTAGTTTAATCGTGAAACATGATGAAAAAGGATTCCATGGAAAGATGCGCATAGTGTTGGAGCAGAGGACGAGCTCTAAGTGGTACCATGATGATGAGAGTGACATCGTAGGCTCTGCTGATGGTCGTGTTCCGGTTTGCACGAAATAATGAGCCATGGATTCAGTGTGAAAAGCCACTTTTCTTTAGCGTGATGTGCAGGAACAGACAGGCGCTGTTACCTCTCATCGCTGCACATTTGGCGCATTGGAGAAGAAAAAGGAGCAATGTTGGCTGAAGGTTGCTCGCAATCGATTTGCGCAGAAGCAGCGCACAAAATCCGAGCTGTTCACCTTCCAGACGTGGGTGTTGGTGGACGGACAGCTTTCCAGAATCATCTCCGGAGCTGTCATATTGCAGCAAATGCTCCGTTTGCCCTTTTTTTTTTTTTTTTTTTGATTTTTTTTTTTTTGTGTGTTAACTGTACAGCCATGAGCACGACGGAGCGACTGTGTTAATCAATGCTGTGTAGAAACCGCATCCCTGCGTCCTCGACCTCTTCCAGCAGGTTCCCACACAGAGGCGTGCCGCAGCATCTGCCAAGATGCAGCACAGGCCCACCCGTAGTGCACCATTTCACAGGCAGCCTTTCAGCACAGCTTCACAAAGGCTGCAGCTCTCCGGATCAGGACTGTCCGGACAGTGAGATCACAGAGGAGTGGACAGATGGACAGCAGAAGTCAGGGGATGCTTCGCTGTGCGACAGGGCCTGTGCTACTTTA
Source organism: Brachyistius frenatus (assembly GCF_029030835.1). NCBI lineage: Eukaryota > Metazoa > Chordata > Actinopteri > Embiotocidae > Brachyistius > Brachyistius frenatus. The sequence continues at coordinate 3,935,945 of NW_027210633.1, read as the reverse complement.
TTGAAAGGAATGGCCATCCTATCCTTGAAGAGGCTCAGAGAGGGACTTCTTTGTGAAAATAGGAGAATTTCTATTCGCCTTTACTCTCTGTTTTACTGTTATATTAAGTGACGTATAGCTTTGTGGTTATATTTCTCTACTTTTCCTTGTTCTTAGGTTAATATCTTTATGCTTTCATTAACAAGGCCAGTCCCTTTAATAGTAGAGAAAGCAGGATTAGTAGCAGTTACTTCCCCGTTGTCGGCTTCAGCTCCCAAGAGTCAACAAGTAAGCTGTCAGTGTTTGGAGGCCCTGCTGGCTGCTCCCTAAGACAGGCCTGTAGTGGTAATAGCAGAAGGGGCCCTGGCTCCACCCCTTCCCATTTATGCCGAGTCAGAGAGAGAGAGAGGGAGAGCTGCCCCTCACCCAGCCAGTGTCTCTGCAGCACTGGGCAGCGGGGTGTGTCTGCTGCCTCGCCCATCATTTGAGGGGAATCCCTTATGCCACTGCAGACATGGCAACCGCCCCAGTGGCAACGCAAACCAAATAACCAGGATGGCAGAGCGTGGCGCTGCACCCGTCCTCCTGGAGGACAGCGAGGCTTCAGACGGGAGGAACCAGGCCCGGCAAAAAAAGAAGGATGGGCTGCTGGTAGCTCAGTTTTCACCACCGCCTTTCTAAGATTAGAATTAAGATGATAGCAGAAAATCGAAACATCCGACTACCAAATATAGCCTACCTGCAAAGCGGTAAAGTGTTCTAGTAACTGCCACACAATTGACATACTCCCTCTTTAACTCACCGATTCTCTAAATGCTAAAAGGACCAGACACCACTGTACAGTCCCAGTTATGGGTTCTAGTTCTCGTGCTAGTCCTCCTGGGTGATCATGTATTATATAGACCTGAACTGCAGACAATATGATCATGCTGATACTGTTAATTATAGCAATATAATATGCAGTAATACCAGCTGCAGTGAAGTGTATGTATTTAAGTTTATCATTGCTGAGGACGTTTTGACAGCATATCGAATATTCATGTATAAAAGCTCTCTGTACTACAGTATGCATATCTAATGAAGCTATTACATCATAGTATCCACATGGGCGCAGAGCGGCAGCCCTTTGATACACTCCGTAGTCATTCGTAAGAGGCGGGTCTAACCAGTTTGAATGGAGAAAATGCTTTTAGTGTCAGAGGAATGTTTTTCACCAGATTCTCTGAAAAGAGCTTCCCAGTATATTTGCATGTTGTAATTTATTTGCATACACATTAATGGACATTGTCATGAGGAGATGAATAAATATCGAGATCTTTTCACTTTCATCATTATTAAAATCAATGCGTAAAGGCAAAACAGAAATATTGTTTTAACAGAGCAGATGAAATAAAATGTATTAGACCTTATTTGACACATTTGTGTTTTAAAGGTCCCATATTGTATAAATTCTGAATTCTATTTATTTCTGTTTTGATGAAATTGCAGGTCTAGGTGTTATAAAAATACTGTTAATATGTCAAAATCCTCAGAATATGGAGAAATGCACGGCTCGTATTCAACAACTGTGACTTTGAGTTGTGATGTCACAAACTCACACTTATGTCATATGTCTGCCATCAGCATGGTCCACTGTCCAACCTGTTATGTGGAAGAAAACACGGAGCAGTCACTCTGTCGTGGAGCTAGCAAGCTACAAGACCAAAGGAAACCTGTGATTGACCAGGGCGCGCTGCAGCCAATCAGAAGAGAGGCTCGTTGATTTCAATGTGCCTTGAAGACACAGACGCAAAACAGCCTGTTCATGGTAGCGCTCCTGAGAAAGGAGATGTAAAACTATATTGAGATACAATACTTTTTTTGAATATCAAGACTGTAAATAAAACACCAGAAAAGTGTACAATATGGGACCTTTAATAGTGATCATTCTTTTCATCTCTCATGTAGCTGAAGGCTCTCTTTCCCTCTTTCCGTTGCTTAGCTTGGAACTTTCTGTCAATAATGACAAACCCAGCTTGTCGTTTTGTCAACTGTCTACCATCAAGTTATTCTTTAAAGCTTTTGAAACTGCAAAATCAAACGCAGCCTGTTTGTAAGCTAAACGTCAGACAAACCCGGGTATGATGTTTTTTTTATCGAGCGTGTGTCCAACTCTGGGTTCGCCCTGATTCGTATGGGACCGCTTTCACTTGGTTAATCCCTGAGTGTCACTGTTCACACAGACCTCAGTCTGCAACTGTACCTGCATACAATGACGGCTAAACCACACAGTTACGCTGAATTAGGTTACATAAAGGAACTATACAACGATGGTTAGCTTTCAGTTCCTTTTTTTTTAGTCACTCTCTTTGTCTCTGTCTCCTTTTTACTTTCAATTTTTTTTTTCTCAACCAACCAGGTTCCATTCATTTCACCAAAAGTGGGAAGTGTCCAACTCAAGTTTTGGTCCTGAAAATGTTCATCTGATGCACTTTAATACATTGAGGCACATGCAGTTACACCGCTTGTTGAACATCAGCACCTGAGTTACATGTGTTTGTGACCATTGGTACGTGCATATTTGCGATTTCACCACGGACTTCAGCAAAGAGCGCACATCTCATTTGGTGTCCACATTTTTGGGCACCAAAAAAAAAAATCGCAGGGAGCCAAATCCGGTGAGTACGGGGTGGTCGGGAGCTACGATTGCGTTGTTGTGGGTGAGTAAATTGTGGTTTTCCAACAGTGTGAGGGGCGTCGTCATGTTAGAGAACCGACCTGCCGTCGCGCCACAGTTTTCTCTCATACTCAGAGCGTCACAGTAGAACTTAGTGTTGACGGGCTGACCCTGCGAGATGAATCCGCGGTGCACAACACTGCGAATGTCAAAGTAAACCACATGTGCCTCTTTCAGTCTTGGAAAGTGAAGTTTTGCCCTTCTTGAAGTGCAAACTCCCCTCAGAAGACCTCATCCAGCTCATTGCTTCATCTCCGGAGGCGTTCTGAAGCATCTCAAAGCTCTCTGTTGCCGATTTCCTGAGTTTGACACAAAGTTTGATGTACACTCTCTGCTCAAGTTTCAGGTCAACGGTGAAATTGCAAATGCGGACGTACTAGTGCTCACAAAAACACGTGTAACTCTGGTGCCTGTGTTGAAACTTGGATTACATACTCGTGACTGTTAGTGCTTCGTGCACGTCACGGTGCTGCTTTCCGTTAGCATGCAATGGCAGCAGTCTCTGAACCTTTTGATCAACTCTTGTACAGTATGTGTTCGCCAGTGTTGTGCAATCAGGGTCTGTAGAACTGTTCCACTTCCATAAACATACATTTAACCAAGTTACCACAGCCAGTAATGTACAATTTGCTGATTTAAATCCATTAGTTTGAATTAAGTGCTTGGGGCACACGCACATGCAATGCACGAACACACACGCACACACACACACACACACACACACACACACACACACACACACACACACACACACACACACACACACACACACACACACACACACCATGTTTGAGAGCTTTCTTCTTTGTCTTGGGAAGTGCATGGCACAGAGAGCCAACGCTTCCATCAGACTTAATGAAGTGAACGCATTATTCTCCCACGGAAGTCCATTTCATGCATTAGCAGATTTACTGCTCCATACACTTATGTGTATGTATATATATGTATATGTGTGTGTGTGTGTGTGTGTGTGTGTGTGTGTATATATATATATGTTTAATGTGTAACGCTTATAAAGGTTTTTACTGTCCAATCAAAAAAATGATGTTTCACATCATTAGAACAAAGCCTACGCGATAGAGCAGCTAATTATCCGACCAAATGAGGCCATAAAGCAGCAAAAACAGATGTTTATTTGTTAGACCATTTGCTTTCTCACGTTTAATCATAGCTATATTGTAAGCAATACATTCTATATCTGTAGCTGCAGTGAGGGATCCTGCAGACTCAACACAAATGTTGTGGGTGCAGCATCTACTTCCTGTAGTGCGAGTGGGACTGAGTGGTCAGCATCGTTCATTGTGGGCTTTGACAGGTTGTTGTTATGAAACTATCCATACAGCGTAAATGCAATGACTGGATCGCACCACATACTGAAATAAACCAAACATGGAGATGGTTACATAAAGTTCACTCAAATGGCAGTAATGTGATAAAATCATCCAAAAGCTGATGTGTAGTCACTGCCACTCTGACGACTGACACTCCAGCAGCTGATTCATCTGTTGCTATGGGAAACAACATATTGTACGTTGGCAGGCAGGGACTTGATCCATTATATTTTTTTACCCCATTGTGAGTCCTCAAATCCTCGTGCTGTCTTTTTCTTATATTCCTTTTCTTATATTTTGCTTCAGGATATATTGTTAACAGAAAAAGCTGTTGTAAGTGGGAGTGGTTGAGAGCTCCACCAGGCTGCGGGGGAGTGGGATGGTGCATCTCGCAGCAGATACTCTTATCGTCACGATCCAATGGGATTCATAGTCTCAAAATGTATCCAGACTTTTGTTTCTTAGACACCTACGGCAAGCTTCATTTCACAGCTACAATCAGTGTGCTGAACGAGGAAACAGGGTGATAACCCCAGAAAATGTCCGTCTTCTGTCTGTCACCACTTCCTGTTTTCCAGTTCTTCCTCTTTTTGTAGTTTTTTTCCCGGGGTGGGGGCAGAATGGGAAGGTAAGCAGGTACTCCTAAACCTCAGATCAATTATGAATGCAGCTGTTGTCATCTCGGGACGTTTTCAGGATGGCCCAAAATGAGTTTTGACTCAGTGGTGAGTCACAAAGTCGCTACAAAAAACGCCCACAGTTCCCGCCTCCATACGCTATAATCAGGTTCATTTCACAGCATCTGAGAGCCTTACTTACATCTGCAGCACTATGGGCCATTCCACAGCACCTTATCTTGCACACCGTCACTGAGCGTAAGGACATTAACGCTTGCGGTGCTGCAAGGAATCTCATCGACACATCTACCCAGACCTGCATTTGTAGTGTTCAGATTAAATAGGAATATGTAAGTAGAGAGTATCCGTGGAGCTGCTTTTTAATGTCATGTGTGAAGCATCCCCTTAAAATGAACAGCCTGCTTTTACTACGTTCCCGTTTTCTCTGATGAAAAAAACCAAAAAACCCACTTATACCATTCCTGAGTAGATAATTACTGACCCGGTATCACCCCACACACCTACGGTTTTACATCATATGTTAGAGCATTTCACTTGGAACCTCTGGAGCACCTGCTGTGACTATGCAGTACTATTACATCATGTTAAAATCCAGCTCACTGGCAAGATGTCATTAACGACGGCCAGTGGAGTTTCCTTGTGAACACATGAAAGTGTTATTCACCAAAATGTTCAAATATTGTGTATACATTTTCCGTCTCATGACACATTTGCGAAGTTCAATTTAATCAAAAACTTATCTCATGCTTTGGTTACTTGTCAGCAGACCTTTTCTTTACCTTTGCTGCTACACTACTGCCACCTGTTACTATATTGTTCAATTGCAGTATTCCAAAAATAGGGCTAGGTTTTGCCACTGATTTCCCAAATCAATTCAATTCGGATTCACAAGGTCCCGATCCGATTCGATTCAACTCCATATCGATTCTGTCAAAGATATTTCAGTTACAAAACCAGTTTTACTTAGATATGAAACATAATCTCAGAGAACTGATTCTGTAAATTGTACAAGGAAACCTTTAACATAGTGCACTATTAAAAATATGAATGTTTACATTAAGAACAGGGCATATATCTTTGCATCTGAACGTTGTGACAGGCTCTATTTTTTTTGTACTAGCTGGGGTATTTGTATCTCAAAATGGTTTATACCATTCAAATCACAAGTCTTAGCTTTCCACAGACATCTCATGAGTATAAACATGAATTTAGCACTGTAGACAAGTAAGTCGCAAGTAATGCCGTTAAAACTCCAACAGCGAGCCGTCTGAATGTTATGGGTATTACACACGGCTTTTTTTTTTTTTTGTTCTTTACTGTATTCAACGTTTTTATATTCAAAATGCATCCAAACATTCAGCATTTAAACTTGATGGTACATTTGGTGGAACAGCGTTCGCCATTTTCGTTACCTCTCAGATCTCGTTGCACGAGGCGGCTGGTCACTTAAGATCAACATGGTTAAAGCTTTGTGCATCCACGGTTTAAGGCTGCAGACTGTAAAATGCACATATTAAAAGATCAGTCTCGCAATTTTAAGAATCAATATTAGATTATTCAAGTGAAGATCGATTTAAATCGGAAAATAGATTTTTTTTTAAACCCAACCCTCGTCAAAAACTCCACAGGTCACCTTTGGGTGATGCAGCTGCTGGGTGAAACTGTAAATGTGGCCACTCCAGAAACGCTCCAACAGGGCTGCTGGCAGTAAAACGCATGGTCATCCGGGGAAAGTTCAACCTTGCTCAACAATAGAGAAAGCAATTGTTTCTGTGATGACTTTCCAGAGTTGTAAAACCGTCCTCTTTATGTCTGATAAGACTTGATACATATTAACCTGTTACACAGACTAGATGACCACCAGTATCATATTTCATCATCTCACCTCTACCTGAAGCGACACACCCCCAATAACACCATCACACATACCATGTATGAGATAATGAGAGAAAAAGAAGTGGCAGCAGTTTCTGGTCATGTCCAGTGTCTGCAGATGTTAAATATTTTGGAACTGATTTCGTATGTACATCCAATTGCTTGTTAATCGGTGTGACAATGACACAATGACCAAAGCATGGTAATGTTTTCTAGGTAAAACGGGTGCGGTCAGGACCCTGCTTTAACCTTTTCAGAGTGACTTTTGGGATTTACTGAAAACCACATCTGTAGGTAGTTCTTGCTTCCAAATTATGCTTCCAAATTCCTTCCCTGTTTTAATTTTGGTGAAGTGTTTATTGTGTTACGTATTATCAGTCACACCACATTTCATGTTTGTTGAAGTTCTTGCTTTATTGCTTTGGCACTCTGATGCAGGTTATTTGTTGGGGATTTCATGCCCCTAAATGAGTTTACAGGTTTATTACAGACCTGGAAAGTGGGAACGTTTTGGCAAGAGCTGGGTTCCTGGAAAATATAACTGTGAAATGTCAGCCTGTGTCCCTGGTGGTCTATGACCATGAACTGGTCACGCAATTCCAAATAGCCTCAGCATTGTCATTGTTAGTAATGCTATTACTCAGCATGTCGTGAGTCTGCAGTGACGTCACACTGTAATCTGGAAACGAGGAGTTTAAAGAAAACCCAACATCATCATGGGTTTTTATTCACCTGATGGGACTGTCAGCGAAAAAGTATCATGATGAATCAGATCTGTGTTTTTTATGCTGTCATAGAAGTGAATTCAGAGCTTACCTTTGACCTCTGATGCAAAACACATCTGCCTCCGACAGCTAAGCAGGAAAATATGTGTGCCGAACACCTCGTACTTGTACACCCATTATATTTGTTGATAAGCCTCCACCTACTCGGTAATATCTGACATGTAACAGCATGTAATAGAAGTAACGGTTTACTGTCACTTTTGGTCACAGTGTATGTACCTCATATTTGTTGAACTAACAGAGATGCCAGGCTGACATTAACTAGTGTTTGGCCTTTCTATTTAAGTCCAGTAGCCTAAATCGGTTTCTCAGTCCGACCCTTTATGTGCCCTATGTTTGGATACCATCATCAGCTGTAATATGTGGTAACATAGCAACAAAGAGATGCTCGAAGCCCCTCGCCACCATCGTTTCTGAGACCCACACATACCCCCACTTCTTAGCACCAGGCTCTTTGTGGCTAACCCAGCTAACCCTATTCACGGCGGCAGTGACGTCAGGTAGTCCGCAGCGTCTTTGTGCTCTGCTGCCTCAAAGAGGGTCGGCAGGGGGGTTGTCACATCAGGTTAGGAGAGACTGTGGTGCAAGAGCAAATGAGCAAGGGAAAGACAGAAGGAAAGCGTGGAACAGGAAGAAAAAAAAGGGGGGAAGTGAAGGACCGTGGCAAACCTCCATTATGTGGATTGTAACCTTTCAATGGAACTGTAAGGCGGCCGGCATTGAGTTCTAACCCGGCCCGTACTCCGGCCCAACAGTCCCCCAGCCCTGCAACACTTGCTGGGATATTAACGGCCATGCAGAGAGCTGTCAAAGAGGAAGTTATTGATTGCACTGCCTGGCCTTTGTTTGTATTAACACTCAGTTGTTTGGAAGTTTGACTGCCTTGTGTAAGGATGAGTCACGAGAGAGCAGGCGCGATTGATGAGCTTTATGGGTAGACAGAGCTCTATTGTCATCCCCGCACCCAGCTTCCGTCAGGGCTTTCTGCTCAGCCTGCAGCCCTCTGAAACAAAGGCAGCCATGTTTGTACAGATGGGTTCTTTGGGCCTTGTTTTTCTGACCACTCGGTTGCTCCAGCGCTGACCCACTCTTGCTGGTTCCAGTTGCTGTAGGTCAGATACTCGTTTACACTAATTGTAATTTAATGGGCTGAAGCATAGACTGCTGAGTGCTTCGGGAAGGACTGGTGGGAGAGAGAGAGAGGGGGGGGAGGGCTTTCTCCTGGACTTGTAATTTAGTGGATGTCATTTTATTGTTTGCCTGTCTTCAAACTCTTCCAGTACAGAGGTCATTTCATTTATGACAGTCGTAATTTTTACAACATCTTGTGTAGGAACACTCCTTAGTGAACAAGCTTAAACCTATAAAGCTCTGCTAGTGGCCATGTAGAGGCTGCCTTGTTCATTAGTAAGGAAGGAAGGATACCGATGGTGTAGCCGTGTCAAAAAAAGGTCAAGCTTTACCTCTAGGTCCGAACAGGATGTGAGATTACTGAATTTAAAGGTCTGCCTTCTCCAGAGATCCACTGGAGGGCCGAGTTATGGAGTCTGTGAGCTCTTACTGAAGATGTGTGAAATCTGTTCACAGTCATTGCCAATGGCTACACTGGGAGGCCAAGTAAAAAGACAGCCATGGAAGGGAAAACAGCACATATTTTCAGACCATGTCTCCAAGAAGACATTGATAGTTAGGTGTTGGTCAGTTCGCATTAAAGAAGCCTTACTCCTCTCTCACCTCTGCACAGGTGTGAAATCATGGTGTGAAATAAACGTGAATGTTGGATTGTTGGTTTCATAAAGTTAATGGTATCCAATGTGATGCTCAGACAAGCCACAAATCCTGTTTAAATTTCATGGTAATCTGGCCACTAAATATCTTTTGGACCAAGTTAATGATTTGGTCTTGCAATGGCAGCAGAGGAAAATGGCCATGAAATGACTGAAACAGGCTGACAAACACTCAAGTATCTTGGTCACCAGGTTTACCATCTTAGTTAAGCATGACAACATTCACTAATTATCACACAAACAAAGTGCAGCTCAGGCTGATGGGAACGACATTAGTTTTGCAGGGATTTGGCCAAAAAAAACAGGAATCAGATGAACTGGAATTTTGACCTTATAATGGCAAGAGATAAATATTTAAGGAATCACCAAAGCCAGAAGAATTTATCTTCCAGGGACCATGAATATCTGTAGAAAATCTCTCAATTGTCCAACCAGTAGTTGTTAATATATTTAACTCGCAACCAAACATGGCACTAGAGGAAAAGGTAGGATATCACCACAGTCAATGGGATTCATCCTGTGGGGACCATAGACTGTCTCTACCAAATGTATGGAAAATGTATGGACATATTTTACCGAGACTCAAATAAGTTAACCTGTTGGCTGCATCAGCAAAGTCTTCACGCACAGGGACCATAAATGTCTGGACCAAATTTCATGGCAATCCGTCCGACAGTTGTTGAGAAATTTGGCCCAAATCGATGAACTGACCAGTAAAACGACATCAGTATCCAACATCTTGTGGCCTTTAAAAAAAAAAGAAATTGAGCAATTATTAATTTGACCTGATGTTGAAGAGTAAGCCTCATGGAATATTCAAAATGCCCAGGGTTAATCCTGTGGGCAGCATCAATATGTTCCAGTAACCTGGGGAAATCAACCAAGTCACCATCATCAGACCGTACATGCTACTTGCGAGGCAGTGATTGAAGTGAAAAGGTCGCCTGTGGTTTTTCTGTTTTCACTCATCCCCACCCACCATGCTGCAGCTCTGACCATATCATCAGCCATGTCGGCATCCTCACCAAGAGCAGTTTGTGTCCAGTATCTCCGACTGAGATACTGAGAAAAGGCTCGCCTGAACAAAGCAGATTTTGCAGTCGCCATGGAAACTGGAGATTGCATCACAGATTGCTCTTTGCCCTCCACTCCCTCCCTTTTACAGTTAAAGTATGACCTGCACTGACTGCTACTTTATGTACTGAGTGCAATGAATAACAGTGAAAGATTTGGTGTGAATGCATTTGAGGGTTTATGCCAGATGAACACATGATTAGTCTTACATTGGTTTCAGTACAGACTGTAGTAACAAGTGGAACAGGGATTAGCAGCTACTGTGGGTTTCTGCAGTCAAACCAAAGCGGAATGACACAGCTGCTGGCTGGCAGTGATGCACCTCGAAGGTCACAGGTTTATTCTCCCCACTGTGTCTGCGTCCTTGAACAAGACACTGAATCTCCACCATGTGTTGAGGATGCTGCATGTACACTATCAGACGATGCAACCTCTGGAGAATAGTTGTCTTAGTATGCGATCAAAAATCCTCCACACTGACATATTAGTGTATTTCTAACACTGGCAGGGGGTGTGCAGCCCCACTGCGGTGGTCAGAAGAAGACACATATCAAACAAATTTACCAGTGATGAAACAAGAAAAAAAGAAAAATCTTTTTTTTTTTAAGGATGGCATCATAGATCTGTTCGCGAGTCAGTTCACCCCTTTTGTTCAGACAGAAATATCTTGACCACTAGTGCGTGGATTGCCATACAATTTTCTACAGACTGTCATGATCCCCAGAGGATGAATCCTGTTGACATTGTTTGATGCTTGATGAATGAACTTTGACCTTTACATAGGGCTGGGCGATATGGAGAAAATTATATAAAGATAACTTTTTTTTACCAAATACCTCAATATTGTGACAATAATGTATAAATGACTATTTGTGCTTTCACATAATATTAAAGGAATGAGATTTTTGATTAAAAAAAAAAAAAATCATCAGTAATTGGGTTAAGGTTAACAATAAAATAGTTGGCACAGTACAGTAAGTTCAGGAAATGACATAACTTTTTCTGTAATACAGCCTTTAAAACCTGTAAAAGACAACAATTGTGCCATATCACAATATTATGATATCCCAAAATCTAGTCTCATTTTACAATATGAAAATATGGCCCAGCCATACTTTATAACAAACATGAGGTTTACATTATGTATTATAGGTGCTTCTGCATGGATTACCATAAGAGTTGGGACAGACTTTCATGGTCCCCATAGGATGAATCCAACTAACATCGGTGAGCCTCTGACATTTCATCAAGCAGGTTTAAGTGTTCACTTAACCTATGATATATTTCAACATCTAAAAGTTGTGTACATTCATGGTCCCCAGTTGATGAATCCTAAGAACCCTCGGACTTTTCCTCTAGCACCAAAATGAGGGTGACCTGTGGATTTGTGCTAAATGTTTCTAAAGCCATAAGATGGATTGTAATAAAATTTGGTACACCCATTCATGTTCCACTTAGGATGAATTATTACTTTGATGATCCGAATTTTTTTTTAATCTTGAGCCATCAGCGGGTCAAAATGTTACTTGGTGCAATATTTTGTTTTATGGTCGAGTACCTGCAGAACTACTGACATTCCCATCAGCTTTAACTGTAATTAGCAAATGTTAGCATGGCAATAAACTAAGATTGTGAACATGGTTAACATACTTTCTTAGCATGTTAGCACTCCTATGCTTATGGACTTATGGAGCTCCTAGCTTACTGTAGACGCTAGTTGTTGTGTTGTTACAATAGCAAAGCACTTTGTTATAGATTAGGTCATAGCACAGTCACTGAATTTATTGGTATTAACTGAAGGTACTATCCCAGTATCACCAATTTCCCAGTATGGATCAGACCTCTGCATGTGTCTTGTGAACTAAAGCAAGTCTTATCTGGGCTTTCTCTAACTTTTTTTTCAAAAGCCAATTTATAGTTTCGTGTTTTTCAGAGATATAAAGTAAAAAGCAGCTTTAGTTTTCCTAAATATAGGCAAGTTTATTTGTATAGCACATTTCAACAACAAGGTAATTCAAGTGCTTCACACATAAATATATGTATATATGAGGAATTCCTCCCAATCACCTTAGTTTTAATGTAGTTTTATGTTGACCAGTATAGCCTTCAGTAAAGGCATTGTGAAGAGCTGTTCCACGTGATTGGCTGGGGCCCCCTGCTTTGCTTTGCTCATGGAACTAAACTGTGTGCTGAAAAAGAAAGTAACAACAGGCTTTATACTCAGAAAAGGTCTGTAAAGATGCCTCTGCTGCACAGTCCCAGTGGGGTATAAAGGATTAAATCCTCCAGCCAGACACAGGCCTGTCAAAACAAAACAAAACCTGCTTTCAGAGCTGTGGACGGCCAATCGGCATTCAGCTCAGAGGATGATGTCAGTGGGCCGGAGGTGTGGCTTGCTCTGCTGGATGCAGTGACTGTTGTCTTGGGTCTGGTTGAGTTCGTCCGGAGCTGCATTTGAGCTGGTTTTTGTTTCTTTGTTCATGTTCTCCAGCATTTTGTTTGACGTGCACGGATAATTCAGTCATTTTCTTTTGTGTATAATTATACTTTATAGCGTGTTTTATAACTTATAAATGTCAGCTGGTGAAAGTTAGTGAGACGTATCTTCACATATTTAATCTGAAGTGAGATAAGACTAATGCCTGCAAATTCTTTCTTTCACGCTTTTTTGTAGGTCACAGAGCTCAATGAGGCGCTATCCAACGAGGAGAGGAACCTCCTCTCGGTGGCCTATAAGAACGTGGTTGGGGCGAGGCGTTCATCCTGGCGCGTCATCTCCAGCATTGAGCAGAAGACGTCGGCCGACGGTAACGAGAAGAAGATCGAGATGGTGAGGGCCTACCGGGAAAAGATCGAGAAGGAGCTAGAGACCGTCTGCCAGGACGTGCTCAACCTCCTCGACAACTTCCTGATCAAGAACTGCAACGAAACGCAGCACGAGAGCAAGGTGTTCTACCTGAAGATGAAGGGCGACTACTACCGCTACCTGGCCGAGGTGGCCACGGGGGAGAAGAGAGCCTCGGTGGTGGAGTCCTCCGAGAAGTCCTACAGCGAGGCCCACGAGATCAGCAAGGAGCACATGCAGCCCACCCACCCCATCCGCCTGGGCCTGGCTCTCAACTACTCCGTCTTCTACTACGAGATCCAGAACGCCCCGGAGCAGGCGTGCCACCTGGCCAAGACCGCGTTTGACGATGCCATCGCCGAGCTGGACACCCTCAACGAGGACTCCTACAAAGACTCCACTCTCATCATGCAGCTGCTACGAGACAACTTGACGCTGTGGACGAGCGACCAGCAGGACGACGAGGGAGGAGAGGGCAACAACTAAAGAGTCAAACCTCATTCTGCCAAAACAACACAATACGCGCGCTCACAAATGATGACAAAATAACAATAATAGTTCAAAAGTTCTTAGAAATACAAAAAAAAAAGGGAGGGTGGGATGGGGGCGGTGGAACATCGGCAGCCAATTTAGTCGATGGCCGCGTCGGCTGCTGTTCTTTATTTTTCCACAAATTAAAAGTGAAAAAAAAGTAGGAGGGAAGATTTTAGTTTGAGAAATAACCTACGATTAAAAAACATAAACAACAGAATGAAAGCCCTCCTTGATAGCCTCCGCAGCATTTGCCAAAATACCACTTTAGAAGCAAGAGGTATGTCATTCATCACAGTGTGACTATTGGGTAACGATACCTTCACACTGGCAGAGACTGGTCTTATCGCGCAAATGAAGCTGAGCTGTCTTATTGTATTCGGTGAGGGGTGGAGCATTCAGAAATTCAGTTTCAATGCTTGAGCAGCAAGAATATTAGAGTAACCTTGAATGTCATGGCCTTAGAGAGAGAGAGAGAGAGAGACAGACCAACCGACAGAGAGAGAGAGAGAGAGAGAGTGAGTGAGAGAGCAGACGGGTTGCGGAGATGAAGACGGGCTTTTAGAGCTGTCGAACTTCATCACGTAAAAACTTCACATGTGCCGACATCTTTAGTTGCACCGCGCCCATGATCGTCGAGTGAAAAGCAGGTTGTCTCTGTTATTGAAGATAACATGGGAAAAAAAAAACATGTTTTTGTTTGCTTTGTGTCAGGTATGTGTCCAGCTCAGCCACACAGTCATACTGTAACTAAAAATACAAAGTCATCAAGTAAACTTAGTGCAGCTTGTCCCTCTCATGTGCTGATGTGCTTTATTAAATAAATTAACTGTTTTTGGACACCTAATTCTTATTGTCAGTATTGTCGTTACTGTAACAACTTCTATTGGTTGTGGGAAACAATTTGATCCAAAAATAAAATGAAATTCTAAAGATGTGATTGAAATCGAGTCCACCCTTATTCTCCAGCTAACGCCACCTTCATCACAAATCGGTAAGATCTCTTAAAACGGCACCTGGAACCACAGACCTGATTCTAATTTGTGGACAGAGCACATGCAATGTTAAAGTGGAAGCTGTAAAAGCAGATTTGAGGTTTGTGAATTTACTTTGTCTTCAGTTTCTTGGTCAAGAAAATGCACTTGCCTATTATACTGTTTCTTCAGTGTAAGATGATAACTGCTCCAATATTCTCCATAATACAATATTGTGCATGCTGGTGATGTATTTATACAGTAGCTTCAATTTATTAACTTATACTGTAGATGTTATGTATTCATATGAACATGGAATTACTAGACCTTAATTGGATTATTTTCTATTTATTTCTTTTTATTGCAATTGTTAGCTAGACCTTATTTTAATCTGTGTTTTCTTTACTCCATTTGCTGAAGTACGCTATACCAAAACAGTGATTGTTAACAATAAATTGATCTGTTACGGACATCGCCATGGTGACATGCAGTTCTTGGTAAGGGGGACAAAAGGAGGAAAACGTATTGGCTTGGGATGGTTACCTTTAATGTGCCGTCAAGAACCTCTTTTTATTTTTTTTCATAACATAGCTGACCGACCAATCACTGTCATTATTTCTACTTAATTACAAACGCAGATCCAGTGAAGGATTTCCTGTTTAAATAAGGACAAACTTAGATCCACAATGTTAAATTTAAAAGTCCTGCATTCAGAATTATTATTTCTTTGCAAAAAATAAATAGTTCCCCTTCAAAAGTGTTATTTAGAAAGAAGTTCTGAGGACTTTTTGTTTTGTGCAAAATATTTGAAATTGTGCTCACAAACAAGAGACCTGTGTGTTAAAATCCTGTACGACATCAGCTGATTATTATTGTAGTTGTTGCGTTAATGACAATAATGATTGAACGACAGCAGAGAACAAAACTAAAGTTTAAAAGCTCTTTCAAAGAAAAATATAGCTTGCAAATAGGAGTTTAAGAGAGGCGCTGCTTGGTGTTCAGTAACACGTAAAAAAAAAAAAACATTTTATGATACATGAACACACAAACACACACAGTCGTGTCTTAGCTGCAGGGACCCATATGAAAATAGGTATTACATTCAAAATTATATTCTATTATTAAATTTTTTTCATTGGCTATTTGTCAGTTGAGACACTCGAATTTATTGAAAGCATTTCTATCTTGAAATATATGAAGAAAAAAACGACCCTCATCAGAGCTTGTTCTCCGGCAGGGATCTGAACTGTGACACGAGTCAGGAGAAGTCCAATCAGCTGACCTGAAAATACAGAAATCAGTGTGTCTGTGATGAGAACACACTCCACAACACTGAAAGTTTGATGGATCTACAGCTACAAGGACAAACAATAAATCTAAACCAACAATCCACAGCACAGATCCTCACTGAATAATCCCAACAGTGATGAATAGTGTTGGTTCATCCCTGAAATCAAGAGAACAGACAAACACACCTGATGAAGAGCGGAACCAAAGTGGTGTTGTACTTCAGTTTGTGTCCCATATATACATACGGTAGGCAATATTATTTTAAATGTACTGGCGTTATCACTTATATAAAAGGACTACAACCAAGCCAGCGGTCAGTCAAGCTGTATTTAGACCTGTCTATGATTTAGACACATCAACACTATGTCTCTAAAAGCTAAGTGCATGTTAGCATGCCAACATGCTCCGGGTTACCAGATCCCCCGCCTTAGTTTCCTGTGTCAGCACGCTAAAATGTTCTAACTGGTACTTAAATATAGTTGAAGATGTCCGTACTGGACGAATTGAACTTTTGACCTGATGATGAAAAGTCTGTTACAATTCTTTCATTCAGACTTTATTCCACCTGATTTGAGATGTTTTAGTCAAAGAACAGCTATGAAACTCAAGGAGCTGGAGGAAGAGTCGGGGGACCATCACAGTCAGGAGGCTTCATCCTCTGGGGACTGCAGATGTCTGTAACGAATTTCAGGTCAGTCAACCCAATAGATGTTGAGTTATTTCACTCTGGAAGAAACACACTCCATCAGGTGTGTTCCTGAGCTGGTAGGCAGGTCTGATGAACGCTCAGCTGAGGTTGCACAAATGTGCCGTCGAGAAAGAATGTGCAATGAGGTCAGTTTCAGTCAAAAAGCAGGTCATCCCAGAGAACTGATACGATATATCTTCCTCATTGTCTGATTATTTTCAGCGCCAACAAAAAAAAAAGTAGCT
Organism: Brachyistius frenatus; assembly: GCF_029030835.1. Lineage (NCBI taxonomy): Eukaryota > Metazoa > Chordata > Actinopteri > Embiotocidae > Brachyistius > Brachyistius frenatus. The sequence goes on along the minus strand of NW_027210633.1, from coordinate 3,919,187 downwards.
ATCAATTCATGGCTCAGTAAATCCAACATTTACATCATTAATAAAACCCTGACAGAACAAGGTCGGCCTTACCGCCATCAAACTGGGCCAAGAACACGTATCAACAGTTACACAGTTACTTACATTGTTGGCAGCAAAACGTACAATTTATGATGTTCTCGTTAAATTCTTAAATGGCCGCTGGTTAATCAGCTGAAATTACATATTCCCTCTCTGAGTACAATCCATACATCTCATTTATTGTGGAATAACTGTGCTGGAAACACGGCTGATGTTAATCACAAGCAGCAATTTGTCAAATGAACATCTTCAATCACAGAGCCAGGGGTAATTATTGGAAACAGCTGGCGAGTGCTAATTGGTCAGAAGGCAATCAGCACTGGCACAATCCCCAGCTGTTGCTAAGGAGAAGAAAAAAGCACACCACCTGCTTTCCTCAGCGCGCCGCTCAGAGGTCCTTCGGTAGAGGCAGTTCATCGTTTAGGGTTAGAAATGATTTGTCAATGTTTAATGAGTCGGCTTTTGGGTTTGCTGCTGAGCTAGTCCGTAGGTTCAGAGAATTAAATGTTCTACGTACTGTAGGGTCGTACAACAAAGCAAGATGTATTGCACTTTTATTTATATCCTAATGATTTACAGAGTTGAACATATTCTGCGTTCAAATGGGGTCGTATTTGCCGTGTACACGAGAAGAGTCCATATGAACGGTGCCCTCTTGTGGTATTCAAGTTCACAAGTTGCAACATGTTTGCTGACGTTTACGGAAATGGCAGCGGCCATGGGAGTTTATTTTTTAAGGTTGGATGTTAAGCTAATATATTATAATTTTAGTCATGTAGAGTTTGTCTTCATAACTTAGATAAAAGCCTACATGTGAGGAAAATGTTGATCTTCCCAACGACCTCATCTTTTCCCTCTGTGCCTTTGCAATTCCTGCCTTACGTTACCCGCTTGCTAGTTTGCTAAATTGTTAGCCTCTGTGGTTTCTAGACGCTGTCCATGTTTTTTTTACGACTTAACCACTTGAACGCCAAGCATACGGTGGACGCGACTTCTCATGGTAGTTCCATTTGAACACATTTATCCTGGCCTGACAATGCCCTGAAACTAGCTTTCTTTCGGTTTGTTGACGTGAACAGATGAAGTTTGGCCCACTGATTTGTTGAGAAATTGGAATACAAATACATTTATTATACGTTTACTTTTTGTTCTGTACGTTTATTAGGATAGAACTGAGTTACCGACTGGTTTGCTGCTGTCAAGTTCTACAGTCTGCAGCCCGCTCTGATCCCCAGCTGTTCCTGCTGTGTCTGTCTTATCAATGCTGGACTTTGGTCCACAGTAATATTATATCAGCATGCAGGCCTTAACAATGCACACAATGTACTGCACCCAGTCAGTGGTAAAGTGGTGATTATTGAAGATGGGAGACATACTGAGTTTCAGTGAATTATCACTACCAGTGTGAAACACTACAGAAGACCAACTATGTTTATGTTTTAGTAAACAGTGAGTAGAATATGATTTCAGTCCAATAAATCACAACATATGTAAAGCCAGCAGTCAAAGTGATCGTTTTCCAGCATTATACTAAACATTCAAAATCCAGACAGCGGAGTTCTCCAACTTGAGTTCCTATTGAACTGCAGCTTGTGCTTGAAGGTCTGTGACGTGGTTCACAGGTTAACGATGTCATGGCTCAGATAATGGCCATGAATCAGACAGCATCAAAACAGATAGAAACATGAACTGCTGGAATACTTCGGCAAAGTATTCAAAGACAATCTGGCAAATGTTGAGTGGTGAACCCCTGATATATAACATGAACTAATGAGGGAAGTGGAAGCAGGGGTGTCGGGAGTTGGAGAAGATCAGGGGATCATACTGGTGGGGCGGCCGGGCGGCCGGGGGCCTCACGGATCGCAGACGATCAGAAATTAATGAATGACAAACAAGATGGCAGCAGTGAGCCAGGATACACCGGGCATCCTGAAGTGTCTGAAAAAAGGTCATAAGTTATTATTGTTGTAAATGAGTTATGAAACTGTCAATGTTCAAATTTCAGGGTTTTTCAGGTTTTGTTCCTAAAATGAGATGTTAACTGTAGAGCCTCTTTCACTGGGGACACTTTGACATGCGATAGTGGGAAGAATACAGGTGTAAATACTACTGTTATTGATGACTAGATTCCCTTTAGCTGCTTATGTTTCAGGGCCCGCTGACTCACTGAGAGGCTTCAACAACCAAAACATTAATTTTATTTGTAACATGTGCTTTTCTTACTCAGAGAATATCCACTGTATTCAAATAGATTTGTCACATTAATTTGATTTTCTCTCAAATTTGTCCGTGACTGGGAACGCCTGTAAAAACCTTCCTCTCTCGGCTTGTGAGTCGGAGTGCAGGGAGGATGTGGCGATCGGAGAAGAGTCCAATCATCAGCGCCGTAGCTCCTCACACGAGGCACTCCCCTGGTTCAAGGACTGGATGGCTCCTAGATTGATGGGGATTGGCATGAATAATTTAGGGCTGCATTAAACTGGAAGGAAATGGTGACTCATGGAAGAGGAAAAGTTGAAATGCTAAGTGGTTTAGAGACGGCTGCCTCGTCTTAAGTCGGTGTCTGCCCGGCTTCTGTAGCTCAGCATGTAGCAGATACAAGCACAGAACACAAACAGTATAAATGTATTTATGTTGAATGTGATGGTCGGCAAAGGGACATCTGTTTTAACTCGCAGTTAAATGTTGCAGAAACAGCTGAAATCAAGCTAAAGGTAGCTGATAAGCAGCCCATTAGTCATTACTGGTCTGAAGCCATTAAAAAAAAAAAACACCAGTTTATGTCCGCTGTCTACCTTGTGTAACTATACAACATGCTGCAGGCGCAGTACATAGCAGAGCCCTCTATAAATAGATCTCCACTGCAGCTTTGGAGTGAAGAGTAGAGTTAGTATGTGCATTAGTGGGCTGGCACGCAACATGAATGACTGGGAGTTGACAGGCTGGAGAAAAGAGGAGTGATGAAGAACAGGCAGCCACTCAGTAGTTCACCAGTTGTTCTGCTCTCATCCTGTACTGACTGATGATGAACTGGAAGGAATACAGCATCAACATAATTTCATATAGACCGGCTTCATTCAGGCAGCTGTACAGTTTATTGATTCCAACAGAGCTCGGTAGGGTTTGTTGATGGCTGACCCTAGCTTACTTCTACCTATAGCCTAACCGTGTATGTTTTTCTACTTATATAATATATTATAATATATATCTTGATTAAATCTGCAGCACATTAAGGAATTTTACCATTCAGATATTTGGGCACATGCCTAACTCATCTTGGTCGAGGTGTCCCCCCTCTGACGACATGAATATCTCATAAAATCACATCAATATCTAATGAAATTGCGATATAAGAAGTGAATCAGTGCTCGTGGTGTTTGGAGTTATGTAACTCTTGCTACGGGATGATGGCAGATAGAAACCAGAGTTCCTGGAGAGTGTCAGCCGTGCTTCAGTGTGATGCTGTGAAATAGCAGAAACATTATTCATAACGGCACCAGTCAAACTCTTTCCTTAAAACCACAAGCAGACCGAAGTCTAAAACGTTTACATAAAGTCACATATACTGTTTACTATAGCTCGATTATGATGTGCAGTTTGTGCAGCAGATGGACTGTAATTCAGAATGTGTAGTAAACCTTTTAACAATTGAATGTCTCATTTATGCTGATCATACAACTGTGCTTTCTTTTGTGTTCATTACTGATATTTTACAATATTAAGAATCCAAGTTCATGACAAAAATGTGGGACTGTTCATCTGTCATATTCAAGCCCCAAACGAGTTCACACAGTGCTGATTAAGCTGATCAGCGCCAAATAAATCTCTCTGTATTTCACAGTGAACAGTTTTTAATCTGGTGTCTGGTGAGACATTCCTGTGCTGGTTGGCTGAGCTCATACGGAGCAACAGAGATTTAAGCCAGCCAAACCTCCAAACCTGGGTCTGAAAAGTGAAGCCTATGCGGAAGTGCCTTAAAGCAATACCAGTGAGGGCCACTAGGACTCACAGGATATGGGAACACTTTGACCTGCTGCTGTAGGAAATAAAATGTTGCATTCACTCTCTGGGGAACATCTGTCTGCACCAATTTCCAAGAAAATGTACGCAATACATTTCAAGGCATTTTTATGAATCCTCCTGGTATCATGAATGTCTGTAATTTCATGGCAGTCCGCCCAGTCGTTGTTCACACAGTGACATGGCCACAGTCAGACTGCTAGATGTGCTAAAAAAGTAGCTCTAGATTAATTAAGAAATACAGGTTGTGTTCCCCTCGGTATCATGATAGCTCGTTTTGGCTTCAGCAGACAAGATAATGTGTTCATTCTTCCAGTTGCATCTGTGCCTGGTGCAAGTGTTTTAAATGACCTTGTTCAGTCAAGAGGAGAGCAAGTCTCCATCAATTATGTATCTATCTGGGCATGAATAATTCATCAGAGACATTCTGTATGATGGAATTATGCAATTTGGGAGTTATGACACATTTCCATGCAGATGCACAGCAGAAAACTAAGCTCTACTTCTTCGTACATATGACACACATCTCATATAGCAACAGACGTATCTGTTTCCCCCCCAAATCCTGTCTGTTGAAGTTGATTCGATTAAGATTCATTACTAGAAACTCAATTTGACACGTTATTATGTTATGCATGTTAGAAATATTATGAGTTGAACTTCTTTTCATTAAAAATGATCCTCACTGACCTAATGGGGGCGCTGTAATTAAAAGACACCATGTTAAAGTCATGTTTCAGTCACTAATTTTGCAATTTTTATGAAACCTGGTCCACTGTGGCTCCATGTAGAGATCAGACCACCTGGCGGGGGCGCTATTGTTAAATGTCAAAATGTTAAAATGCACCACTGATGAACCATTTTGTCGGCTGAGCTGCCTGCTTCACTCACTGACATGTTTCACTTGCTCTCTTTTGCATGGATGACCATCCGATAAATAATGTAGAATAAGATGCAGCTACATGACGACATTTAGTTCTTCCATTTAGTTATCACCTTCCTGTTCTCAGACTCATAACACACGCAGCTTCTTCAATGAAGATGAGGAGCAGTGATGTTCATGTCAAATAAACAGCAAAAAAAGAAAGAAGAGACTTGATATGTTGTGTGTTCTTTATTTGTATGGCTGAATATTTTGTCTCCAGAGGCAGCTGTCAGTGAAACCAGTTGTTTTCCAGTCCAGAGACCTCGAGGTGTTCACTGACAGGCACGGTTCGGTGCATGCCATCCTGGGACCTCGGTTATAGGATCACTGCTATTATAGTCCGCTTTCCAATATGGCAGCACGAAGGGCATTTACTTGGTTGAGGTGTGTGTGTGTGTGTGTGTGTGTGTGTGTGTGTGTGTGTGTGTGTGTGTGTGTGTGTGTGTGTGTGTGTGTGTGTGTGTGTGTGTGTGTGTGTGTGTGTGTGTGTGTGTGAAGGGGAGAAAGAAAAACAAAGCTGTAAGCGAGGCTTAGCTGAATTTCCCCATATTCAGATGAAGTGTGTAATTACAGCAGAAAGAGCAGGCATATGGCGCTGGTGCAGATGTGTTTACGCAGCACACTCAGCTGGGTTTGGCTCATTACCAGAGACGGAGGGGAGAGAGAAGAGCCAGGGCAATCCCTCGCTTCCCTCTCCCCTGTCAACAAGCCAGGTTTAGGAAGAGCAGTAAGCTGCTTCCTTGAAGCAGTTGGGGGGAATAAAGTGCTTATTTGAATATGTGTGTGTGTGTGTGTGTGTGTGTGTGGGAGACACTGTGCTGCTTTTCCTCCTACTTCTTCACCACGCCGCCTTTGTTGTCCACGTTGACAGGTATCGTGGTCTCCGAGCACTCGAGGGCAGGTTTGATCAGAGGAGCCTCCACGGTCAGCACCCCCTCCGGAGACAAGGACGAGGTCACCTTCTCCATGTTAGTGCCAGAAGGGAGGCTGGGGGGGGGGGGGCAATAAGACATATTAGGTTGTGTGTCGAACAAAGAGCTCCTGCCTTGATGAAAGAAGCATCACTGCTTCTACTTAAACCAAGATGAAGTGAATTATCAAGGCTTGATTCACACGATGTGGTAAAATCAGATCCAGGATTTGTCCTCAGTGTGTGTAATGGCCCCTGGATGGCAGCAGAGTCCTACGAAGCTAAAAGCTCAGAGAAGGGATGAATGCTAGGAGGCTCCTGCTGCTGCTTTTCAGAGCATGAAATTCAGCTATCAGCTGCAGCCAGCCCTCTACAGGCCGGACCAACACCAAACTAAGGAGACTCACGGCGGCGGAGCCACGATAAGAAAATCACAGGAACCCGGGCTGAGAAATGAATTTCCTCCGTGAAAATTCTCTGCAAAGCCAGCAGCAAACAGTCACAACAAACCTGTCTTTAGTTGTAAATGTGGAAGGTTTTAAAGTGAGATGTTGACATGTTGCATTGCCAGTGTATTCCTTTCATTATCTACTACATACTGGCAAAGAGCAATCGCAAACAAAACTAATTTGGGTAAAGCTGAATGCTAACATGTCACGCTTTGATAATGAATTACTTACGTGTATTTCCTGGTGAAGGTTCTGGACACAAAACCGTGCTCGTCCTTCCTCTCCTCGTGTTTTCCTGCATGAACACAGACAACACACTGTGAGCTGAAGGAGGTGTTACAGTGCACCAGTTCTTCAGGACGACATCTTGTCGGCACGGTGACATTGTTGTCCATAATTTGAATATCACTTATCCAAGCTTTAATTCCACATGAGTAAAATTCACTTCAAGCACGCTTAATGTGACCGGTGGCCGAGGCTTCTTATTGAGTAACTATTATTCTATCTATCACAGCTCTTTTAAATGAAGCTGGATTGCAGCAACAGTCAAACTGGATTAATTTCAGTATTGTGAATATTCTAAACACGTGATGCTCCACAGGCCTTTTCCAGTTTACCAGGTCATGTATGAAACGCACCGCTGTAACTGGTATCATTAATTATGGCTTCGGTTCAGTTATTGCATTAAAAGAAGGCATTTAATTGAGCCAAATTGCACCATTGGCTGTTTTTACCTCAGTAGGAAGCATCACAGGTGTAGTTCAGAACATGAATAACAGCTGAGGCGTCCCTCAGAAGGACTGCCTGCTGCCTCGTTGTCACGACTCTCTGGGACTCTTGATGACATCGTTAGCAAAATGTGTTTCCCGCTCAAAATGTCTGCCATGAAAAGGACCTGCAGGTCCTCAGTACAAGTTATGTCTAAATGAACCATGAATAATGTGATTATTGATTCATATTCTTTTCCTACTACATGTTAGTCCTACGGCATCACTTCGTTTCTATAACTTGCATGCACTGCATGTCAGATGCAATGAATAGTTTACATCTTCACATTAAGAGTTATATGAGAAGATACTGTTTGTTTGGTCTGCTAAATATGAAGCGAAGCTAATTTAGCTGAACACAAAGTGGAAATATAGATTATAAAATGCAACAATGCAATGCAAAATGCAGACTTCCTGTTTGGGCCTACAGTTTTTGTTTTTTTAAAAGAATTGTTTGTACAGATTAAAAAGTATGAAATTAATTCACATCAATTTCAGATATTTATTTTCCTGTTGTTCCCTGAGCGAAGATAACAGCAGTCAGCAGGAGGTAGCTTCATGTTTATTATCATTTTGTTGTTTACTGCTACACGTGTAGTTAGAGTAGTGCGAGACCAATAAATAGGCCATGTCATGACATTTTGGGAGATATGCTTATTTATTTTCTTTATGGCGAGAACCGCAGAATAAAAATAATTGTTCAGCCAAGCTTTGATGCTGAGCGTCTGCTGGCAGCTTCAGATTTAACATGTGGACATCAAAGCGTGATGTGTTTATCCACTGTAACATGTAGCAGTAATACTTGACATTGTGTAGTAGGCTAGGATGAGAGTGCTGTTTTGTGTTACTGTGGTATTTTTTATCTTGTACCAGCCCCAGAGGATCCTCAGCGGGCCTTATCAGTCTGAAAGGCCTGGCGGTGGTGTTGAAACACGGCCCCTCATTCTGCCTCTAAATACAGTAATATGTTTGTTGTGACAACGGGCCGATGAAGGTCGCTGTCCTCGGGGAGCCGTCCTCTTTTAAACAGGACCAAGTGTGAAGCGTGTGTGTCCGGTCGGGCCGAGCAGCCGCTGTTTCAACTGCTACATGAAGGGTCTCTGACCGAGCATGAAAACGATTGGGGGTGGGGGTGCCTGCTGCCTCGTTGGGGGGGGGGTGTTTCCCGCTCAAAGGCTGCACTGTGCTGTGTACAAAAAAATTCCTCATGAAGCCAATGTCTTTAAACATCCTTGTTCATCAGTGACATGAAACGCGAGGTGGCAAATTCCACTTGGACTGAATCCCACACTTTGTTTATCTCCGTGTTCCTGACGGGGTTCGATCTGTCAGCGGAGACATGCTGGCTGCAGTCAGGTGCTGGACCCTGGACTTGGATGAGATCCAGGAGTCCTTTTAAAGTAGCGGCTCCACTGGCTCAGTTGCAGCTAAATCCCCTTTTCTAGGAGGGCGTTTTTTGTTTTTTTTTAATTTAATTTTTTTTTTTATGAGATAGCAGGCAGGGAGGCTGAGACTCATTCAGAGAGAAGGGGGGGCAGAGAGCTAAGATATTATATAATCCAGTGCACACTTTACTGAAGTTTGGATGGACAGTGAAAACATTTCAGGCCAAGAGGTGAAACTGTCAGTTCAATATAAAGTGTTTTAGCACGGTGTTCATCTCTGAACTGCTGTAACAGTCGACTCCCACATGTTGAATACAATAGTTGTGTTGCAGCCAGAAGCGGCCGCCCTGCTGTGTCCTGGAACTCAGTGTATTCTCTCGCGATGTGATGTAGCTCTGCAGACATGCATTTGGTGTTTGACCTCGCAGAAAGGTTTCCTGCCTTTTTATCTGGTGTCTCTGTGTTCAGCCCTGGGTTTTTTTTTTCCATTACATTCTTTAAGATACTGAAGTACAGCAAACTGAGACATGCTTCCTGTCAGAACATCTGATCTATACACACTTCAACATACAGTTAGATGGCGTGAGCCCATAAAGAATGGCCCCTGACAGGAAATTGATCGTCTAGTTTTTGGTCTGTGAGGTTATGAAAACGTTGTGACCTTGATATCAGCGTGGAGTAGGTACGAGTTTGGTACAAGTAGTGGATCAGTGAGGGGAGGGATAAACACTCACCGGTGATTTCCACCACGCCGTCCTTGGTCTTCACCACCAGCTCCTCAGGGGAGAATTGGTTAACGTCCAGCGACACCTTCCAGTTGTCTTGGGTCTGTTTGATCTCCGACATCCCGCTGCTCATCTGGCGGGACAGGGCACGAGCCTGCTGGGCCATCATGGGGCTGGGGGTCATCATGGGGTTGGAGGTCATCATGGGGTTGGGGGTCATCATGGGGTTGGGGGTCATCATGGGGCTGGGGGTTATCATGGGGCTTGGGTACATCATGGAAGTGTGGGGCATCATGGAACCCACGTCCGGGAACAGTACGGAGGGCCTCATGTAGCCCGGCCAATGGGTGCTGGGGAATGCGGCGAAGTCCTCGGGCAGAGCCGGCATGCCGAAGGTCTGGTCAAAGATGCGGCTGCTCTGGTTCCAGTCCCGGAACGGGTCCCAGCTCGGAGTGCGGAGCAGGCTGAAAGGAATACGTCTCTCGGTCATGATGGCTGCGCTCAGTCGCTCAGTCGGCAGAAGAGTGCTGAAGAGCCTTTTGGCCTCTGAAAATGTTTTCCCAACGTGCTATCTGAGAGCTTATATACACACTGACACCACCCTTCATCAGAGCCCTCCCTTATGACTCAAGCCCCCCCTCCCCTCACAAATCCCACCCCCGAAATGCTTTTAGAAAGTACTAGAGTATCTATTTGTGGCAGACGGAGCACTCGAATGGAATCCAACAGGAAGGCCCTCCTTACTAACAGCTGCCCGGTGCACTGTTAAACCCTCCTCCCCCATGCCTTGTGTCACACACCCCCAACCCCTCCACACACACACACACACACACACACACACACACACACACACACACACACACACACACACACACACACACACACACACACACACACACACACACACACACACACACACACACACACACACACACACTTCTGTGAGCAGCCCAAAGAAGAGCCAGAAGAATCTCGGAAGCTGCTGTCAGCCTGGCCTGCCGAGCACATACAAACTCAGACTAACATGCTATTAGTAACGTGTCTCTGGATAGACCCTGATGTGATGTACATCACAGGCTATTATCAGCCCCACATTTAATACACAGGGGAACGTCAGAGTGACACGAACATCCAACTCATAAATAAAAACCTGGAGAGAAAAATGTACAATATTCACAAGTAACCCCCCCCCCCTCCACACACACACACACACACACACACACACACACACACACACACACACACACACACACACACACACACACACACACACACACACACACACACACACACACACACATTATTAACATCACAAACAGAGAAGCTGCGGACAACCTGACAGACTTTTGTTGCCACCGTCTCTGGCTTTATTGTATATCACACATAAAAAACCCGCCGACATCACACTGACACACTGATGACATGTTCTGCTGAACAGGCTCTTGGATTGCACTCTGTCACCCTGCACTTATAGGATCCAGATACACGGAGAAGTGAGCGAGTTCACAAAGCCGTCGTCGAGCTCCGTTTGCTTCAGTTTTGACGTTAGTCAGAATTATTCATGAAGCAAAATTTACAAAGACTTAAACTAGAATTACAGCCTTGTGGTTGTAAACCTCCAGTCACACCAGGCAGATTGGAGTTTACATCTGTCTGTCTAGAGTCATATAAAATACATGTAGTGCAGACTTTGAGGAAATCCTAACGTGTTCACATGTTCGGCCATTAAATCTGATTCTGACAGAACACAGAGTTGTTGCCATGACGGGAGACAACTTCTTCAAATATACTGATATCATACATATTGATATGATACAAAGAAGACACAAATTCTACAACGTGGGGGTTTCACACACCTCTTCGACCTGACAGCTCACAAGATTTATACACTCGCACGGTTCCAAGGTGGACGCCTGAGATTAGTCAACAGTTCAGTTTTTACGTGACCATTTTACAAATGTGAAATATGGTCATAATCTCCCTTCTGTTCCTGAGCTATGTTGAAAAATGGGCAAAATATCATGATGCCACAGTCAAGTTGACCTTTGACCTTTTGAATGTAAAAGGTCATCATTTTATCCCATTAGAAGTTTGCATGAAATTTTGTATCATCATTAGCGAATGAATTATTGAGTAATGGCCATTTAAGTGTTCTGTGAGGTCACAGTGACCTTTGACCTGTGACAACCAAATCCTATACTCAGTTCCCTTGAAGTGTTCCTGAGATATTTGTGTTGATAAAAATGGGATGGATGGAAAACTTGAACACATGATGCCTGCGTCCGGCATAAATATCAATTCAAAATATGCCTCAGTGAGTTTTCTGTTTTGCTGTCATTTCGTTCAGTTTTGCTGCTCCAGTGTTGAGTTAAGGTTTGCTCATAGTTTTACTGCTCACAGCAGGACAGTGGATGCACAGGCAGTCGTTTTTTTTGGTCTTTTAACTACCTTAAAGATAAATTAGAATTGATGTGGCAGCGTCTCCTTGAAACAGCCGTCGGTGTTACTTTTCTCCCGCTCGTACAGCCAGAAAACTTAAAGTGCGCACAGTCAGCAGAGTGACATCAACTTAACCGGAAAACAGCTTTTACTCGTCCCTCCTTCATTACCGTGAATCTGCTGTGAGCACAGAGGGGGTTCACCACAAGTTCACTTTTGGTTCACCAATTTTGTTTCAAAAACACTACTAGTAATATACTGCTAGCACCGGTAGCAGGAGGTAAATAAACACACAACATGAGGCCGTTTTCACAGCAGACATTTACGAAATGACGTGAGGACAACACATCAGGTGCAACATTAAAATCAGCTGAGTTTCACTGAGGTGAACTGGCTTTAGTATTGTGGTTTTGTGTATGCTGCTCACTGCCACAGTTCACTGGGACACTTGTGAGCAGGTGTTACAGGATGTGTGTGTGTGTGTGTGTGTGTGTGTGTGTGTGTGTGTGTGTGTCTGTCTGTGTGTCTCAATGTTTCAGAAGGAGGGGAAGAAACTAAGAAGAGTGGAAATCCTGATGATTGACAAGAAAATCAAGATGATTTTTTTTTTTACTCTTGATTTCATCTTTATATCTAGTTGATTGCTGGAAGATTGAACTGAGATCTTAGTGAAACAGATATAATGCAGTAGATCACAGTTGAGGTGTTGATATGTTACTTGTCTCTTCAACAGACCACAGACGTCGCAGTCACTCTGACTCCAGTCAGCTGGAGAGCCTTTTAGCCCGTTTTAGTCAAGTCTCAGGTTTTCTCTAATGTGTGTCAGGTAGTGGGAGGTTCTCATCAGTGTCCTCTGTAGGAACACACACACACACACACACACACACACACACACACACACACACACACACACACACACACACACACACACACACACACACACACACACACACACACACACACACACACACACACACACAGCACTTGCAACACATCATTTCAAAAAGAGCAAGATGAGAGTTTGATGAGTTCCCCATTTGTTTCTTGTTTATTGTCAGGTATAATAACTTGTACGATACAAAGAAGGGTCGGTAGAACCAAAGGGGCGATGCTATACTTGGAATAAATGACGGGGTTTGCAGAGTATCACAGTCGGGTTTAAGTCAGGTTACACTGGGAACGCAGCAGTGTGAGAGGCATGAGACGGGACGAACGTTGAGGAAGACATCAGGTGATCCCTGATTGAATTGCCGGTGTGTTAACCGTCCTGCTGAAAGCTGCAGACAGACCCCGCTGCTGTCTCACAGCTTCTCTTGGAGCCGGTAACCAGGGAGACCTCTGACAGGAACACGGTGCAGACCGTCGTACGAGGGATTAAAGTATGTGGTGGCTGGAAACGGACGGCAGCGCTGAGAAGAGGACTCTCCTCCCCCCGCTGCTTCACATGACCCGTTAAAATCGGCAGAGGAAACCAGAGCAACACTCAGCAGTGAATCTACACACTGCTCACTAATCTGATGATGATGATGATGACAGTGAGCCTTCACCACCATGAACTGTTTTTGCGTAAAGCATCGACAGTCCTTTTTTTTTTTTTTTCGTTTTTAAAAAAAATGGGAATACATGTGCAGCAATCTCATCCTCAATGCATGATCCGAGTGCTTTAAAGGTAAAACGATAAATAAATTAAACAATAAATATGCTAATAAATAAAGTAATAAATACAGTCAATTAATTAATAAATAGCTGAGGTCAACACACATGTGCATGGAGACTTTTTGCAGACAGTTTTTCCTGTACAGTACCAAACAGCAGCCCCGGGCACCGGCCACAGTGCAGTACAACATAAATAATGACCTCACAGATCCTTGCAGAGGAGGTACGCACACACACACACACACACACACACACACACACACACACACACACACACACACACACACACACACACACACACACACACACACACACACACACACACACACACACACACACACACACTTGCACGGGGTTAGCGGAATGAACTGAATCATTTAAACAGGGAAGAGAGTAAAAGTACATAATACATAGCGTCCTTTCATTTCCACCAGGCGAGTCTCTCCTGATGCATCATGCTGAACAAACCTCCTCAGACTATATGGAATATACAGTGCATAGTTTACAAAGCCAGAGCTGAAGAGTTTACATCTATACAGACAAACCTATACAATACTGTTTTTATCATAAAAAAACAAAAAAAAAGTCCCTTTCCCTTTTTTTGCTTCTTAATTCATCCGCTGGCTTCTCGTTTGTTCTCACTTGCTTTGATCACTGTGCTTCGATGAAGTGGAAGTATGTGTGTGTGGGGGGTGGGGGAGGCATTATGGGGGGTGGGGGAGGCATTATGGGGGGTGGGGGAGGCATTATGGGAGTGGGATCTGATTCTCTGAAAGCAGTTTTCCTTTGATGTGTCTGTCTTCTTTTTGTCTCCTACTCTGCTCCTCCTTTTAGGATATACATGTATATATATATATATATATGCATATGCATATGTGATATATATATATATATTTATAGAGTGTATAGTTGTTTAATGAATTCATTTTTGGTTGCTTTGTGGAAGATGAGAAAGAAAGTGCTAACATACAGCGAAATTTGTTCTTTGGGCTCAGCCAATTGATTTTTGACACGTGAAACCCATTACCTTGAATACCTTGAATAAGTGGAGACATGAACAGTGACAGCCAATTTCCTAGTAATGTGCTCTATCAAAATACGTTCCTCCTCTTTGATCCAGGCTCGGTCGGAGACATCGAGGTCCAAGGTGGAGGAGTTTGGATCCTGGACTCTACAGCAGCACGGCCACTGTTAAAGACACGGACTGTCTGAACCGGAGTGCGGCCAATCTACCAGCACTTCTTCTCCTCAGTTTCTTTGCGTTTCCCCTCCTGCGGTCAGAAGCCCGGGCTGTCGTAGGTGCTGCGGCTGTAGTAACTGCGGTGGCTGCGGGAGCGACTCCTGCTGCGGCTCCAGCTCCGGCTCTGGCTGCGGCTCCAGCTCCGGCTCTGGCTCCGGCTCCGGCTGTGGCTCCGGCTGCGGCTGTAGCTGCTGTAGCTGCGGCTGCGGCTGGAGCGCGTCGGGCTGCTGTCGGAGCTGGATGACGATGGACTGGGCCGGTAGTACGGGATGGGCCGCTTTCGAGCGCTGGCGAGAGGAGGGAGGGAGGGAGGGAGGGAGGGAGGAGGGGGAGGACGACATCGGAGAAAGATTACCGTCAAGTAAACTCTTAAACAGGTTTACATGGTCCGACACACGGTGGGTTAACATTAGAGAGCAAATCAGTGTTAGCTCAGAGAAGTGGTGGACTTATGATCAGTACAGGATCTGAAAGAGAGCAGCTATGTGGGTTAAAGAAAAAGCTGTTGAACCACACACGCACACACACACACACACACACACACACACACACACACACACACACACACACACACACACACACACACACACACACACACACACACACAGAGAGAGAGAGAGAGAGAGGCAGGATAAATGCATGTAGTTAGTTGAAGCTTAAGCTCAGATTGCCTTGTTAATAGCCACCCTGGAAGTGTTTCCTGGAAGGCAAATGAGCTGTTAGCGCCCAAAAGAACCCCATCTTCTCAGTGGAGGCCGACACCCAGAAAAATCAAGAGTCAACAGTGCGGGGGAGAGATAAACACTATCAAGGTCTCCCTGCTGCTACAAGGTGTGTTTCACCTTGTCATTCCAGCAGCATTGGAGATAACTCCACCTTCGTTTTTGTCTCCTGTATCTGCCTCGGAAATCCACAGTCAGTGGAATAAGTGGGGGGATCCACTCCAATAAGCCTTGATAGCATTTTTATCTCCCTGTGTTACAACATTAATGCATAACCGCAGCAGGGTGGAGCTTTAGAGTTGGTGTGAGTGTCAGGAAGGAGATGGAGGAGCAGACAGAAGAGGAGGAGGGAGGAGGAGGAGGGAGAGGTGGAGAAGGAAGAGGAGGAGGAGGAGGCCAGATTTACTCAGGAGAGCTCTGATGGTTTTGCTGTTCGGCCGAGTTTCAGGAGTCAGACTGGCAGGGTCCTGCTGCACGGCAACTGTTACCAGGGTAACTAGCCTGCAGCAGCTGAGCTCAGCCGCATCCCGTTGTCTTGGCGCCAGGACCTTTAGGATTGGAGTGAAAGATGACAAGGTACACAACGTTTCACCCATGTCTATAGACTTGTATGAGAGGGAACAGAGGTGACGCGGATGGGGGACTCACTTCTTTTTATTTTTGTTTGAATAACTTTATTTCAAGTGCAACAAACCTCAAATACGATTTTGTGGGAAAAGATGAAATTGTGAAGTAAGTCTAAACAGCGAGGTGGAAACAAGGTGCAGATATTTTCTCAGTAAGGAGAAGCCTTATAAATGGTTACAAAGCAATACATGGATTCAATTTTAAAGGGACCAAGAATGATACTGTAAAGATGAAACAGGAAAGTAACACATAAAGAACTGGAACTTACTAAATCATCTCTTATACATGTTTTAAAACTAATCATCATTATTATATTACCTAATATCTGTATGAACTGCATCAATCTGATTGTAAAACTGAATAAAGGCTGCCTCTGAATTTAAAGGACTAATTCTACATTTGGGGAAGTCCTCTTTTTACATACTTGCAAAGAAGATTCAGTTAAATATGAAGTTTAATCCTGGAAACAATTCCCAGATCTTATCATAAAGACTGGGGACATGAGGAGAAACAGCAGTCAGTTATGTATCTTTTTGGTTAAATCCTCTTTTGTGTGAAGCCAACCGTCTCCTGGCTGCAGCTTCACATTTAGATAGAAAATACATTACTGTGTAGGCTTTCTTTTTTTTTTTTTTTTAAATGTACATATTTAATTTTAATGGCTGCATGGCAGTGAGCCCTAAAACTGCTGAACATCTTCGCTGTATTTTCAAGTCTTTTCATCAACTGAACATTAATATTAGAGCTGGTTTCTCATTTTGCCAAATTTCTGTTTTTACAGTCTCTGTCGTATTTATTCACTAAAATCTACTTCGACGGTGTTCCTGACTTTCCAGCCCCACTTGTGCACTCAGAGCAGAAAGCTTCAGCAGCAACAGAGAGTCATTTGCATGATTCAGTTTTTTGCCCTGAGTTTTACCTCTCAGGAAACAGAGAGGTGGTCGGGGCACCCTGAGAGGAAGACCGCAGGCACTATTTACGCATGAAAAAAAGTTCTCTCTGCATGTCTGTATTTAATGAATATTCTCCATACTATTACAGAGCAGGAAATGTGAAAATAAAAGATTATCACAAACTATCTACGTCTCGAAAGGAAATGAAATGGAATTATTGAGTAATACATAACATTTCTAATATTTATTGTCGTACCACCTGCAAAAATATCACTTTAATCACAATTTGTTATAAGATAGATAAGAAACACCTTTTTTCTGTCTGAGCTCAGTGAGTCGACACTCTTTTACTGACAGTTTCCATTTGTGCATGCAGCCTTTCATTTACGCTTCATACAAAGGAGTTACTGGATCAAGCAAACTCAATTCCTTTTGCTCGTCAGTGTTTTAATTTGAACCTATGAAGGAGTGACTTTTGCCCCAGCGTGAGTGGAGAACAACAAAATGATGGGACACGTTTTAACTCTTAACAATAATGTGAAAGCGTGTCATATTTAAGTGCCGAAACAAAAATGCACTCCTGTATTATTCTGACGGCCCATACAGGAGATAGTTGAGAATAAATTCAATTTAACAGAACTGTTAAACACAGCAGGCGGTGTTACCTGGTGATCCTGCGGGCCTCCATGAAGCTGGGGGAGTCTCTTCTTCTCTTGCGGATAGGCGAGTAGCTGCGTGAGCGGCGGCGAGCTCGGCTGTCTGTGTCTGAGCGGTTCGGGCTGTCTTTCTCTCTGCGCGACACACAGACCGCCGTCAGAGCAGCAGCGACACGTGAGATCAAAGTCAAACAAAAGTACCAGCGGAGAGCGGTGGTCTCACCTGGAGTTGTTCTGCCTGTTGTGCGGGGACTTGGCCTTGCTGGGGCCTCGGTCTCTGGAGGCGGAGCGCGAGGATGAACGCCCGCTGCTCCAGGAGCTGCTGCGCTGCCGGAGGTTGGCTTTGGTCCGGGACTCCTCGTTCTTCCTGCCCGACGTGTGCGAGTGGTGTCCTGGAGATGGCGACGGGCTGCGGTGGTGTGCCTGAACCCGGCCGGAGCGGTGGTGACGCTTGGAAGAGTGGCCACCTTTTGTCCTGGGGGAATGGGAAGAAAAGATTCAGCAAATGTCCAAAATTTCATTTGTCAGTAAAGTTGAAAGTTCCAGCTGTGATAAGAGCCTGAAAATGTGGGCCTGCAGCGAGAGCGTACTTCCTCTGGTGCCGAGAGGTCTTCCCTCTGTGAGTGTGGTTGCGCTGGGAGTGGGCCGAGTCGCTGCTGAGAGCCGGGGAGTGGGAGCTCTTGTTCTGGCCTCTCTGGCCCCCTCTCCTCCCCGACGGCTGGGTGGCGATGGAGCTCCCTACAGCTGCGTTCCTGCCGTCCACACTCCCGGTCTGTCCTGCCGCGCACATCTGTCCCGCCTGGCTCCTGCTGGGGGCGCTGTGGAGCTTGTGCTCTCTCAGCAGAGTGGACTGGATGCCTGCAGAGCTAGCAGTCGTCAGACGGAGCTTCTGTAGAGAAATGATGACCAACAAAGGAACAAAAAAATAGAACAAAAGAAAAAAAAGAAAAAGGACATACATAGCATCAGAGTGTTTTCAGGTTGGTGATTGAGAGCTACGGTGTACTTGCCAAAAGAAGGTAAACATCTAAAAGAAAAAGATCTAGGTTTTCTCCATATGGCTTATAGATAGTCCTCTATGGTGCAGCGCATGCAATACTTGGCATGCAAAACCATAATGAGTTGAAGAAATCATAATCGCAAAAACAAACAAAAAAAACTAGGAAGAGGAGGAAGAGAGGGAGGAAATAAAAGAAAAACTGTGAACCAAATAAGTTTAAGAGCAGAGGCAGAAAGTACAGAGCTATAGATTTTGTAGAATAGAAAAAGAGGACTTCTTCAGTTTTTTTTTTAGTTTTTTTTTTTAGTAATGGTTCAAAAAAATGAAAGAAAACAGAAAGAGAAGACAACTTGACGGAACATCACAGAAATGGAAGGAACAAAATAAAGATCACAATTATTGAATCAATCGAATCAGAAAACAAATCGTCTGCTACTCAATTTTCTCTTTCTGGATTTTTTTTTTCCTGAAGACAATTGCTGAGATGTGAACAGCGACCCATTTTCTTTGTATTTTTTTTTTTTTTTTTTTTTTTTTTTAATGGTTACTCTTGTTTAACTCCCTTCTGGTTAACATCCACTTACCAATAAAGTGGTATTCCCTCCTTTAGTAGGTAAGGTATGAAGAAAAGGGAAAAGTGGGGCAACATAAGTGCATCATTAGATTCACAAAATGCAAGAGAAAAAGACACAAAACCCTTCCCTGCCAGTGACTCATGAGACAATGCATGGAAATCAATAGAAAAGAACTCAAAAGCAAAGAGGAAAACCACAATGTGCAGGGAGTCCCTCACACAGAGAGTAAATCCTCTGGGCCCAGTCAGCTTCCTGAACATCAGAGCAACTGGCTGGCGAGAGTTGAAGGAACTTTGTTTACCTTTTATTTTTTATTTCTCTCCGTGTCGTATCTACCACAGGCCAGGTGCTCTTTTACTGCCTGACAAGTTTGCAGGTGAACTACCTCAGTGTTTGGGCTCATGCGCGCCTTCATACAGGACACTTACAGTTCTCACAATAGCAGAAGGTTCCATTAACGTAGGTCCAGGGAGTTGTTGCTACGCAACAGCTGAGATTGTTTCGGTTTCAACCACATTTCATGACAATCAGAGGTTATTTTTTGGGGACTGACTGACGTTAGAGCCCCCAAAATGTGTTAAGTCATTGAAGGGTCATTGAAACTGCATCTAAATAATCAAACAATGAGACTATATTTTGCTCCTTTTGGATTTTAAGGTGAAAAGCTACTTTTAGAGTCATGAATGTCCCCGATTACCTTGAAGCCAGCAGCTTTCAAAATGACCAATGTTTTAAAGGATAAGGCAGGCTGTATTATGTACTTTTCTTAATAACAACAAATCCCACAAAAAGACTTAAACCAGTATTTAATTTATTCTATCATAATTGCATGACAAAGATTATTCCTCTGTGCTCCACTGTTGTCCAAAAACTATTGCAGGCACTGTTGCCCTGGGAGATTTGTTCCTTCATTAACAAAGTTGCTTTAGTGTATTTTGGAGACATACGCATAGTTTGTCCTGGTCTCAGAAGACAAGTGGCCATATTTGGACTCGACGCTCACCTACCTAAACCACAGGCATGTCAATCAAACATACTGCTTTTTGAGGCCTGCTACCTAATTAATTATGAATTATTTTCATACGGACCACCAGAACACTGATCAGAAGGAGCGAATTTAGCGAATGAAACTTTATCAGCTTGTGAAAAAAATAAATAAATAAATTGTATTTTATGAGAGAAGTTGGCACTTTTTGAATGGGAGTCTATACTGTTTTTTTTTTTAAAGCCAGCCCCTAGTGGCCCTCAGTGGTATTGCCCCTGATAAACCCCTGATGGTTCCTCTGGCACCATCAAGAGGCTGAGATTTGTATTTTTCTGTGAACTGTCTTGCCAATCATTCACTAGATTGGTTTGAAATTCGGTTGCTCAGGATAAATCGTAATAACTTTAAAGACCCTTCAAGAGCTAATTAGCAAATGTTTAGCATGCTAACCAGGCAAACTAAGAAGGTGAACATGGTGAATAAATCACCCTGCGTACCAAAACATTAGCATGTTAGCGCATGTTAGCCCACTGCTGTCAGCATGTCACGAAAAGCCCTGCAGTGTGCAGCCTCCCGGTGGCACCATTATGGCTGTAAAGTCTTGTTCTAAAATCAAAAACAGATATTTGTTCCACATTTTAAAGTTATTACATGGTCAGTAGGAATCAGTGGGTTTGAGGCTTTGTGCAACAGACGTGGGAGGGAAGTATTGACAGACAGACAAACACATTGTTGGTTTTGGTCTTTTCTAGGGATTTGTTGACAGAGAAAGAAATCGAGCAATGCCGGCCTTCTCCTAGAAACAGCGCACGGAAGAGACATCCTTCGGTTTGAAATATTCCACAAAAATAGAGCTCGGGTACGTGATTCAGGAGGAGTTTGGGGACAGACACTTGTGATGCACGGTAGTACACTGCTCAGTGTAAGCAGGTCATGAAGAGAGGGTAAATCTCCAAAAGGCGTTTTGTATGAAAGCAAATACAGCTGGCTCTTCAGCATGCATTATCATGTGCTGTCGGAACGGCTTCGTAATCTAAAGAGACAACAAAAGCACCGACTGGCTCTGGCAGAAAGATGAGCCGTTCTCCACTAGAGAGGACAACTAAGCGGTATAATAAGAAGACACACAACCACTGGTGCTTATGACAGTTGTTAGAAACAGTCGAGGAAATCAATGGTGGAAATCATAAGACGAATGTGCTAATTCACCAACAAACAGAGAGATGCCGGACAAACAGCAATGCATTCTACCAAAACAGAAAGAAAGGAAAAAAATGGAAAGAAATGGACCTGGAAGATAGAGCGGGATATTGGACTTCAGAATGAAGTTAAGGAGGAAAGAGAAAAACCAGAGCTCTACGTAATCCAATCTTTTAAGAGTCAAATCATAATTAATGAAGTCAAATAATTTGGTTAAAGACCATTGGTAAACAACAGAAAGAGAGAGAGAGAGAGAGAGAGAGAGCGAGAGAGAGAGAGAGAGAGAACATTGACGTCACTCAGGCTAGGGTGCTTGTCACATTCTCATCTGCATAAAGATCACGTGCGTAGGCAAAGCATTACCTACCTTCCATTTCAATCAGTGACACGTATGCAATATCAACAAAAAAAAGGAAAGAAAGAAAAAAAGAAAAAAAGGAGAAAGGAATGTTCTCCGCAGCGAAATGGGAAAAAGACAATGACCTCTTTTAGTATCAGAGCTACATATTTAGTCCAGAGACTGAGGAGAAGTCAAACAAAACTAAAAGAAAATAGAGAGGGGGAGAAAAAGAAGAAAAAAAAAAAATCCAGATGGAAGTCAAAACCAAACTAAAACCAGAAACAAAGGATGAATCTACCAGCTACATGATTTGCTTTGTCTTTTTCGCTTGTACAAATGCAGCCATATTTGTATCAAAAACAGGGGAGGGAGGATAAAGGGAAGCGGATAGAGTTAATTGTCATATTAGTGGACATCCATGTAGAGTCGAGTAGCTGAGGGGGAGGGGACGATGAGGAGGAGGAGGAAGAGGAGGAGCAGGAGGAGAAGGAGGAGGAGGAGGAGGAGGAGGAGGAGGAGGAAGAAGGCATGCAGAGCTGACCGATGTGAAAGATATGTGGGAAGAAAAATGCCAGGACAACGAGAGTGAGACGTGAGTCACACAGGACACAGATGACCAGGTAGAAGAGGAGGAGGAGGAGGAGGAGGGGGGGTTAGAAGAGTGTTGGAGGGGGGTGGTGGTGGTGGG
Source organism: Brachyistius frenatus (assembly GCF_029030835.1). Classification (NCBI taxonomy): domain Eukaryota; kingdom Metazoa; phylum Chordata; class Actinopteri; family Embiotocidae; genus Brachyistius; species Brachyistius frenatus. Next base: position 3,896,925 of record NW_027210633.1, on the reverse strand, counting down.
GGGTGGGGGGGCAGTCACTGCTATGATGGACAAACTAAAGAGTCAGCACATTTGAAAGGGACCCCAGTCACATTTTGGCCTGGGTCTCCTCCAGCAGCAGCAGAAGCAGCGGTTCTCTACTCGGTATATTTTGGGTTGTCAGCCCAACTTTCTGTCTCCCAGGCGTTCGTTTGTATTTGTTTTATGAACACAGGTACAGCAAGCAGCTTTGTCAAATCTGCTGTTTGAACTGTCAGCGTGAAGAGGCGAGCTCACATTCAAAATGGCTGGGGGCCCTTTTCTTAAAAAAAAAAAAGTAACAACCACGTTAATAAATGTGCGAGCTGTCCCAGTTCTTTTCAAAAGCCCATGTACTCGTGTTTGAAGACATCCATTAATAATGAGAAAGAAGACGACGAGCCCAGTTTGGGGCTCTTTCGTCTGATGTGTAGGAGGCGGTAACGGATGCTTCTCATAGAAAAGCGAAGGGAAGCTGAGGCGGGTCGGTCTCTCCTCATTTTCGATTCTCTAGAAGTGTGGTATTATACGTGGTATTATACGTGGTATTAATCCATCATGTATTTGTCCTGCGCAGGGTCCAATGGGGGTTTGCAGCCTGTCGCTGTGGACGATGGGCGACGGCGGGGTAAACTCTGAACAGGTCGCCAGTCGTCTGAACATGTTTGTGCCATTTTTAGATTCATTCTGGTTTAACAAGCCGTAACAGACTCGTTGCTGCCCCCTGTGGCTGGAGAGAAAAGGGTAAAACACAAAATAAATCGTGTAATGGGTCAAAAGAATATATTCAGTCACGGGTTCGGGCTGCAGGTGAAAATGAACTAAATGCAGGAAGAAAGCGGGAACTTTTTCTTTCTAGTGAAATCATTGATGAAAATGAAATCAATGAATCAGCTAACATCAAGGCTTTAACCTCTCTCCCTTCAAGACACATCCAGTCGCATACAAAGATGTCACTGATCAGCCAAACACGATTAACTAAATTTACTTCCTGTTTCTACATTTTTTTGTCCCATTAGATGAATGACCTTAACTTTGAAATTAATTGGAAGGACCTTTGAGAAACAGACAGTTTTCTTCAGTTATTAAACTGAATCTTGACCTCGTATTTTGTAGGATTCTCTTGTGGCCCGGCAGGTCACCACTTTGGTGAAAGCTACATTACTGATGTTTCGAACGTTTTAGGTTGTTATTAAACATTCGATGGCTGCTGGACGATGGTACAAGTGAAGCACCGCGTGGCTCGTGTGTCCGGTGTTTAGTGGGTCCCAGCAGCGGGACTTCCATTAACTGGTCCACGTTTGAGTTTGAGATAATTGTGGGTAATGGGTCGGTACCGGTACTGAGCTTTGAGGGGTGCACGTTTGTAAAACTGAACCCCTGCAGGACTCTGCAGGTAAAAGTCATGTGAGCTGAGCTGAGTTTTGGCTACGACAGCAAGCTAATCTGCTACCATGTTTACTGCTGTGAAAACTATTATAGACTCAGGCAAAGTTCTGTATTAATACAACTGTAATACAGAAACCAAAAAGATAATTTATACTGACGAGATCCTCGAAAGCTTTTTTTTAACAGCTGATCAATTAAAAGTGACTGATAATTTGTACATAATTTAGAATAATTTGTTGAAATAAAATTCTGATGAAAGAATAAAGAAACATGTCTTGTTGATTTTCATAATTTACAGAGAGATTTCAAAACTTGTTTGTGCTTCTTCGCTTAATCTTGCTGAGCTAACCAGGAAGTGATGCCTCCTGTCATGTGTTTTCCCCCCGATGGCCACAAGGAGCAGCAAGGAGCCCGATCCACAATCGAAAACAATGACGCATGAATATATAATTCATCCCTCAATGAAATCATTTTTAACATTAGTTGAATTTTTTTCAAGAATGAGGGCTTTGAGGAGAAGGACTGATTTGTTTTCAGCTGTTCCCCTGAGCTTTTCTGTGGGACATCAGTGGGACGTCCTCCAACACAGCGGAGGAGACAGCTCCAAACAGGGCTCGAGGAAGACTACAGGAACACAAACTGAGACGATAGGTAGAGAACCAGAGCTGCTATGAAGAACATTTGCTAAATCACACAACTGCTGCAGTAAAATCGGACTTCAGGTAGATCCAGGATCTGTCACACCTAACCATACCCCTCTGCATAGTTTCAGTTTGATAAAGTTCAAATATTTGATTATTTAGTGCAGATTAACACGAGTGGCAGCATCACCTGATGCTATAAAGATATTGCTTTCGAGATGTGAGCCAATCACACGCTCCTCTTTTACCACCGCCCAACTGATTCGCTCAAAAGTTCCTGATCAAGCAAACCTTGCCTGCCAATCTCCACTGGCCTGAACACATAAAGAAAAAGTCAGGCACAGAAGAGAGACTGCCACCTAGGGGCAACATGCACATCGACATGGTAACGTAAAGCAGCAGAGAGGAGCATGAGTTTAACCCCCGGTGGTTTGGCAGGAGCTGTTGGACGCCTGGAGGAGAAGAGGATCTATCACTGAGCAGAGCATGTGTTTGAGAGGAAAGACAACTTTATTGACAAGAAAAAACTATCACACATACCCAGTTAACCTACTTGGTCCAGCTCCAAAGCATTTGAGTGCTTTTTATATAAACGAGACAGAAAGATTTGGGCATTTATTCATGGGCAAATACCACTTCAGCTAATAAGGAGAAAAACAGTCATGAATGAAATAAGCAGAGAGAGAAAGAGAGAAAAAGAGAGATCGAGTGAGACCTCAGACACATGCAGGCTGGAGTAGGAAATAGAAGACATCAGTTGTCAGGAGTGAGTGTTTACAAGGTGTTTGCAGACCATTTAGATGCATATTCATCAGAGAAATTCTATATCTATGTGATGCCTTTTTAAAAAAAAATTTTTTTTATTCCAACATAATCTGTCATCCTCCCAAAGCTCTAATGATCCAATCTAGTGGAGGAGCGAGGTTGTTTCCATAATAGCAGAGAGTAATTTAAAGCTCATCACAGGCATCGTCTTGTAGGTAATCAGAGATGAACAGAGATGGTTGTGTTCAGAGGCGTCAAAATAAACAAGCGGCAGCTCCAGACTGAACAGCAAGAGAACATGTGTGCTTTATACCACTTTGTGCCTGAGGAGCTTATTGTGAGTATGTGGTGCTGTTTTAAAAAAAAATGTATCTAAGGAACAAAGTAAAAAACCCTTTAAGCCCCTTTAAAAGGACACGGCTCCTCCATATGGAAGATTTGAAAGGCTGAAATAAAAACAAATTAAATGAAAAAAAAAACCCCACAATATCTAGCTTTTTTTTTGTAGGCTTTGAATTCACTGTGTCATATTTAAATTAAATATATATACGTTTCAAAAACAGGTGTTTAGCTTGTGTGTAAAGTCTCAGTCTTAAATATACAACAGTAATGTACCTGCAGCTGGCTGACATACAGGAAATCCTGAGCTGTGATTGGCCAGTTGGATGTTTTTCATTTTGTTGCATGTGACGCCTCTTCATGTAAAAACAGAAAAGACTCCCTCACTCATCCTAATGGACACTAATGGCAGTGCTTTGTATTTACAGTAGGACAAGCACGACGATCCTGAAATGCAAAACACCTCATCACTTCCGCTTTGAATTTGAACAAAAACGACAAACAAAGTTCAAAGTGTGTCGAAATGTGTCATTTTAATTTTCTTTAAGATAAAAATGCTGCTCTTTTCTCTTCCTATAAAAATAAAATGTTTTTCATGACTTATCTTAAACCTGGTCGTATTTACATAATTGTTTCCCATCGAATAGGATTTGAGGTGAACCACACGTGTTGGTGGCGAGCAGAGCACGGTCTCAGTGAAAGGTGTGTTTTTGGATTTCAGCTGTAAAATAACTATATTTCTAGAGAATGTTGCTCAGGTATGATTTATCACTTTAACCCTCACCCTGCAGCTTCACGAGGTGAGCCTGAGCCACGCCCACTTTGGAGCAATCCAATCACATCTGTCGGATTTGTAACCAAACTTTGACCACATATTTAGCATCACATAGAAATATGTGCCGTTACAGAAGTTAAACACGCCCTCGCGTTGTTCTCACCGGGTCTTTAATGTGGTATGAGCAAGAAATCAAGTCTTAATAAAAAATAATAGACTTAGTTATTAAAGACAAAAATCTCCCTCCCTGTTCTTTAAACAGATTTTTATTCCATTTAATTATGACACGGCACTTTGTGTTTCACTTGATTTCTTAAGTTTTTAATTGAATTAGTATTTTTTTCTAACCTTCCATACGTCCCAGCACAAACAGCTGACACTCTGAACGTTGAGCTGCAACAACGTTGCTGCAAATCTCTCCGGCCTGCTTGGATCCAGACTTTCCATTAAGTAATTGGATTAGTCAGTTCAAGGAGGAATCGCAGATCTCTATCACTTTAAAGCCCCGTCAGACATATTATTGTGACTCTTGCAACATTAGCTAATTAAGACTTTATCTGCGGGAAAACGTAGAAGTTCTCACTCCTGAGAGACACATTTCCTTTGATATGTGTGGGCCCTTCGGGGATGAGCAAATGCTTGAAGCGGTCACACCTGTCCCTGGCTTCTTATTTTTTAGTTGTCTCATGCTTGAACATGCAGCGGCTCAGAAGAAACAACACATCTTATTGCTCCTTCATCTCCATCCAAGGTGTGGTATGCTACTGTCGCGCTGTGACTCAGAAGATGTGTGCTGCGCAGAAACACTAGAACCCTTCTTCTCTCTGCTCCCTCCCTCTATTACTGGCAAACAACAGGAACACACAAAGAAAAAGAAAAAAGAAAAAAATACAAGATGGCAGAGGAGTCAAAGAGAGCCGTAAACAAAGCAGCAGGAGCGTCAACTTTTACACAGGACAGGGGTCTCTTTTACATGTCAAAATTAATTCTCTCAATAATATTAATAATAACTGGCCTAAAAATAACTGATCAAAGAACCAAAACAAATCTCCTGAGAAGATGAGAATTCATGTGAACCAACACAGGAGAGCAAGTGTTAAAAGTTATTTGCAGAGACTGTGGTAGTAGACACCGCTGCAGTGGGGGGGATGTGGGGGAGGGGAGGGGATGGACGAAGGGAGGGGGGGGTGAGAGCAGAATAGAGGAGATTACATACATCGTTCCCTTTCTCTGCCTCGCCGTGGTTGAGTCTGCCGGCCCGGCCGTTGCGGCTCCGCTGGCTGTGGTCCCCGTTGTGCCAGGCGGTGGGACTGGTGGGGCCCGGGGACGCCTTCTGCCCGTCCGCCTTGTGCTTGGAGTTCAGTCTGAAAGAGCGACAGACACACAGCGTTGTTGTTTTTTAAAATCAGGGGTACAAAACAATCACAACGAGGCCGCTTTCATTCCGTTTCTTTCGCTGCATCTTCGTCGCAGCATGTGGAGTTCTCCTTGTGATCTCTCTGAGGAGCTCAACTGCTGCACAATACATTTCTGCTTCACTCCCCTTGGTTTTCCTTTTGATTCCAATCAATCTCCCATTATTTCACTGCTACTTCTGTATTTACACACAATAAAAACAGCACGTTGGCGTTACTTTCAGACACTGATATTTAGTGGAGATACACATAGAACATTTATTTAGAGATTTTCTTACTTTTTTTAACTGTTGGTCAGATGCAGAGTAAATCCTTGTCTCTGATTGGCTACTCTTGCTCTGTTAATTCATGTTAATAATCATGTAATCATTTGATTGAGTGTCTCTTGCAATTTGCTGTTCATTATATAAAGTGATTCACACACCTGGTTTAACTCCAACTGGCCCAAGTCAAATAAATTATCATCTACTTTCATTTAAAAAAAAATTTTTTTTTACAGAGAACGGGTATTAATTATATACATCACATTACAAGGAAATGAACTATTAATATTAATACTAATTATAATAAATATTTTATTATAAATGCTTTTCCACGCACGGCGACGTCACATCTCACATAGCCTTAACGCCACCGTTACCTTGAGACAGACGGATTCAGACTCCTGAGTTGTTGATTTTAGCAGCAGATGAGTGGAATTGATTTAATGATTAAAGTTCATCGTCCAAAAAACAGACAAGAGGCAGAGACATGCTGATTTTGAGTTATTTTTGTTGAGTGTGCTGATTAATAAATCTATGCTCTGAGTTTGCCTTTTTGTTGTTTGTTTTTAGCATTTAGGCTGTTGCACGGTTCAATCAATGGACTTTATTTCATAAAAGAAGCTGTTGGTATCTGCAACCCTAAAAGTTATGTTGCATTTTAGCCCAAAAACCTGATGTAACATGTAACAATATGGATCACTATCTGACAGAGCAGCGTTTTAAAACAGAAAAATAAGATGTTCCACTCAACATTAAATGATTAGTGTGTTGAACAGTGTGACTAACAGTGAATATTTTTTGCATCAAAGTGAACATGAGTGGAGAGTGAGATATCACAGCCTTTTAATGGGGGTTATTATAAGACATGCTGAGGAGCCCCATTTGTATCCTAATCCATCCCCCGGGGGCCCGGAGCAAATGAGACAGAGAGACTGACAGTCGCCAGGGCAACAGCTCCACAGCCAGCCAAGCAATTTTGGTGTGTGTCAAAACAAACTCTGTGTATGTGTGTTTGTGTTTGTGTGTGTGTGTGTGTGTGTGTGTGTGTGTGTGTGTGTGTGTGTGTGTGTGTGTGTGTGTGTGTGTGTGTGTGTGTGTGTGTGTGTGTGTGTGTGTGTGTGTGTGTGTGTGTGTGTGTGTGTGTGTATGTGCATATATACTGAGGCGGCTACCTGGTGGGAGATTTGGAGGTGCTCCGAGTGGAGGACAGGGAGGCGCTTCGGGAGCTGCAGCAGCTGCCTTGGCGCTGTGAACTCCTGCTGGGGGTCTCACCAGGGGACCTGATGGAAGATAGCAGGTGGACGAACACACCACACACACACACACACACACACACACACACACACACACACACACACACACACACACACACACACACACACACACACACACACACACACACACACACACACACACACACACACACACACATCCACAAAGCCATGTGCATGCGTGCATACACCATGGGGACACACGTGCCACAGCGAGCTCAGTAGTCAATCTCATGATATGTAAAACAGTTCACGCACTGCCAAACACTTTCAATATATATTCTAATCAAGACAGGGAGCGATGTATGGCGGGGAAATAAGAGTTGAACCCGCACATAATGCTGAGGAAGACGCACTCGGCGCTTTACACTCGTTGGTATTCTCTGAGTGTGAGCCTGAGTTAATGGGTGTAAAATACCTATATAAATTTATGAGCGGTTGAATGGAAATCCAATTGTACCTATTTTTGACTGAAACTATTGTTTACTGTTTGTTTTTCAGAGCACAATGGACATATTGTGCTTAAATTCCTCTTACACATTGCATGCTGCATTATACAGTAAAGTCTATGTAAATCAAATGGTAATGAACAAAGCTTAGTTACTCTGTATTTACTGGAAAGACAAAAGCAGATCAATATATTTTTGTATTGACTCTACAGTAGCAGGCGTATTGCAGGGAGGGGGTGCGTCTCACCTCTTCTTCTGTTTGTTCTTGTCCTTGTGTTTGTTCTTCGGGCTGCCCGATCTGAAACACAAGTCATACGTGAGATAATGAAGCCGCGTGCGTGAAAGCAGGGAACTCAACGTACCACTCACCTACATATGGATTGCATTGTCGTTTTGAACAAATGGTAATGAGTGGGCAGAAAATGAAAATAACACACGGTTTACATGAGAAAGTTCAGCTGGGGCACATTGCTGTGATGCACACTACGACGTTATGACCTCTGGTTTGATTTTGCTGCTCCATACACACACCTGTATCTTCTCTTCTTCCTGGAGCCAGATGCAGATCTGCAAAAACAAAATCAGGATGATGTCAGCGACAACCCATCATACTGACCTGAGTAATTCACATCAGCTATACTGCTTCCAGTGTGGACCAGGGCCCTGTTCTAAAAAGCAGGTTTACTGAGTAACATCTGGATAACATTTCCAGTTCGTGTTTTCCACGTCCCTGTTTCTGAGAACAACTAAACCGGTTTGTTCGAATCAATTGTGGGATATCACGGGTGTATTTTGGAAAAATGATACAAGCTGAACCCACCATGTAGTCTGTGCTGTCATTTCTCTGAGCGCCACCTTCTTATATTTCCTGTTTTTCATATTTTCGCATTCATCCCAAACAACTGAGACAACATAAAGCCATTGAACATGTGCAGCGTCCCACGTGGCGCTTCGTTTAGCAGCGGTTCCATTAACATCCAGTGTACAGTATATACAGATAATAGGCTTTATTTTGGATGAGGATATTGGGATTAAATGTGTGATGACAAATCTAAATATAAAAGCAGGAGGCAGTGTAAAGCGAACAGTCGCTCCTAGATGGAATATTTCAGCATTGCGCTTTTAAAGGTGTGCACGTGAGCACCGTCTCTGCATCCCAGCCGTCCGTCCGCGTGATCAGAGATGTCACGGCGGGCTTTTAATCTACAGGTGTCCGACGTCACACTTAATTCTTTTTCAGCGTCTCCTCCCTGCGACAAAGCAGGAATAAAGTCCCACTCAGTGGAACGACGGGGAGGCTGGCCGCTCGTCGGTCCTCAGCGTTGGACTGAAGCATCACCTTCATATCACTTTCACCCTGGTTGCAGTTTCCATGGTGATTAGTCAGGCCGGTCTCTGAGAGTAGTTGCTATTTTCCTGAAGAGCCCTACATTTCCCCTGCTGTTTTACACACCTACAGCATGCTGCATGGAGTGGGAGGGAGCACTGGCGCAAAAGTGTGTTGCTTCGCTGAAATGCGAATGTGTGTGTGTGTATGTGTGTATGAGTGTGTGTGTGTGTGTGGGGGGGGGGGGGCTGCTAATAAAGCTGTCACAGTAATGTATGTGGCTGATATGTGACTCAGAGCCCCCATGTTTCCCTGCTGGAGTGCAATCGACCGGGCGCCGCTGCGTATGAGGTGTTATTCTGGAGGGGACATTAGTCTTCTCACACGCTCTGGTCGCAGCGGACACCCCCGACCACGCCCTCCTGCTGCAACAGTGCAGGCGGGATGGGGTCCATGCGCCCAAAATGGGTGCCAGTCCAACCTGGGGCTGTTATTTTAAAGTGAGATACAAATCACAAAACCAGCACAGAGTATTAGCAGGACAGGAGCGTGCAGTACACGCCCCCTTCCTCTACTGAACTGCACCTTAAAAAGGAGCATCAAAGCAGGAAGTCTCAGGGGAGGACCCCCTCCCACCCCATTCCCTCCCTCTTCCTATACATTATTCATACATCAACAGTACCTGCAATGCAGAGCATCGTTGGAGTGAGGCTGGGAAGGAGGTGTGAGGATGAGGGGAGAGGACGAGGGAGGACTGGGATGGATGAGAGGTGGGAAACCGGAGCGGGGCTGCACGGCGATGCTCAGCAATTTAGTGAGAGGCTCATTTTTCTTGTGTTGTGCGCCCACATCCAGACTGGGTTATTAGAGCAGCACATTTTAGCCCCGCTCTGCCCGAGTCAGGCGGAGAAGGAGGGGAACTGGAGGAGGAGGACGCTCTACAATATTGTCGTTATGATATCCCAAGGCGTCGCACAAGTTTTTGTTGATGAGCTGCGGCTCTTTTTATGTCTTCTTCCCTGCTATCTGTTTCCCTCCAACTTCCTCCTCCACCCTTCAATCCTCCACATTCTCTCTCTGGCTTTCGCTTCCTTCCCGTCTTTCTTCCTTCCTTCTTTCCCTTCCTTCTTTTCAGTCTTGTTGTTGTGTGTCTTCTGCAGCTCTTCCTTTCCTTCTTTCCCCCTTTTGCTTCCTCTTTTCCTCTTCCTCCATTACTTCTCGCTTTCTTTTTCATCCTGTTTTTCATTCTTCTCTTCCTAACCCCATCTTTCTTCCTTTCCTTCTTCCTCATCTCTTTCTTCCTATCTTCCCTCCCAACTAGTTTCTTCCCTGAATCATATCTTCCTTCCATCCTTTCTGGATTTATTCCTGCTTTTTTCATTTCTATGTCCTTTATGTCTTCTCTTCCGTTTCTCTCTCTTTTTCCCTTCTTATTTCTTCCAGCCTCCTTTTCTTTCCTTCTTCCCGGCTTTTCCTGCTTTCTGTCTCCATGCAGTTTTGCCTTTTTTGTCTTTCTGTCTTTGTTTGTTTGTTTCTCTCTTTCTTTCTTCCTTCTTCTTTTTTATGTCTTACCTCCTCTTCTTGATCCCTCAGCTTTTCTTTCCGTGAGGAAGAGGATTTTTAATTTTTTTTTTTTTTTTATCTCCTTTGAACCTTACATTTGTCCTTTTTCTCTTCCTTCTTTCCTTCTACTTCCTTTTCTCACTTTCCCTTTATTCTTTCCTCTTGTTCTCTTCTTTCCTTTTCCACTCTGCTCCTTTGCTTTTCAGCCTTTTGTTCTTTCATTTCCTCTAATTTCTTATACTCTTCCCGTTTCTTTTCTTCTCTTCTTTCCCTCCTTTTTCCTTCCATTTTCCTCTTCCTGCCACAACAATAAATGTTGAATTTAATGTAACCAACATTATAAAACTTAACCACTTTACATGATGAAAAAATGGCTGTGTCTATCCTCACTGTATATTTATTTATTTTCCATTGCTGATAAAAGAGACATTAAACTTCTATTTATGTCTCTGAACATCCGTCACTGTGAGAGCAGCTGTTGGCAGACTCTTGAAAAGTCAGTTCCTTCCTTGTGATGTCATGTCACTGATGACACACACACACACACACACACACACACACACACACACACACACACACACACACACACACACACACACACACACACACACACACACACACACACACACACACACACACACACACACACACACACACACACACACACACACACACACACACACACACACACACACACACACACACACACACACACACACACACACACACACACACACACACACACACACACACACACACACACACACACACACACACACACCTGTCTCGCTTGTGTTTCTTCCCACTCTTTTTCTTCTTCTCTCTGCGAGAGGGTGACGAGCTGCCAAACCTGTGGATGAAGAGAAGAAGGATGCACGGATGCTATGACTAAAAAATGAGCCTCAGGTTGCTGCTAAATTCTGGCTTTTCACTCATCATCATGTTAAACTATATAAGACCTCAGACAGTAGCTGCAGCTCAGCTGATTTCTCTCTTTGTGCCCCACTGCCTTTCTCCTCTCATTCTGCCTTCCCTCTAACACCTACAGTAGGTTCTTATTCCTTTCACTTTCACTCCGTCTCTTGTCAACAGAATATCAATATGAGAATATGCTTTGCTAATCACCCTTCCTCACCTCCACAGTTGCTGTATCTGATGGCTCGTTTACGATATTCACACCAAAATAATTGGAATTCCATTTCACAAAACCACAGTCTAATTATTCTGTCAGCGGGGCCGGGGAGAAAAAAAAAGAGAAGGAACAAGGAGAGAAATTGAACCACTTCATCAGTGGAAGCTGTTTCCACTCACCGACTCCTTCGGCGGCCAGATTTCTTCTTCTTCCTTTTCTTTGGACGAGGGGAAGGAGAGCTGCTTGATTTCCTCTTGACTCTGAATTGGCCGCAGAGAGAGGGAGGGAGAGCCAGCTCAAGAGTGAGAAATGCAGAAATCCTCTTAAGAGATGTTGTTATAAAAATAATTTTCACTTTTTCATTTCTGATTATAGTTATTTGCTGCTGTGTTGATAACAAGACAGGAAGTGTATATGTTCACATTTCCTCGATTTATTCATCCGTAACACAACATTCACATGATAAGTCTTAGCGGGGAAACAGGAAATCACTGCTGGAAATTACACTTCATCTTGTTTATGAAGTGCAGAAAACGCAGTCTAAATGACCATCTGTATTACGGTTTTCTCATACAAAGAATAACGCTGTTTATTTTTACATGCAGAGACAATACATAAACTTAGCTCGATTTGAAGAGCATTTGTGTCCTGAGATGAGATATGAATGTTAAATGGTCTGCACTTGTATAGCACTTTTTCACTTTCGCGGTCTCAAAGCACTTTTGCCTCCCACTCACACACCAGTGGGAGCAAGTTGGGGTTCGGTGTCTTGCCCGAGGACATTTCAGGAGGACAAGAGGTCCTGGTCATTGACAACTTCTGTCTTTGTGTTTGGATTTTCATCAGAGGAAACCCCCAGTACGTGTTTAACCCTGATTCAGATACCTGTTGTCACTATGATAGTCGTGATCGTAGTCTCCATCTTCATATCCGACTACCTGAGCGTTCTGTTCGTACTCGTCGGGCTGGTAGTGCAGGTGGTTGACCCTGAAAACACAGGAGTCGAGGATCAGGACGTGATCGCTGTGACTGAAAAGGTGCAGACAGACGGCCGCCCTTCTCTATTGGGGTTCCTGATGGTTCCAATTTGTTCAACCTGCCGCTGCGGTCTGCTGTGTGACCATGGCAACCGCAAGACAGGAGCTGATTTTACAGGAATGAGTCACATCTTCATCAGCAGAGTGCAGACAGATCAATGAAGAGCTATTGAGGAAAATCAGTTTCAAAGTGAGATTATCCAATCCAATGATATAGACTGCAGTGATCATGTCATACTGCTAACCATTTACTCTTATTTTAGGCCAAAACCTACTCTATGAAGCAGAATGATGGATTGACATCAGGTGGACAGTCGATAGAAGCAGCTAGGCGTGTACAGGCTGGTAGGATTGGAAGTAGCCTGGAGCTGCGGTGCCCAGCTACCTCAGATTAAAAACAGAAAACACTGATGTTGACGGTCAGCGACAGCAACATGAAAGCACCTCAAGAGAGAGCAGTAACAAGACTGTGGATGGCAAACGATGCGAAAAAATAGTCCCAATTTATACTGGCCTTTTAAATCTCATTCTGATATCAATATTTAAGATCTTTGAAAAGTCTAATCATAATAAACTAGATCGAATATTAACTGTGACCAATGTACATACTAAATAAAAAACACTTGTTGGTGTACTCAAATGAGCAAACTTCGTAATTTAGACAGTGTTTCTTACCGTGTTAAACAAAATGTGAATCTAAATTAATATTTCTGTATTGCCATATCTTATGTAACTTATCGTTCAACAAATAGACATATCTTTATAAACATATCTGCCTGAATGATTTATTAATTAGATCATTTGATAACATTTGGTAATAGCCACCAAACACAACGTAAAGCTGAAGCTGATTTGATGGTAGCTATTATTTTTGATGGCATGGTCGGATTAATCGTCTAAGGAGCCCCAGGACAAAGTTTTATAATGGGCCCCTATTAAGTCCTACAACCAACACGATTTAGATTAGTCCTGCAGAAAATATGTCTCCTGTGCTGGAAGAATAACATGCATGTAGGACAATTTAAACTAAACACTGATATGTTAGTGAAAAGGGAATTTTAGTAGTGTATGAATGGGTTGGACCCGTGTGAGTTTTTAACCAAGGTTTAGCAGAAACCTGGAGGTACACTGACGAGTCTACCTTAAAGAATTTACTAAGACCACAGCAGAAAAGGAGATTTCATTTCTAGTGTATTACTGGGTAATATTATAAACTGTGAAATTAAGTTCTAAAAAAGTGCACAAGACACACAACTGCTCCAACTACTGTTTCCGCTACTTCATATCATAAATTGAATCCTAGAGAACGACCCAAATCAAGTCTACTTTTATTCATTTTTATGCATTTTATCTGTTTCTAATGCATTTTATCTGTTGTATCTCATTTATTTTCTATATTTTCAAATGTTACTTTATATCTGTTTTTATGTGAAACACTGCATGTGATTCTCTTGCTGTGAAGCACTTTGAGCTGCATTTCTTGTATGAAAGGTGCTATACAAATACAGTTTATCATTATTATTATAAATAAAACAAGTCTTAAAATGACACAACCGGGCCAGATAATGAGTTACCAGTACCAGTATGTTCTGGTTGGTAACCCAGGTTTGCTGCAGGTGTTTTGCTGTAGTGGACAGATGAATTGATAATGATTATGCTATTCGACAGTAAGCCAGGGGATCACTGAAGTTCAATTAGAGTCTGAGAGAATCCGAAATGTCAACCTGTTGCTGCTGGAGAAAAGACCAGAGATCACTGAAGTCAGTGGTGTTCATCCTCTGGGGATCATGCATGTATGCGCACATTTCCATGCCAATACTAATGCATAACACACTGCAAACTACTCATATTGATTCTAATTCTAACTTAGTTTAAGAAAATTAACAACAAAAAGTACAGGAAAATTGTGATGCTCACACCATCTTTTTTGTGACCTAATTTCTACAGTGACATTTGTAATTTTCCTTCACCCCAGCAGTGAGGGTATCATCAGCTCTCACACTGACAGCTCAGCTTGTGGGATTCATATCTTGCCACTTGTTTCTCACACATAGTGTATTTTATATACAGACAGATGGCAGCAGCTTCCTCCCTAATCCTCTGCCCCACTACCCCCTTCCCTCTGATGTGGCATCCTCTGATCCACCAAATCTGACCTTGCCGGTTCAATGCGGGGCTTAAAAACAAGTATAAAAAAACCCACACACAACTGTGATTGTTTTTCCCCCCATGCTGTCCCGCCTCTCTGACCTCGTCCCGTTCCGGTATTGTCACAAACTCAGCATTTCAGGCTCTGGGCTTCCTGTCACTTGTTTTGTTTTTTTACACAGATATATGGCGAGGTTATCTGGATTAGTGCGATGAAGACGAGACACAACCTCGATGACTGACCATGCAGCCCTTAATTACAGGAGAGAGATGAAAACAGGCAAGAATAATGAGACCAACAGGATGAAATGAACAACGGAAACTATCTGACAAAGCAAAGGATGCCGCACCCTGTGCAAGGTGATCAAACACAAACGTGCTCACTATCAGAGGGAATTTTCCATCAGATCAGGATAGAGAAGAAAAAAAAAGAAAGAAGAAACAAGTGGTGTTGGGTATCTGGAAGGAGAGAGTGGAGCGGATTCGAACAGGGAGTGGGCCTGGCGGTTTGTTAGGAAGACACGACGCAACAGAGCCCTTAATTGGCTGAGCACCACTGGGCACAGCAGGGATGCCAAGTACCAGCAGGAGAAACTCTCTTCACAATGACAGCCTTGTTCTGCACACAAACACGGAAAACATACACACTGCAACGCTCACTGATGAACAAACACACATTACAAAAATCCTATTAATTGGAACTTGAAGAACAAAAAACAACAGAGAGAAGAGAGAAGAAACCAAGTGCAGGCAGAGAAGCAGTTACACAGCTCACATGTTTCAGCTCGAAACGGTTTCGTTTCAGAACGAGTGAATGGAAGACTTTTCAGACAAAACGAAATGCAAGTTGGTGATTTCTATCACTGCAAAATGTTGAATATTGAGCTGAGAAGACACACACACACACACACACACACACACACACACACACACACACACACACACACACACACACACACACACACACACACACACACACACACACACACACACACACACACACACACACAGAGAGAGAGACACACACAGAGACAATATCCTGCAGTGCAACATCAAATATGTATGTATTGTTCAGTTACAACTACTTGGTAAAACCTCTTTAAACTCCATTTTCGTACTTTCTGAAATCCAGAAGAGGTGCTGTGTGTTTTGCCTCTCCTGCTACATGAAGCTCCAACCTGTATCTCTGATGGAAGGAGGCTGTACCTGCAGAAGCCTGCAGACACCACTCAGGGCTTAAGAAACAGTACAAATTCTGCACTGGTAAAAACTCATGTTTCATTTTTTTAACGATCACTGTTCTTCTAAAAAGATATCACAATTGAACATCAAACATTTGTTAGACATTTTGTATAATTGTGTTGGATATTGGTTGTGAAGATACACTATTTGTCTATCACAAAGTTTGAGGTCTTTATTAACCAAAACTGAAATTAATTTGAAGAAGAATGTGTGAATAATAAAGCATTTCAATTTTGTAATATTGAGCTACTATTACTTTTGAAAAGTATGATGCGATCCCTTTTTTGCGATGCGCTATTTTCCAGATTGATATAAATATGTAAAATGCTTCTAATGAAATTTATATACTTTTTAAATGAAATAACTGCTGAAACCAAATCTTGATTGTTGCGATGTGTCGGGGAACATTTTTGGAATCTCCAAGCAACAAGAACACGAAAACGAAAATCATTTGGGAATTTCACAAGAAGATGAGACCGTTGCAGTAACACTATTCGTGGAATTTATATTTAATGTCTCTTAAGTTCATTTCTGCCGTGAGTCTTTGCACCGTTCGACCAGTGTCCCTGTAGGCCCGCAAGCATGCTGCCAAAAAAAGCAATTAACAACAATTTAAACTATCAAATGGCCCCATGCTTAGTCATTAGTGATAAATCAACTAATTCCCCATCCTGTCTCTAATCTCTTAATTGATGCCATGCTCCAATATGCAGGATACATCTGTCCGGGCCAGACAGCGTCTCTATCAGGCAGATGAGTGTGTCCCCGTGTTTAATGCTGCTCAGTGAGTTAGAGGCTCCCTAATTCAGCCACTGTCCCTGGGACCTGGCAGTGATGGAGTACGGCCACGTCCCTCCTCGGGGGTGCAGCACAAAGCAGTGCAACTCATTCATATCCTCTCTCAGACCGCCACTCTGAGGCCCCGGTGTATTTCTATTGCTACGAGAGTTATAGTTTGTTATTTTGGGGGAGGTAGGTGGACACATTACTATTCATCATGAGGGTGGGGAGAAATCTACAGCTGCTTTCTTATTGATGAAGGATTGACGGTGCTCGTTTGTCATTTAAAGGTTCAATATGTAAGATATTTAGTCTAAAACATTCAAAAATAAACTAAGATAATCCACAAAATGGAATGTTTTGTCAAATATTTCGCTGTATTGTGTTGCACAGATGTCTCGTAATACCAAACTAGTGTCCAGTCTGTCCTCAGTCCAACATGAGAGCAAGAAGAAGAGTATATTCTTGTTATGACACAACGACGGCTAAAAACTCAAGAAAAACCAGGAACATAACAAGACTTAACGTTGGTGTTAGTTTGCACAGCTGGAAACAGCTCTTGGTGAGAAATCGAAAGGAAGTTTGATGAACATTTCTTCCAGACTGATGAGTAACCAGCTGTTAAAGCGTCCGCTGGCTCTGTAGGGATATTTTACACAGGTAACTAACTAATAACCTTACTGACAGTGACAATATTCTGCCAGTTTCTTGATATGCGGTTCAGACCAATTTGAATAGCTGTATGTAGTTCAGTTAGCTCATTATCTATAAATCTATCAAACTGAGACAATTTAATGCAACAAATAAGGCGTACTGACCTCATCTGGATAATTCTAAACACATCTTTAGTGAAACTAATGTCAACACAAGAAATTCCAAGTGGTGGTGATATACAGCATGGTTTTGCTGTGGCTGTTTTCTTGCTGCTATTGTCTTGCTAAATCCCAATGAACTCACGACTGGGTCCACACAATTTAACTTTACAATCCTCAGTTATAAATAAAAGTCGACAACTAACTGTGGGAACATCAGGGGAAAAAATACGACCACACTGTTGGAACTCTGAGAGCCGGACTGAGGGCAGACTGCATGGACACTAAAAAGTGACTAACTATCGCCTCTGAATGTACAAAGTGGTATTACAAGACAAGACTTTATTTTTACAAACTGCACCTTTAAGCTCAGCTGCTCCAGCTTGTGATCGTGGTGAAAACTTCAATGTTGTGGATGCGCAGGGATTAGATATCCACTCACCACTTGAAGGGTAGCTCCACTTCTATTTAAATTAGATTTCAGTTTCTTATTGACGAGAGGTCAGCCTTGCGTATTTCACTAGATACTGAGCCACCATACGAAGCCCAGGGTGAGCCTCGGTGTGTAAGCCTGGGAGGCTTTGAGAGGCTTTACACACTGCATTCCTTCTCGCGCTCTCCTTCCCCATCCATTCTGCAGGAAATCAATGTGGGACACCGGTAAACAGAGTTATGAGCTAGCAAACCCATGCTTACTGCTGGCTGTTTATTGCCAGTGTGTAAGAGTATTAAGCTACAGCTGAGGGGCCTAGCCTGTCAATAGTACTCGTCCCTGTGGAAAAGATGGCATCTGATTAAAACCTCCCATCTGAGCAAAGTCAAACCCACTGAAAGCAGCGGTGTATTTGAGGGTGTAATGGAGCCACGAATCATTTAGCAAACTAACAGATCTACGAGTATGTTTATCTATGTTTGTTTGAAGTTGTATCACATCAGTTTGTACCTAAATTACAACACGATTAACTGATTTAGGTGAATGGATGAAGAGTTTCTTACCCATTTCTAAAACCATTGATCAAAAGCTTCTCACTGGAGTTTGTGTTACTGTGATTGATCATATTAATTCTTCATTTTCTTTAATTGACTTCATGCATGTCACATGAATTAACAACACTCTTTTAATTCCAATTAAAATATCTAATTTGAGTCTGGAGCCAGTGACTGTCAGGCTTTACGTGGGTACAGTGTTACAATGGGCTAACATGCTAACATGATCACAGTGACAAGGCTGATGTTTAGCATGTGTTTATCAGGTTGAGAGCCTCAGAGCTGAGGCTGATGGGAATGTCATGAGTCATGCAGGTATGTCATCATAAATCAAAGACCTGAATAAAGGTGGAGCTCGACGAAAAGCCTCGGTTCATCAAAGTGATTACCTGGAAGGGAACGTGAATGTGCGTACCGAGCTGCAACCGACAGTGACACATCGGTTTGTGTACCGTCGTTATGAAGCCTCCAGTTCAAATACCGGCCGGCGCCATCTTGCAAGTGGAGGTGATGCAGCAGCTCAAGCCACTTCTGCATCGGTCTAATTTTTCATACAGTTTATACCTTAAAAGGACCTGTAGCCCCGAAAGAAATAAAGGAGGCTGCGATACAACCTTCCCATGAATATGAGATCACTGGGATATCCATGCTTACTGCCGGCTAGTTCTCACAGTGACTAATGTCCCCGTTAATGCAGGGGGTTTCTGATCTGCTTATTAATAGTGGCAGTGAGTATCGAGGGGCCAACCTGCAGATTAATCAAGGCACGTTTGCAATAATGTTTCAGATTTTGGTATTTTATTTAGTGACAGGGGGACAGTGATTACTCCAGACAGAGGTCTACTTGTGTGTGTGTGTGTGTGTGTGTGTGTGTGTGTGTGTGTGTGTGTGTGTGTGTGTGTGTGTGTGTGTGTGTGTGTGTGTGTGTGTTTCTGAGGTTTCTGAGTGAGTGGAGAGGATGCGGAGGAGGGAGAGGATAACAACCCTGCAAATTACAAGCTTCTTCAATTTTCCACATCAAGGCCTTTCTGGAGGGGGAATTTTGCAGAATCGGAGGTGAGCGCTGACAACCCAAATTGACCGGACTCAGAAGTGCCCTTGAGAGCGAACTAATGTGAAAAGCAAAGCAAACAAAACTTCCTGTATCTTTCTAGTGTGCTTTCTCTGGGTCATAAATGTTTATTACTGCCCTCGTACTATACATAACTGTGTGACGCCGCCCCCCCTCTCCCCAGCCTCCTACCTCCTTGGTTTCAGCGCAATCTAGTTAAATGTCAGACACCGGCTGAGGTGCAGAGGAGGGAGCATCATTAGTCGTGTCTGTGAGACAGAAAGCATCAGCGTCAGTACCAGTCATTAGTTCACAGACAGCAGGTCAGGGTGCCACCACCGCGGCGCCTCTCTCAATCATTCGCACATACAGTGTGATGGACTGAGTCAGGAGGGACGCCGCCGCGCCCACGGCCTGCTGTTGCTGTTCCTCACGCTGTTGAGGACTGTGGCTGTGGCCTTTAGGGAGCGCGTGTGTCCATCTGTGATCTGGACGAAGACCACACACACAGGTATTCTTTTTGATTCCTGCAGTTCTATCTGATGCCCCCCCCCCATCCACACACACACACACACACACACACACACACACACACACACACACACACACACACACACACACACACACACACACACACACACACACACACACACACACACACACACACACACACACACACTCAAAGCTTGAACGAGGGTTAACGCTTAACAAATTGACAATTATCATGCCAATCTTTGCCTCATTGGCTTCCAGCAGAGTTTCGAATAGACTTTAAAATGCTACTGATTATTTTCAAAGCACCGAGGTCTCACCGTTTCATGTGTCATAAGCCAAGATTCAAATTAAAATGTATTGCATTTTTGCAATTAGGGCCCACATTATTTGGAACGGACTGCCTGTGGACATTATTAGAGTGGCAGGCCATTTCTCATGACCCCTTTTAAAATCAATTTCTGTTTGTATTTGATATTTACTTTGCTGTCTGGTTTTATTAGATTAATTTATTTTCAAGACTTTGTTTTCATTTTGTGATTAATTTATCATCAAGCATCCAAAACGTTTTGAGTTGTCTCATAAATTAGCTGAAAAAAAAGTTGTGTGTGAGAGTGAAGCGAGGAGAGGAAGGTGAGGTGAAAAACAGTTCTTATACACTTGGGGTGTAAAGGAAAACAAACACATTGTTTGGATATGAACAAAAAATGCTCTGAAAAGGTATTATTATTATTATTATTATTATATGTTCACCCCTGTCCTATCTTCCTCTCTATCTTGACTGCCACAATTTACCACAAACAATCTGAGCACACACACATTATACACTCCTTACTACAATCACTGGAATGCACTCTGTACTGTTGCTGTTAGGCAAAAATATAATAAGCGGCAATTTATAACCTGCAGTCTTTCTCTTCAGTATCAGAGCAGAATTAGTTTTTATGATGCAGCAGAATGCAGAAAATAATGCAGAGAACAGTTTCTAACAACTTCTGGTGTAAATCAGACTTCACAGTTGATACAGAAATATGTTTTGACCAGAAAAAGACCCACCCTGAATGTGATAGTACCAAATGCGATGTGAGGTAACTTACACTGGCTGAGTGTGTGAGCCCTCTCTGGTGATGACGCCCTCTTTGTCCATCAGCATTTGTCTGAATGTGCTCACTTTCTGTCGGATCTCTTCCTCTGTGTACCTGAGGATATGAAGACACAGCAGTTAGCAGGGAAACACACACACAACCACCAGAGCAGAGAAGTGTTAACCAGAGACTGTGTGCGGAGCAAACTGAAGCAGCAGCTTTTAATAACAGCACTGAATGCAGCAGAGGGTTCTGGTGAAGCTAACTGTCATCCGTCCTCACTGGCGGATGCTGGCGGAGGAGCCGCGTCTTCCCCCTGCCATCACTCACAGGCCGAACAAGTGGCAGAGACCGTCTTCTGGCCGCTGCCTCGTCAAAAGTTACACTCGGCCGAAAGATGTAGACTCTGATGACTCACTGTCAACCTCTGCGGCCCCGGGCTGCGTGTCATGTTTTATTCTGCATGCGAGCGCCATAACTCGCTAAGTCGGGAGTAACTGTGAGGCAGCGTGAGGACTCCTCAGCGAGCTGAATCAGACAGAATACTGTGACTGCTGCTGAGGCACATGAAAGACATCGCTGCGTGAGTCACACTGGAGCTTCAGATTCGTGCTTCCTAATTCCACATTTTTGGCTTTTTACTCCATTTAAGGTGTACATTGAGGCTGTGCAGCAGAAGACCAGTGAAATTATACGTGATCTTAACCATGCAAAACATAATGAATGAATCACAAACAGCAAGGATCCTTTATGCAAACAGCTCTGGGCTACGTCCTCCCTGTTTGTGAATTAATCAAGAAGCAACCACCGCGGGCTGCCACTGTAAGAGTGGTGACAACTCTGCAATGGAGACAGTAATAATTCAACCAGCCTGTCTGAACAAGTCCTGACTCCATTCTACAAATTCTCATACGATAGCGGTGGAAGATGTATACCATCTTCAAACCACGTTCTGCTCCGGCTGCGGTAATAAGCTGTAATGAGCTACAGAGGCAGAGAAACATGACGGCAGAGAGGAGGGCGGAGGAGGAAGGGGGGGGATTAATAAAGCTGTGAAAAGGTGCCCAGGAGCCAGACATTAGAGTCAGACTGACTGGGAGCCACTACTCTTAATAATAAACTGTAATGTTGATATCAAACTGAACAATAGCTGACACCTAGGACTATGTTCAACTGGAAACTCACTAATTACCACACAACTGAAAATGTAAATGTCCTACTCTCATAGTAAACTGGTGGGAGACACACACACACACACACACACACACACACACACACACACACACACACACACACACACACACACACACACACACACACACACACACACACACACACACACACACACACACAAAAAGCCGTCTCATACTGATCAATAATATTTTCTTGGTGGTAAGTGATTACCAGTAACCAGTGAGGGGAACTGTCCGCCACTGAGTGCTGAAACACACTCTACACTCCTACACGGCAACTGATTCTAACATACAGGAAGAGTCCAACATCTTGCAGACTATGCTTTCGTGCTTGGTATTAGATGAGAGGATCTACACCCCTCTCATAGCTGAACGCTAAATATGAAGCTGCAGCCAGTTGACAGACAGATACAGCTCAGCATACAAACGGCCAACATGGGAAGCAGCTCCAGACCTAAAACATCCGCCTTCGAGCACCCCGAAAGCTCATTAAGTTGTTATATTTGGGATTTTCATAAACTGTTATATACAGGAAGTATACTCTTTCAAATGTTCTCCGTGTGATAGGGAAGGAAGTGTAATTCGTATTTCAGATATTTTGCTTTGCTAGTTATTAGGTTTTGCTCATTTTGTTTTGCACCATATTGAAATAAGTGACCTGTTTTATGGGCTGAGAACTTTGGGGAAAGCATTTTTCATAAATTGTTGTTGGTGCTGAGTTTTTTGGGGGGTTAAAAAAAAAAATGCTTTTCTGAAAACTACCTGTGAGTCCTCCTCACAGGTAGTTTTGATAATGTGAAAAGTAGTCTGACCCCTAAAAACTCAATTCAATAATCCTCTTAGAAAACATAGAAAATAATGAGACCTCCAGCATGTTTAAAAGTTTTCTTCAGTATGAATCGAGTGATATTTGTCTGTACATCCACTGGTTCACAGCTAATATCTAACTCTGCATTCTTTAAAGGTATCAATTTGACAGAATGAAAACAAATACAGACTAAAAAAACATGGTTCAATACGGCAGTCTTCTGTTAACATCCACTTGTCTTGATTTTGCGTGAGGGGCGGCCAACAGAGGGGGGCCTGAAGATGAGAGTTCAGATGTTTTTAATTGGAACTAAGCAGTCAGACCCAAACTATGAAAAGGAAGCCGTAAGATCCCAAGACACAAATAAAAGTTGTGGCTACGTGGTTCATTTTCCAGTTTACTGATTATAATGCGTGATAACATCTGGAACATGATGTCGTCGTGCCTTTAGTAAAAGTACAAGGAACAGTCCAACAGATTCTCCTTCCTTCTCTCTCCCTGCAGCTCATGGCAGGACCGATTCTCTAAACTGGATTGTAAATTAACCAGCGGCTCATTTCAGCGTGGAAATAGCATTAGTCTGAGGGCTGTTTGCGTTTCTCAGATTAAATATAGCAGGTCCATAGCGTGTATTCTGAGCCGGTTGCTATCAGCACACTGACGGTGCGGAGAATGAGATTAGGGGAAGTGTGATGGAGGGCTGAAATGGCTGGAAGATGGCCCAACAGAGAAGGAGCCAGCCGGTGTGACAGCGCCATCAGGTCGTGCTGTACGGCGATCTCTCAGCCCTGCAGCTGTCAGCTCAGCACAATGGAGGCCACAAACGCACACTTTATATTCTTGGCTTTCCATTCACAGCGCAGGAGCCATCACCATACGTTAGCCCCGAAGCCTCCACGGCGGTCCCGTCTGCGGCCGATCGAAGAAGGGCGTACAATACTGGCTGTGAAAGTGAATGCGCTCTGGCCAAACAGACGACGAAGCTGTCGGGCTGCTGATGGTGAGGATGTTGGCTCTTTCTCAGGCAGCGATCTCTGTTGACACAGCAGCTGAAGCAGAAGAAGAGGGGTCAGAAGTTGTGAAGCTGAAGTACCTGTTGACACGTGACCTTCAGAATCGCCACCTCCTGTTTTATCCTTCTGTTTCTGTGTCCTCCCGTTGACGTGCTCGATCCTAAAGCTCAGTTCTGCTTCGCAGCATGAAGCGCAGCAAAGTTTGGTTTCTTTTTGATCGGTCCAGGTTACCGACATAAGTCAGAGAGCGTGTGCCAAGCAGTGTTGCTGCTTTAACAAAAAGCCTGTTTTTTTTAGAAGTATAGGCTGGTAGGATCCCCCACAGCACCTGAAGGCCTGCAGGAAGCTGCTGAAAAATGGGAAGCTAAAGAAAGAACCCAAAAACTTCTTTCATGATTGCAAAAACTTCTGTGTTGCATTTGATGAGAAGTTAGACTGACATCCGTCGTGAGCTCTGAGTCAATCTGTGGAAACGGACATGTATTGGACGTTTTTCAGAAACTATTAGGATGAGCTCTCTAAAACAACACATCTCTCGTCTGCACTTTTAATTAGCACCTCTTGCAGCTGTAAAGGTAGCTGCCTTCTGCCGACGCACCATCTGTTCTGCCCCGACACAGACGGGCTAACACTGAACTCAAATTCCTGTTTAACTAAGCTTGTCACTTGTATTTTTTCATCTGTGTGCGTACGTGAGGTGGAGCAGTTCAGGAGCCGGAGTTAGCCAAGTGCAGCACTTTAAAGCCCCGGCGCTTTGCCTGCAGCATACAAAGTCCCAGGGATTTGGATAGAGAGAGAGAGACAGGGGACATCGATCAGAGCGAGGGCGTCCCCGCCACCCCGGCCATGAAAAATCACCACGATTAAAGAACTTGATTGGAGTAATTAGACAGCTCCGAGCACCCACAGATCCCCCCCATTAACTCGCCATCCTGGAAAATGAATAGTCGTGGCCCCAAGACCGTCCTTACGCTGATAGCCATCGATTTGATGAGGAGTGCCTATGTGTGGGGCGTCCGTGAGCTCATTTTGCCTGCCAGTGATGTCTCTTCGTTTGATGTCTGAACCGCTTTCCCCCACAAGTCGTCCCCAGGCGCCGCTGCACCTACGAAACTCTGTAGCCATCAATCCCGATGCAAAGAGTACAGAGGCAAAGCGATGCCAGCGTAGTTAGTAAGATTGAACGGCGCTGGGAACACGGGAGGCCGAACCTGAACACCTCCACATTTCTATTTCAGGGGCCTGAATTAAAACGACCTGCCGGGTGCCACGGTGAAATGGTTTAACTCTCGAGTGGAGAGGATTTTCAATTGATGCTCTCTACAGTCACAGATTTTCTGGTTAGATAACAGATACTGGATAGACCAGAGAGAAATAAAGAGTATCAAAGAAAGGTATACATCTTCCTCACTGCCCTCCTCACCTCCCCCAGTGTACGCAGATCAAAGGCAGGAGCAGCACATTCTGCCTTCTCTGATTGCTCATCTTCTGAGACTTCCTCTAACAACAGGATTTAAAGCTGTTTTGTCTAGTAAGAACTCTCTATATTGGCTTGTGAGCAGTGACAATGTATAAAATGGGTCATTCTCCCTGAGATGCTTCCCCCTCCAATTTTCAGTCTTCTAGGACACCGGCTTATCGTCTTATGTCTTATGACGCAGGCTTTGGCTCGCAGGAAAACCTCCATCAGAGCAGAGATGGTTATTTCACGGCGGCCTCAAAGGCTCTGCGCAGCTCCCTTAATAAGATCCAGGCTACCCACATCTCTTGCAATTCAAAAAGTGCCACTGCAGATGCTGCTAAAGGAACACCACAGCAGCCAAAACGCATCAATTTAGCTCTCAGCGACAATAATAAACCTCTTTCCTTTCTGTCTGACTCTCCTCTTCTGACTTGATTCACTTGTGTGCCCTCCTGCACATGTAATGTGCAGATTTAGTTATGTTGAGTCTGATTTGCTTGTGCCAGGCTACACCTCTCTACTTGGCTTTAAAACAACAGATATTAATTTTTCAAACACGCATGCACATCTATTGTTTCTGCTCGGTGAAGCAGCAAAACTAATATCTGCTGCTTCTTATTTAAAAAAAAAAAAGCTCTACCAGTGGTGGAGAGCAGTTTCATGCATGCATAGGGAAGGCTTGGTACATACTATCATCTTGTTTGCCTTTGTTTGTGTGTGTGTGTGTGTGTGTGTGTGTGTGTGTGTGTGTGTGTGTGTGTGTGTGTGTGTGTGTGTGTGTGTGTGTGTGTGTGTGTGTGTGTGCGTGCGTGCACTGTGTGGATGTATAGGTGGCGTTCACGTGTTTAAAGGGAGACCCTGCAGTTTAGTCTGAGTGAAGCGCTGTGAAGAGAACTCATTAAGGAGCTGGATAAAGGCTCAGACACCACAGGAGTTCAAAGCACGCACAATCATTATGCCTCAATTAGTGTAGAAAAACATCCCTGAAATAGAGTCTGGACCCTCGCATGCAGAGCAGCCCTGAGCTAGGAATCAGTCAGAGAGCAGGGCTACCATTAGATGCTTAAAAGTATTCAGACATGTGATGCAAAGAGGACCGGATGTTGTTGAGCCTCTCCAGCAGATCGTGCCCAGACAGATGTCATGTATAATGGCCTGATGGAAGTAACCTCCAACCCATCTAATATCCATAAAATGGAGATGTTCCCTGCAGCGGCGGAGGTCTCGGTGCACCAGTGAACGGGAGCGATGCTGCCAGGTCCTGGAAAGCTAAATGAACAGACTCCTTTAATTGCTGAGCCCGTCTAATTGGCTCCCAGGATGAGGCCGTCACTCATGACAGACCATTTATCCTGGTCTTTTCTCTGGAGGAGGAGGGGTGTGTGTGTGTGTGTGTGTGTGTGTGTGTGTGTGTGTGTGTGTGTGTGTGTGTGTGTGTGTGTGTGTGTGGGGGGACTGGCTGTGTCTACAGGGCAGGAGGGGGGTGTCTGCCACACTGCCAGGGTCAGAAAAGGGGGCGGGCGTCCAACGTGCCCCCCGGCCTAATCCTGCCCCCCATCCTCAGTGAGACTCAAGGGTAACGTAGAGGCTGAGCCCCCTGGCATAAATCCACCGCAAATGAAAACAGACTCCAGCCACCATCTTAATTGTGTCTAAAGCCTGGCATGGCTCTATCCCTGTGTTTCATCCCCCGCTCTAGCCCTTAATCCTGCACACATGCACACACTCCCTCTCATTTAAAGAGCCACATTAGAAATTGGAGAGGCAGGAGTGGCCGCGCTGAGCCAAGCTGGCAAATGAGATTCTCCTTTTATTATAGCTCAACAAGATGAGTTGAGTACGTCCAGAGCTGTAACACTCAGCTGAGTGGTCGCCATCCTTCATGTGTGGCTGTCTGCCAGCCGAGCCCGTACAGTCTGACGAGTGAGTGGAGCTGGTCGGAGCGGGTGTCTGGTCTCCTTGTATTCTGTCATCATTAACCAAGCTGCTGCCTGCCACCACACTGCTCCACCAGACATCATGGCTCTTTTACATTGCTCTCAAACCAGCAGCGACTATGTCTACTCCAGGGCAGGACATGAGGGGACCCTGACAGATGGCAACAGTGCACCTCCCCCACCCCCTCTCTTTCTATCTTTTTTTTGTTGTTAAAGTTCAGCAGCTCCCTTTCAGCTACATCAATCTGCCGTGGCGCGACCATTACCCTGCAGTCTTAAGCAGAAGAGCAGTCGTGCTCAGGGAAGGAGGGACAGGTAGAGAAATGAGTGGAAGAAAAGGAACTCTAATCCGGCTCCATCCAGCTCCTAAAAAAACAACAAACCCCCTGTTTTATTGACTTAATTAATCTGAATACTCAGCAGTGAGGTCCAACACTGTGGCATTTAAGTGTTCCTGCCACCTCTCGTACACCCCCCCCACCTCCTCCCCCGTCCAACTCAGATAAAATAACTCGCTAATTGGCTTGCCTTTTATTGAATTAAATCACCGCCCCCTCATATATCAAGGATTAGCCAGCATTCTCTAAATGACAAATGTGATGTAAGTAAAATGTCACGAGGTATCAGTGGGAAAGTGAATTTTCTCCGTACTGACACAGGATCACAGAGATCGTCATTAATTATGGTCTCAGCTAGCCTGGAGTTTGCCTGTGGTTATTCAAGCAGCAGTATGCGTGTGTGCGTGCGTGCGTGCGTGCGTGTGTGTGTGTGTGTGTGTGTGAGCAAATCCACCAGAGAAGCCCTGATTTTGTGGATCCAAGGCCGGTTTGCAGTCTCTACAGTTTCCATGGCTCTTCCAAACTTTGTGCTGCGTGTCATGCTAATGAAACAGACCTTGCTGGGTTTGGCCTGCGCTCTGTCTCTATGGCAACCACATACCTAATAACCATTACTTGAGGATAAGGACTGTAATGCAAAGTTATTAATGAAGGAAGAATAATGATGCTCTGGTGACAGACAAGATTGTAAAACACAAACGGGTGTCGCAGATGAATGAAATGACAATGAATGTATCTCCCAGCCTGGTGTCACACCCAAGTGTGTAATACACCCATCAGTCTACTAGAGGACACTGTGTCAGTGTCATGTTTTGTCTCACCAAGGTGTGGAAAGTACGCACAGGTACGACCAGGATCATGCGATGGAGGTCATGTGACGTAGTACAAAGAGTGATAACGTGGTTGGATGGATCAAACACAGAACTTTCACCTGGACAACGGTGTCTGACTCCATGAGAAAGTAAAAGTGAACGTGGATTTTTTTTTTTTAACATATCTAACGTGATATACTTCAAAAATGACCTATTTTAACCCAAACCATGATCATTTTTAAACCCTGATCTTTTTTGGTGCCTAAACATATAGCATCTTGCTTTTCACGCCTCGGCAACGCAAAACGTCTCACTGACACGGTACCCTCTAGTGGACTGAAGGGTGTATTACACAATTTGGTGTGATATTGGATTGAATCTCTTTACATGAACCCTGTAAATGGTGTTTGAGACTGGGTGAAATTGTAGTACTGCTCAGAAGCTACGTGGCAAAATCTTGGTTCTATTTGTTACCAGGATTTGTTGCTCCCACCTGCTCAAACCACTACATTGTCTATTCCAAAGCATACATTTAGATAATAACCAGACTTATTTTCTTCACAGACCTTACTGCATTTTTTTTTTTTTTTTTTTACTATTTTGATGGCTAACTTCCCAGCCCACTGTGGTTCCATTCACTAACTAACTCCCACTGCTGGCTCGGTGACAGTGGAGAATCCCTGGACACACAAAAGAATCTTCATCACCTCCCTGCTTCTCCACAGGCGTCCAACCAGCCAGCAGGAGCCCCCAGACCAGTGACGGGGACCTGATCCTTCACTGGGCTGCTGATTGTGAGCACTGCCAATTATGTTAACCGGGGCAACGGGCCAAGCAGGAAGCACCCGAGGTCTTTGC
The DNA here is from genome assembly GCF_029030835.1 of Brachyistius frenatus. Lineage (NCBI taxonomy): Eukaryota > Metazoa > Chordata > Actinopteri > Embiotocidae > Brachyistius > Brachyistius frenatus. The sequence goes on along the minus strand of NW_027210633.1, from coordinate 3,867,544 downwards.
CAAAATAGTCCCTGTAGCGTCCTTTACCTAATACTGAACCCATTCTTATGCCAGGAGACAGTTATTTTCAGAACCAGAGCCACCTCCCACATGAGGGAAGTTTTAGTAGTTTGATTCTCAGCATCTCACAAGAATTCCCTTTCGTTAAGGAGAAGAAAACACAAAAACAGATTGCAACTCGTGCTAACATTTTCATACCATGCTGCTGAAAACAGCCATTTAATCAACTCACAGCTGCCATGCACCATTTCTGAACAAAAAAAATGTTTACTCCACTCACTGCAGGGGCTTGTTTTTGTCTTGCTCCCAATATGAGGATGAAAATTACTTTTGTCAGCTAACAGATTCTGAATGTAATGTTTTGATACAGCTTGTGAACTCAGCACCCTTACAGGTACAAACCTGTCAATGTCAGCTTCTCGACTACATTTCCCGACTCGCACTCCAACCGGCTCCCCAATAACTGAATTGCAAAGAAAACATAAACAACTTCTGTTCCTCTGAAAACGTTAATGTAATTTGACATTAAAACCGCACTGCAACTCGCTTGCTTTTTTTTTTTTGTTCGGTGAGGTTTGCCCCTATAAGAGTTTCAAATCTGATCAAGTTTTTCAACATCTGTGAGTGTAACACGCAGCTTTCCTCACAAAGCTCAACCAAAACAAACGATTCGATGGTCAAATAGCTGTACGGTATTTCCACCTTCATTCTCAAAAATGAGTTCACGTTGCAGAGCTTCAAGTCCTTCTGTCAGGATTCAGCCTCTCAGAAGCAGCAGTGTCAAATACTTCAATTATGGGACTTGAAACAGTGATTTGAACTATTACTCTGTGAGAAAAACTACTACTGAGCAGACTTTTACAGTAAGCAATCATAACATGGTCCTGATCTTTAAAACCTCCCGATGCTCTTTTCTAAAGACATTTTTCAACCTTCTAGTTGTAATCTGAGCTGTACAAAAACAACCACAGTGTGCAGTCCTCTCTGTTATTAAAGGTATTTCGGAGCTTACTGCGACAACCTCAACTCACTGAAGTACTCACCTCCTCTGACTAACCTGGCTTTGAGTAAACGTCTGAGGCTCATGGGAATTTGTGTGCATAAAAAAGGCCTATAACTACAGAAAATGTGAATAAATCATGATATAAGGTTGTTTAAAAAAAATAAATAGAAAAAAAATCTTGAAGGAAACACTGTTTCATCACTTACCCCTGCTCCTCCATCATCTCCTGGAGCTCCATACATTTGAGCTCCACCCTCCTCTTCCTCTCGTGGTCCAAGATCTCTCTGTGCGGCTTCTTCACCAGGACGGGCTCTTCTTTGGTCTCCTCCTCATCCTCCTCCTCTTCCTCCTCTTCCGTGGCTGGCTGACCCCCCTCAGTTTTAGCTTGTGGCACTGCGGTCGGCGTCGGCCCTCCCGATCCCGGAGCCGTTCCCGCTCCTGCTCCAGGGACCACGGGTTGGGCCACTCCGTTTGCGCCATCCTTAGGAGACGGCACCCTCGCCGCATCGTACATGATGATTGAACTCTGCGGAGACACAGATGATGAAGAGACTATAGGTTAGCAGGGAGAAGAGGTGGAGTTTGGCAGTCTCTACTTCATGTTAATCATTTACTATCTAAGAATGACCATTCAAAAAGAGTTTGAAGTTCATTTATTTCTCCACAGTGAGTTATTCTTATACGCATTCAGTAAAATCAAATATAAAAGTCTAAATTTCCACAATGTAAAGCCCCATGAAAAGCCATTTATGGTGCTCAGACTCCCGTTTGACAACCGTGCAAAGCTGCTAACTTATTTAAAATCTTTTCCACATTTATAAAACTACATTTGATCTGAATAAACTCTGGACTGTAGACCAATACCAAGCCGCAAATATTTGGAGACCGAAAGGTGAACGGTTTGCGATTTGATGTTAATTTTTCTGGACAGGCTGCAGTGATTCTGCCTGAATTCAGCAGAGCACTTTGCAAACATTCACACACATCAACATAACAAACTACACACTATTTGGACCTCGAGTACCCGGAGACGAGTGCAGCCATATGCAGTGCTGGCAGCAACTTCTGCTTCATGAGCCAACGACTGCTCTCTCCGTCCAACCATGCAGGTGAGGAGGGATTCCTCTTTGAAAGGGTCTTATCTACTAAGCTGCAAACTGTTCAGGTCACATACAGCATGAGAGGGGAGGGTGGAGGGGGAGGGGTGTTGCTTAGCAGCTGAAAGACAGAGGAGAATGTAGAAAGTCTATAATAGACACCTTTCCTTTTCTGTTTTTGACTTCCCTGACCTTTCTGTTTCCGACTCGTTTCCTCCTGAAATGATGAGATTGTCATTTTGTTGAATGAAAAGGCATCTGGTACAAGTGCTGTCTGATGAAGATGGATTGTTTGTTAAGGACAATGGAGAACGTGCGGGAAAAGAGGAAGAGCTTCGAGCGCCCACGAGCCTCAGCCTCCTCTCCCTCTACAAATAACGGCTTCATTTTTCACAGAGGAGACAAAAAAAGGCCGGCCGAGGCACTTCATCACTGTCACACACGGAGGAGCCGAGACCAAACTGGATGGACAGACCTCCAGAACTGCAGCAGCATCTCGTCCTCGCTTCTTTTATCTAATCGGCGAGCGTGCGCGAGCAGCTTGTGTTTGTTCTGTTCGTCTTTGACTAGTTAATGGGCATGTGCTCGTGTTTTGAAGTGCTGCGCACTGGTAAACGAGCCGTGGATGTGTGCGTAGCGCCGCCGCTCTCGGCTGAGAGAACAGGTGGCAGGACAGCAGGAGGCATCATCTCTGAATCTATTATACAGTAAATCAGGACTTGATATTCCATGACAGCAATATCTCATCTGCACGCGCTCGTCTGCACAAGACTGTGGGGAGAAAAGCTCTCATCTATCAAAAGAGACTTCAAAATGACATTCAGGTAGACGGGAGCAACATAAAGGACCTTTGTAGGAGTACGAGAGAGAGAGACGTGATATCTGAATCATCCAGTGAACCTCATACAGTTAGAAATTACATTAAAGAGGGGGAGGGGGAGTGGCGCCTATCCCAATTGACTTTGGGTGAAGGCGGGGACCCTGAGCAGGTCGCCAGTCCATCACAGGGTCGACACATACAACACAACAACAACACAGACAATTTACGATCACCAATGAACCCGACATGCGTGTCTTTGGATGGTGGGAGGAAGTCGGAGAACCCGGAGAAAAGTCATACAGACACATGCAAACTCCACACAGAAAGGCTCCAGCCGACATTCGAACCCAGAACCTTCTTGCTCCGTGCTAAACACTGCGTCCAAATAGTCATTAAATAATAAAAAATTTATGCAACTATCATCTTGTCTTGTAACATTTGTTGGGGTAGACTTTAGGGTGTGAGTGACAACAAAGTTGCAGGTGTTGGCTATCGAATAATACCTGACCAAACATCAGTAGCGCTAATGTTGTCAATCTTTGAAGGACCCACTGTGAGACCGATGCAACAACACGTGATTCTCCATCAGTATCAGTTTAAGCTGCTGCAGAAACAATGGGCTGCTCTTCCTGCTTCCTGTCCTCTACTGGGTTTTTAATGAGACCAGGTGCGCAGTGGCAGTGAGGGCTAAAGGTCAGCTCTGCCTTTCCAGCCAGAGGGGACGACCAAGGAAAATGGGGTTTGTGCTGGACGTCAACTCTTGGCCTGCTGGGTCGCTGCAGGTCACACTGACACACAAACTTCAACCATTCGTACCCATCCCGCCATTAAAGGCCGGTTCTGCTGTAACAAGCTTAAATGAGATGAAGATACAGTATCCTGTGAAAATCGGAGGGAGAGGACCCTCCCATCGCAAACGAAATTCTCCACGATGCCAGATGTGGGCCAGCCTGTGTTAAAGCCTGTACGGAACCACTTCATTATACTAATGCGTCACTCCACAGTCGTTCCCTTTGTTCCCGAGAGACAGGAGAGGCACAAAATCTGCTTCCTTTCAAGTTAAAACAATCAAATCATTTAATTGTGTGATAGAAAATAAGAAGTGGAGCAGAAAGGGAGACTTGTCTGTGAGCTGATAAGGCAGCGGAGCATACAGTTAATTGTGTGCGAGTCCTCTACAGGGACTGAAGGTTATCTTCAGCTGCTGCATTAACACTAGCCCCAACCTCTCCTACTATTATTGCGAGGGTGCATAAGACTGTCACATCCCGACAAACACTATCTGTAATTAGTCATTATGCTAAATGGAGTTGTTTAGCCACACGCACTAAGTGTCACCATCAGTTCTTTCAAAACCCCAAAAGAGATCATATGCACTTGAACATTCAATATTCGGTTCTGGAGATGTGACGCTGATTGCTGCTAGAAATAAAGGAGCTATTAGCTGACGGGTCCATCGAGCGAGAGACGACAGCTCCAGTTGTCTGTTCTTAACCTCTGGACCCGGTTATCTGTGCTGTCTGCCTGCCTGGATGCGGCTGCTGGCGAGGCCTCCGTTGCGTCTCCTCTGCAGCCCGTCGTCTGCTGACGTCCCGCCGCGTACTACAAAACAAGCCCGGAGGGAAGAAGCACATCCTGACGCGGAGGATGTGCGACGGGGCCGGACTTCACCGACCAAGAAGGGGTTGCTGTGATATCCGTGCGGGAGTCATGATCTGTCAATTACACGGTGGCTGGCGGCCCATGCGAGGCCTGACTCATCTGATACATGCAGGAGATGGATCGTGCACTTAAAGCTCCATTAATAAGGATAACATTCACTGTGGCCACACGGCCAAAAAGCCTCAGTCTCATTAGGAATCTAATGTTGCATTAGGCTAATGAGACATTAGAGAGGAGACTGCCTCGACTCCAGCCACTGCGTCATTAGAGGGATTTTTACTATCTTTTTTTTTTCTCCACGTGGGGATTTTTATGTAAATATGTACTTATCAACAAGTAAATGACAATATTTATATCATACTCTGCAGCCCCTGTGAGCTTCAGTCCATTGGAGTGTTTGATTATTTTATTTTCCGCCTCTTCGGATGGATTGATTGAAGGCAAAGTCATTCATCACATTTAAAAATAAAACCTGACATTGTGTCACTGCAAGAAATGTAACTGATGAGAAAAAACACCCTCACATCTTTACTTTGAGTACATGTATCATAATTTACAAAAGTACACAGAAGTGTTTTAGCCACATTTTCTTCGGTCAATTGGAAAGTCGGTATATTGATAAAAAAAATTTTTTAAAAATGCAACAAAGTACATTAAACCGACTTCAAACATAAATTATCACACGTGACTCACACCTCACTTGTCACGGATGAAAAATGGCTGCGCTGAGCGATGAGTAGACGTTAACCTTCATCAACTTAATACATGAAATGAGCATAAATGCCATATGTCTATGTTATATTCCATCATAAGATATTTGCCTTGCACTAAAATTGAAAAATTATAATTTGAGTCACATTTAAATGTAACCTTGACATGATGTTTTTCTTTGACTAATTGTTTATGCTGGTCTATATATAGTAAAGTATATATACTGAAAACAACTGTGTGAATGTTAGCATGCTGACTTTAGCATTTAGCTCATAGCACCACTGGGCGTAATTACATGGAGCTGCACCTACTTTTATTTCATTCACTTTATAAACCAAAAACAACATCAAGATAAACCTTGTAATTTAGCATTTACACATTTTTTTCTCATGCATATCAATCCAATCACTCTCAATTGTATTGACGAGGAAAGAGTTTAACAGTGGTGTGCTGTTGTCATTGCTTCTATTCATTTATCTTTCATGTGTTTGCAAAGAGACGATACAGTTGTTGAATCTTGATTTTTCTGTATGTGGACAGCCTCCATCAGAGCGGCTTCCTGTTTATCCAATATGCTTTCCCTCTCCGACTATATGAACATGGTGCAGTTTTTCTACACGGTAAATCTACCAGCAGGGCTCTTTCAACACAGAGCATATGTATAGCCATCTGTACGTTTAGTCCTGATAAACCTGTTAATGTAAATACTGCAGATAAACCACGGTACTGTATGTACTGAGACAGAAATCAACAGACTTAACATAGGAAAAATATTCATTGCACTTAAAATACTGGGTGTTGTAAATGATAGCCGAGTTGAATTTAAGTTGGAAAAAATATTTCAGCCAATATGGATTTGTATGTCATCCATGAGACTGACGTAACGTCAATAAGGAAGGTCCAAATGTATCTAAGCCGGGCTGATTGCTGCTCGCCACAGCAACCATCCAGCTTCACAGCAGGAATCATTCTCGATCCATTTTCCGCCTCTTATTTTAATGTCTAATTTAAATCTGTTGATACCTTAATGGAGCTGACTCAACACACACAAAGACAACCGCACACTTTACTTTTAGTTGTTTAAGTGGACTCAACTTCAGCAGCTACACTCAACAGGAAAAAAATAACGAAGGCAGAGAGGTGGGGCTCTCAAAGCCAACTCTCTCTCTCCCTCTCAAACACATTACTCCTCTCATAGCGTGCTAGGTGTCACTGTATGTTGTGCACAAAGGCTCCCATGATTGGATCTCACTCAGCTGTGGATGCACCTCAGCCATGATTACAGGGTGGCAGTAACAGGGGGCCTGACCTTGATGGAGACTGTCAGGGAGTAGCTAAGAAAACATCCTGGGCGGTTGCCTCCTTCAGGACCTACTCACTGTGACCTACTCACTGTGCACACACACACACACACACACACACACACACACACACACACACACACACACACACACACACACACACACACACACACACACACACACACACACACACACACACACCCCGTCTCCTCTCCTCTGCTTTTCATCACGCCTTCCCTCCCTCTAAAATAATCTGCCCCTTGGCTGGAGGCTCGGGTTTTGTTTTTAGCACTTTGGCACCCAGAGGACGTGTTCGGCTCTCTCAAGGTCAGCCGACTTGATTCCAGGCACGTTGAATTGCTGTTGGGTGCCGGGAAACAAGCGGCCTCAACTTTTATTTTTTCATTTTCTTTTGTTTTTTGTGAGTCGTAGCAGGATGGAAGGTGCATACGAAATGAGCAGCAATGGTCTGAGGGATGGCAATAAAAAGAGGTAGATGTGCACAACGGCCTTATTGGGATGCATGTCGTTTCTTATTCACTGCAGAATATCAAAGACAAGACTCGGCACATTTATAACAAACAGCTGCTCTGATTTGGTTAATTCACGGCCCGACAACGGGCTTCGAGTCAGACTAAGTCGTTTCTGCAAAATACCTCACTTACTTCTTTGTCGTTGCTTTGGAAGCCACAGCACAGAGTGAAGTAAGAGTGTGTCTTCAGCTGTAGACCGGAGAGATTTGTCCTCTACCAGGGAGGAAGCAGAGGAGGGACTGACTGCAGGAGTCTGTTTGATGCCGCTAAAGAATCCCAGAGATAACATTTAGAACGGCAAACACCTCGTCTCTCAGATGCACAGCGCTGCAAAAAAAACTCCTCCTTTATGAGCAGAGCTGCGAACAAGAGTCGCTTTATGCACCATTTGGAGCAAAGATAACACGAGAAAATGTTTTTACATCAACATGCTCCGACTTAATGAGTGGCATGAGAGAGATGCAGAGGGAGTTTTGGCCTTTGGTGGAGAAACATCCTTGGCAGCCTCAGAGACAGAGTGTGACAGAAATAAACCCTCCCTGCCCCATTTTCAATGCAGAGAAAATACTGAATGTCACCTCAGAAGAAGACGGAGAGATGCTGTCTAGAAGGTGACATCTGGTACGGATATCAGCTGAAGGTTGACAATCCGGAGGAAGAGGTGCTCGACCTCAGAACAGGGTTTGCAATAATTTGCCCCGCTCTGCTCCCCTGGGATCAAACCGTGCTATTAAAAATCTCTCCTCGACTGCTACAGCAGGTTGAAGTCTGCTCCGGCTGGCTCGACTACACTCCCACTGCTCGAACTCATAAACGCCATGTGCAGTGTCTCCTGGGAGGAATGATTAGCATAGCAGTGCTGCTGATGTGATTAGTGGGGTCACCGGCAGGGGAAGGAGGGGCTCAGGTCTGTGAGTCTGCCTGCCACAACACATCTTCCTCAGTGCACTGAGCAGAATCAGTGGGCCATTCAAACACCAAACTGATCATGTGGGACTATTGATCCAGAATCATCTTTGATTACATCTCTAATCTCTTCATGACCGAAATATTTCAGCAAATGAGGCTTTTGGGTGGAAATGCTGTGGCACATATTGCATTTATCCTTTAATGAAAATCCAGATTTAGTTTTTAGTCAGTTTATAGATGGTTTTGTACATCAAAGTCTGACATCAGGGAGTGCAAATGCTGGAAAGGAGAGCAAATACATATTTAATGGTGAAACAGGCCATGCTAGCTGGCGTTAACCTTGTTGGGTACTTTCAGAGTCCACAATATGGAACAAGCCCAGTTAAAGTCAAACAGCTGGGAACACATGAGTCACACAGTCAGAAGGTCACACAATTTGCTTAATTTGTTGCCTAGTTACCAATCAAACAACCATGGACATACATTAAAAGTCTCCTCAAGAAGGATATTAACACTTGTAAATGTACCTTGAACTATAAATAATATGGGCAATTTAAATTGAATCTGAATATACCAGCAGAATAAATCATGCCAGCAAACAGCAGACTTACATGTCAGCTCACTATCCATCACCACTGGATGGAAGATGGATAGTCCACTTCAGTATCATTTCATCAGTCATCGTGTGTCGTCATACTGATGAAGATTCTCGTGATTAGCTTGTGTTTTGTCAAGTGGCAGGTAATCTATGCTGGTTATGCTAAGTACTGCTCTCCGCTCCCCCAAGTCTTCATTTTATTACAAAGAGACTCACCGAGAGTCTTTTCTCCACCCAAGTACGTGTACAAATCACGTAGAATGATGTGTAAAAAAAACCCATCTGTTATAAAGCTGACGACATACAGTAAAACACGCCTCCACTTGTGGTGGACCAGTGATGGACCTTGACAAAATGTGCAACGTGTTAAAAGGGAAAATTCCAGCTCATGAATGACCACTTTTTTTTGTGCATCCATGTCATGCTCTGAGCACGAGACCACACCTGCATATCAGAACAGATTTGCTCTACGCGATGTCTCCATAGCATTACAGACTGAGCCTTTTCTAAATCTGCCACACAGCCACACAGCCACTTCCATAACAGATTCATAACCCCGTCGTCCCCGGACGAGAATTGACATAAAAGATCTCATTAAAAGTGCCGTCTGACTTTTCCTCTCAGAGACAGCTGAAGACGCAACTTAAATAAGTCATAAAAACAAACAGCTCATGCTTTTCTGTGAGACGTCGTTTACAGTGAAGATCGTGATGAGTGTAATAATGGATTCAGCCTCTATCGTGTATCTTTGCTTACTCAGCAGATATAACTTTCAGGTTTCATCAGCTGGTTTGGCCTTTGTTCCGCCACTATAAGCTTCAATGGTCTGTTAGCCAGCGCAGCAGTTTTTCTGATCCTACCACGGTGTGCCTCTCAGAGTGAAATGAAAATTTAGCTGCAACAAAATACTGTCAGGTGTTGAAGATCATCACTGCATTTTGAGAATGAGGCAATAAATGTCCCTCTTTCATTCTAAAGAGCAAACCAGTCCCTCAGGGTAAAGTGAAGCTCACAAAACTTCAGCCGAACTCCTTCATGTGACTCATCTTACTTAGAGAGCTGTGGAGACTGGACAGCGCAATATAAGAAAAAAGTCTCTTATCCAAGGACAATAGATAAAAGCAATTTCCTCACTTGTACCCTTTTTTTCTTTCTGCTCAATGTCAGGCAGCCATCTGCAGATTAGCTGCCCTATGCACCCTCCATCCAAACCAACCACTGTGCAATTCATCAATACTCCACTGAAATTAGCTCATCACCATACAAGCGAGTGTCTCTGTGCACGCAGTCCATGGCTGATGTGTTCTCACGGATTCAACCCATCTCCCAACATCGTTATTTTAATTGTCATGTATATTCATCTTCCTGAACTATTTCCCAAAGGCTGAACGTCACAAAACTCATCAGCTACAATTATTCATCTATAAATATTTCCATGAAATGATCCCCGTCCTGCATGTTAATGATCAAAATGAACCGCAACTGCTGGCTCAGACGGCATGAAAACCTTCCCTGTGTAGCAGGTTTCTCTAAGAGGCGAGGATGCCACAGCACTTGTAACTTCCATGTCAGCTTCAAAGAAGAATCCTATTTAAAAAGTTTGCAGGAGCAGCATGCTCTGAGTGTGGGCCATCTTAAAAGGGAAGTCCCTCCTCAAAGGTTCACAGAGGGAGTGGTGACGTTTTCAGCCCAGAGAAGAACTCCAAAGCTTCTGCAAGAGGTGGCAGTTCTTTAAAACCTTTAGGGCCTGATTGGTACACTTCGTTTCAAAAATGAACACAGACACACAACTATGATTTTGTTACAACATGATATTCCAAAGATATTATAATCTTTGATGTCCATCTTGAATAAACATCCATCAATCCTCTATACATCAAAGACTAAACATGTTACTCCAGAACTTGCCTGAGAATCCTTTTGTTTTTAAGTTTCCTTCAGTATCACTGTAATCAGTGACAGCTGTCTGCACATCCAAGGGTACAAAGCAAACAGGAAGTGGTCACCGCTAATTCAGCATACTTTTAACCATGCTCCGACTCACATTGTTGCCCATTGACTGCTTGGCAACATTGTACTCCCTTTTCAAATCCCCCAAATTATGGGAATTGTTGTTCCGAAACAATGACCATGGTTGTTTTTCTAATCAAAATAAGACATAACTAATGACGGGGATGACAAAATTAAAATCTACTTTTTTTTTTCCATTTAGCAAGAAGGATAAAACTGCACAATGGAATTCACCTGAGAATGACCCGCCCCTTTGAGTGAAGGGGGGTTCGTTTCATACAATACAACAACAATAATAATCATAACAACAATGACTATTGTACAATAACACAATATGCCAAACTGGAAATATAAAACAGAAGATGTATATTAAGAGCTGTACATATATTCCAGTAAAATATATGACTGTACATCTAAATGTGAATGAAATTTCATCAGGAAAGAAATATGAATAAATTGCGATGTAGTTGCCCACAATAAATATGTTTACTGATCCGTGAGTGGCAGTATTCAGTTTGTGTGGGATTAAAATGAGTCATTTTATGTAAGTAATGTTACGTAAGTCACATACGTGACTTAACATACATTATAGACGTTGACGTTTACATCACTTTTAAAAAATCCATGTTTGGCTTTTGATTTCTCAAACTCTCAACCTCCTGCATGACAGTACGATCAAAAGTGTGCGTGGACACCTGTGACTTGGGAGGACGCAGCTGTCCCAGTTTCTGACTTTAAAAGCTCTCGGCTCAGAGGAATGCACACGTTTTGATTTCCAGAAACAAATGCGTTTCCATCACAGGTGGCCTTTCTTCCTCCAATTTCTGTCTGTTCCCGTATTTAAAACTGCTGTGAAGAATTCTCACAATACCCGACAGTACTCCACCTATTTCATCATGTCTGAACACAGTGTGCTCTGAAGACATCGGGAGACACGGTATTGATACGGCAAAAGCTTCCTCTTATCCACTTGCCTGCTGTGTACGGGTGATGGAGCCAGTCAAAGTGAGAGCGGGCTGAATAGAGCCAGCGCCTGCAGCAATCTGAAGCCAATCTCCAGACTGCTGCAGCACAGAAATGAGGCCATCCTCTTTTCCACCTGCCCGGGCTGCTGCTATTTAATTGACACAGCACTCGAGCGCAGAGCGATCAGCTTCCTGATTTAAAGCGATGTCTGTCGGTTAGCGGCGAGACGTTCACTCCCTGACTGCAATCAGTCCTGGGCCGTGAGGACGTCCCTCTGAGACTTCTGCATCAGAAACACCTTCACTTCTTGATCAGTGCGGCACCCACTTTCATCCCACATAACCGCCTTCTCCCAATCTAGCAAAACAACAACAAAATCTCTCCAACTTTTTCCCGACGAAGCCCCCTTTCATCCCCCGCAGGAATAAAACTTGTCAGGAGTTGTCAGAGGAATTGTTTTGCTCTGTGCAGCCACGGGGTTGATTCTAAATACAGGTTTGCTGCCTACACCTTTGCAGGAATCGCAATCACCAGCAGACAGCAGCCAGCAGCCCTCCATTGCCGGCACGCAGTTTTGTGCATAACAAGATTCATGCGGGCTGATGAGTCATGAGCTCAAACCTCGGCTTGATTACAGTCTGGGCGAATGAGCCGAACCATCCCTCAGAGGTTAATGCACTATTTTATTTGTTTTAGTTCAAGCGATCCTAAATGTCTCAAACTGAATTGATCCATGACATTTCAGCTGATAGATGTTGCTTCGGTAAAAATATAATAATTTATACAGTTATAAACAGCTACATTTAATCTTTTGTCTACAAGTTTTAGCAGTTTCTTAGACTGTTGTTGTGTAAAACACAGTAACGCGTGTGGGATGAAAGTACAGAAGAATGATGTATAGGCTGCGTTTATTGCTTCTGCCTCTCTGTTCAAAGAGCACTTTACATAACCGTATACCAGCCGGGATGTAAAAGGACACTCCAAGCGGGTTTATTGACTCTCTGAACCACTTTCCATCAAAGTCATGGTCGTTTCTTACACCGTATCGGAGCTGCAGTACGTCAGAAAACAGAGTGTGTAAACAGATCATTTAGCAACAGTGAATGTGAGCTGCAATTACAGCTAATTTACTGTCTGTTTTAAAATGTTCAAGCAGCAGCTGGTCCATTTGAACTTCCTGTAATACTTTTGTTTTCTTAATTTCAAATGTTAACATATAATTTCAGTAAATGACATATGAAATCAAAAGGATGTCAAGTTTTGCCATTTCTCAAACTAAAATGAAAAAGAAAACGATCTAGTAAATAATGAAATCCACACGATTAATCAAATCAATTTTTCACTCTACCTTGATATTTTCTTTCTTCAGTATCAGTGGCCTTTTTGGAGTAAATCATTTACATAGTTCATGTTTTTACAAAATCTTTTTCACCACTAAATTACTCCATTTTCACATAAAAACTTGAAGTGTCATAACGACATTTATCGTATATCATAAGACATTATTGTTATTTCAATAAAACAATGTATCTTGTCAAACAAAAAAGGCAGCCATTTGAGCTAAATGCTAACGAGCGCATGCTAACGTGCTGACAACAACAGCGTTACTGCGCTGATTCTTAGATGTTATGTTCACAGCCTTAGTCTAGCATGTTAGCACACTAATGTTTGGTGATTACTGTGGCACTAAACACAAAGTGCACCTGGAATGACTGTTTTTAATCATTGAAAGAATCACCACCAAAGTGCTAACAAATGAACCTGAGAGAAGCATGACTTTGTGCACCAAAGTTCACCCTGATCCATCCAGTAGTTTTGTTTCAGTCTGACCTTCCACAGAGACACATCGCTGCTAGGAATAAAACACGCCCGTTGCATCCTGGACAGCAGCAAAGCTCTTCTAGGTCCGAGGCACAGATGAAAGCTGATGAAACTCAAATCCATTAATTACTAAAGGTTTTAATTGGAAGAGACACTTCCAGACGAGAGCGTCCTCCTCGTACTTCATGTTCCCGGCTGACAGCAGAGACGTTCGCAGCTCCATTTCCTTGCACACCACTTAGATTGTAATATTTCCATTTGCCGCTGGAGCATAACATATGAGTCCAAATGGAGCACAGCCAACAATGCATTTCAGTCCTTATTAAATCTGACATGTTGACTAAGAAGCCACATTCTTATTTATAGCTCCAGCTTTGTGTGCCATGTCCATATGTACCACTATCTGCACGACTAATTACTGTCGATGGCTTCTTGGCCCTTTAACGTGTTTACAAGAGTAAGTGTATCCAGTGAGCGGCGTACATTGTTGTTTTTACTGCTGTATTATTAGATCTAAAATTAGGACACACATTACTAGCAGACTCAACCAAAATAGATATAAAAAAAAATATCCAGCATTTCTGTGGAGATATCAAGGGTCAAAAGCAGCTGAGTATTAATTAGTAATGAATACAAAACTACGTTCTGGGCATGTTTAAGCTTATGTGTTCACGTGGAATCACCTCAGCACAGAAGGGTCAAGGTTTTACCATTGATCAAAACTAAAATCTAGAATCAATACAGTGGTCGATATCAACCTGCTGTTGTGTAATTATATGAGTTATCCTTGCTTCTCTTATTTGTCCCTCTTATAGACCTTCTGCATACTGTGGTATTGCCCTTATAGTCATCGGGTTCATGATGGACAGCATTGAGCCCTCCAGTATAAACAGTGCTCAGAGCAGGGCTCAAAATAGTGGGAGGAAGAAGAAAGAAAAATCGGTGGTGGATTTCAGGTTAGACAAGGGCAACCACACGCCATCTATCAACAGACTATGGGAACGTGTTGAGAAAGAGCTGCCACTGTTTTCAAAGAGAAAACAAATATATAGCATCTCCATTAAAATGGGAAAAAAGGAAGCACTGATTGAGCCGAGGAGTGATGAAAGGACTGGACAATATCTGATCAAAGCATCTCCATTGTTTATCAAGTCTTACTATGATTATACCTCTGTGTGAACTATTTATCTCTGGTTTTTTTGCTTAGATATTAAATTCTGTGCACTGGTTGCTATGGTAATAAAATAGTCAATGCTAAGATAAAGGGTCTGCAAAGCTCTACATCTGCAAATCAATTGATTTTCTTTTCAAATAATTTCTCAGGCAAGCTTTTGGAGTAGATTTGAAAAAGTCTCCTCCCAAGGTCATTCTGTCACAGACACACCTCTAGCTTTTAATATGAGCAGGATTTTTGTGTGTGACATTTCTACATTAATGGTTTTTCTCTCTAATCATAAAAACAAATCTATCAAGCGTAAATCAACTAACACATTTCACATCAAGGTGGATTTAATCCTACAATCCAGTCATGATTGAAACGCCGTTCATTACATTACAGGCGCACACAGATCGCCCGATGGCCACTGCCTCCTTGCTGGGAGGGTGAAATCAGACTTCATAAGAGGCAAGAGCTGTTGGCTCGTCCTCTGAGTCATGGCATTCACAGCTGTTAGCCACGGGCTCTCGAGCCATGAGCCTGCACGCAAATCAGATGCAGTTCTCTCTTCCATGGCTCACATGTAAAGACAGCGCAACGCAAAAAAAAAAAAACTGGAGAACGAGGGAGATGAAAGTGGCCGTGAAGAAGGTTCGGGCTGGCAGGGGACCATTGCAGGCCTGCTGGCCAAAGATACAAATTTGAAAAAGCTCTCCATATTGCATCACTTCTCTCGGCCTGCAGACGCTCCACCAGGCTGCTCCGGACAAAGGAAAAAAAGGATGATGGAACAGCCTGCTGTTGTGAGCTGAGGGAGACAAAGACCGCGCATGACAGAGGAGAATGAAAAGAACAGATTGGTTTGTGAAGATTTCTGCACGAGATGGAACAATTTAATGGGAAAAGGAGAAAAAGTAAATGTCAGTTTGAAAGAAGAAAGTGAATCAAAGGGAGTAAGAACATCCTTTTCCAATCAAACACTTCAACTGCTGCATTGTTAGAATTATATCGACAGGAACGGCAACCAGCTGCTGTCAGAGCTAAAGCTAACACACAGAGTGCTAGCGGCGCTACCTCGACAGCTAGTTAATTGGATAACAGCGAGACAAGCTGGTAAGGCAGGAAGAGCTAGGAACGGGAAGATGCTCGACATGTCAAGGTGAAGCCGCAACAACACTAGGACACCTGTAACACCAGCAAGCCGCAGCAGAGGGACGCGACTGCTGCATGTATCTGACAAGCTGAACCTGCATTTTATCTTAATTGGAAGAAAGTTATTTTTTCAGCAGAAAAGCTTGAGGGAGTCGTGAGCTCAAGTACAGCAATGAAAACCAACGCTGCAAAACAAGCTCATTAGACTGAGCGCAATATGATTCATGAGGGAGACCTCCTTGATCAGGTTCCTTATGTACTGTATCTCAGTGGAAGTACAAACTAACACTCTGCAGACCATGTTCAGATACTTTCTATACAGTTTCAGATTTTTTTTTTTAGTGCATTTGTCCTCCTGTGGCCTGCAGCGACTGGCTTCTATTCATTTCTGTTATCAATGGGAATCAATGAGCAGATTCTTGAAACAGTACAGGAACTCTGACAACCATTATTTACAGATTTGATAAAGTGCACGACTCCATCAAGTGTTAAGGCCTGGAAATGGATGGTATGGGAATGACTGGAAACCAGTGGATGCCTACAATAATTACAAATATACAAAATAACCTGTAAAAATGACTGCAGGTATAGTAAAAAAAAAACACAAAAAAAACACCAGTGAGATCCTTAAAGGTCGCCACAAATGTGGCTTCAAATTTTTTTTCTATAACATGAGTGATAAGACAGAAAATAACATCCTGAGGTTTAACACTGCAAAACTCAACTAATGTGCTTTGGGTCTAATTTGATGGTGTTTGACTGACAGCAGAGCAAAGACAGTTGGTCAATTAATCAATCAAAAACAATAATCTGCAAGTATTTTGATTATTGATTACTCATTAAAACAAATTTTTCAGCAACTGTGCCAAATTTTGTGATGGTTTCTAGTTCTCGAATGTGAACCTTCTCTGTTTGGACGAAAGAAGATATTTGATAAATTGTGATATGCATGCGTCACTGTTTTCTGACCCAACAAATAATCAATATATCAAGAAAATAGTCGGCACATTTAAAACATTGAGACAATGCTAAACATTAAAAACTGACAGAGAAAAAACAAGCCATCAGCTGTCATGAAATTCATATTAAAATCTTGCTAAATCCTGATTGGTGGATCTAATATAATAACACAATATAAGTTTTTATGTCCTTTGACTTGTTTCCAGTGATGATCTGTGGGTCTTTTTAAACAGTGCACGTGTCACTGAGTGTGTTACCCTCTGTGTTTTGTAAAGCAGGCGCTGTAAATGCTAAATTCACATGGGCCTTGACAAATCAATGGCGATCACAAAGCCTAACAATTTCCCATTATTATTCACTCTCTGCACCGCAGCCGACAATGAAACGACTATTTCATTTCTTAAAATGCAGAGGCGGCCTTTCCTGTGACAGCCAAGGTGAGTTACAATAGCAGGCTTCCTCCTCAGCATGTCTCCAAGGCAACCCCAACATTCCATCTCAAATTAATTTGGACAGTAGCACTTTTATAAATCGAGCGCACAGCGGAGCCTTCTTTACATCTTGAAGGGGGGGTAGAAAAGACACGGGGCAAAATGTCAGTCTGTTAAAGACTGTTCAGCGCCGTGTGCCTCTTGAAATCACGAGGCGACTGCTTGAATGCAGCTGTGATTTATTTGATCGTGCTTGTTTGATGATGATGATGATGATGACGATGATGGTACAAAACGCTGGAGAGGTGCGTGTGCTTTTCACGTTAGCAGACGTGTCTCGGTGTGAATGAGTGGAGCTCGCCCTGCGTTGGTCACACGCTCGTACCAAACACAGGGTGGAACATGTCCACTAAAACTCTCCCCAGCTTGACCTTGTTGCGTAAAGGTTTCGATTTCACACCTGGCTGCTTGTGGATGTAATCATCCATAAGAATAAACATTGGTATAATTTGCATGCGTGCTCCAATTACAGATGATGGCTGGTGATATCTGAAATCAAGTCTGGCTTCCATGACAATAATGGACCAAACAAGATATGAGATGGACTGTCAGTGGGGGGAGGCTCTTCAGAGATGCACCGCCCTTCTCCCCACCGACACAAAACACAAAACACACAAACAGAAATGTCTCCTTCAGGAGTCGTACGTGCGGTTGATTCACGGCAGAGGGCCACCGCGGTGCACTGCGCCATCCCACCTCTCTGTACATACATTCCTGCTTTGCATGTGTGGAGATGGGGGATGGAGGGCGTCCACAGGGACCGCACTCCAGATTGCTGACAGATTAGGAGCGCTGTCTGCCGCTGCACCACAGGAGAGTGATTAGGGAAAGTTTTTGTCATCTTTCTCCGATATTTTTGGCCCTCGGTTGGTGTATTTATTAATTTTTTTTCCTCCGCCACAATCGCCGACAGGTCTGCTGCCTGTCACGATAAGGAAGCATTCTCTTCATAGCAAGGAGACACATGGTGATTAACTAATGCTAGGGGACAGATAGCTTCCACTAAATCAAGGTCAACCTGCAAAAAGCCATGTTTTGACAGGATTTATCAGTAATGGACTGGCTTGTGCACACATGCTGTGGGCAGTGCAGGTAGAAACTACAGACCAACACAACCGAAGGCAGGCACAGATGAGGACAAAATTAATCTGGCACTGCTATTGACTGGCTGAGAGCAGAAACTGCAGAAGACAGATAGAGAGGCTGAGAGGGAATGTCAAACAGGAGGGGGCAGAGAAAGACAAAGTGAATGATTGATAGAGGGCTGAGACAACAGACAGGTCGCCCCATCATCTCTGATCTGTGACCTCACGCCCATCTTTTCATCGTAAAGAAAAAAAAAGATCACGGAGAGAATAACAGGCCTCCATCGCAGGATGAGCGAGGTGGAGTCGAGGACTCGCTGACTGAAGTGCCAGTGACAGTGATGATGACCGTCTGTCATCAGCTCACACACCCATGTGCAGAGGGGCACGTGTACACATACGCACCGTGCCGCTGGCGAGAGATGACTTAAAAAATATATATATATTTTATAAGTCTCCTTCAGATCGCCAAGCTGAGACCGCTCAGTTTATCCCTCTGTGTGCTTTTACATCTCAATCTGCGGTATCGGTAGCAGCGCGTGAAGCGCCCAGGTCATGGCAAAAGGGAGATAACACGAGACAAATCGTGATGCCATAATGGACATCCCACCCCTCTCCGCCCGCTCAGATTTTACATCTCCTCGGGCCATCTGTCAGAAAGGACTACGTGGTACTGGAGTCTGAAGCGGCAGATATATTCCAGCATTACCGATGGCTCCGCCGCACTGTCTCCGGGGAAGATACATGCATGCACGAATGCGGTGCTTCCTTTGATATCTCGGGGGGGTTGTGTTTTTATAGGGTCCAAAGCGCGGCTTGCCGGCTAATCAGGGTTGAAATGTGTTTACTTGCCTGCAGAAGGAGCTGATATTGGGTAAAATCTTCAAAAAGCAGAGGTTTCTAATCTCCAAACTGGGAGCAGGATTAAGGCACCTTTCAGAGGAGGCATCCTGCTCTAATCCTCAGCCTCGATACAAACAACACTTTCCATATTCATGCACAGATTGGGAAGTGACGCAGTGTGGATCACTTCTGTGCAGGAACTGAACTGATCAGTGAAGAAGCAGTGAAAGTGAATATCTGGGAACTCCATGGCAGTTCTCTGAACAACATCAGGACCATCTTTGTTATGACGTAATGTGCAGTGAGGCTCAAAAATGGACCTTTCAAGGGAAATCTTTTTGTATTTTAGTCGGTCGGTCTGGTACAATGGAGCTAATTTCCATCTCAGGTTTGTAACTGTTAACGCAAGCATGGAGAGCATTCATACAGCAAGCCGCATGGCAGCTATTATTATTGTAGATTTTCCTCCCGCGGTGACAGGATCCTGTGGTGACGCCATGACTGAGGGTCACCTTCATCTACGCCTTGTTTGATATTACAGCTGAATAGCAAAAGCACCAAATGCACACATTGTAATTTCTACACTATGATGGAAATGAAAGCAAATATTTTCCTTTTTGTGAAAGTAAATTAAGGAATCTGCAGCTATTTGAAGGCAGCTTTTACTTTACAAAGAAGCTTTTTTCACAGGTTTGAGAGGATTTTGATGGTGATGCACACACAGACTCACACAAACACACAGAGTGTCAGTGATATGGAGCATAGCCACATTGGAGAAGAGTTCCTGGCCTATTTGCAGCAAAGCTTTCTGTCTCCCATGCCTGGAAGTGGAGTTGCATGGTCTGCTCTTCTTTGCCATCCTTGTCTGCAGGCCTGTACCTCGAGACAGGCTGTGGAGGCGAGCCAGCTCTCTGGGGAGCCGAGGACAGCAGCACATCCAGCTTGTCAGCATTAGACACCAGGGTGTGATGGAGCCTGCATACTGAGAGTAAGCTGGAGGGGGGGCATTATGAAAGCATTCATAAAGGTCAGGTATACTGGCTGCTGCTCCACTAGTGGGCTACCGCTTGGCGCCTCAAAGGTTAGACAGAACCCTCGGCTGCACCGGAGGTGATGTGAGAATACTAGAAATGTCACCAGCACCAATGGAGCTCCAGACAAAGTCAATACAGACGCAGCAGCAGCTACACAGGACGCTGGAGTCTTTGTTAGAAAGCCTTTTCAGCCAACTTGGACTGTAAACTGTTGGTGGAGTAACAACGGAAAGGGGATGGCCCTCTGTTTTTCTGCCAGTCACAAGCGAGGCCACCTGTTTGGCTCTGCTGGTGTAAAAATAACTCGAACCCTGAACAATCCTAAGTGTTCTCGCCGGGCCGAGATAAGGCTCTCACCTCTGTCTGACTCACTCCCTCTGCGCACCATTACAGGCAAAGTGACTGGATTGTAACATCTGCAACAGAAACATAGTCCCCAAACATTAAAAGAAAAAATGGCTAACCACTTACAGAGCCACCCCATCAGTGTCACAACCCTTCTGCTGCTCCCCATATGGGCAGCAGCCACGATGGGCTTATTAATCCCCCGGGAGGCAGGGGATAGAGGATGAGCGTGTCCAGGCTCGCTGTAATATCCTCTGGCCAGGCACTGCGTCTAAGTCTGTACCCCCCTCCCCCTTCCCCCCCCCCCGCCCCCGCCCACCCACACACACACACTCCCTCCACCAATGCCATCTGTTTCCTGCCTCGCACTCTAGCTTAAGTCCCTGCTGAGCCTTGGTCTCTCCCCCTCTTCCTCCAATCAGCTGCAATGACATCTAAATGCAAAATATTCAGCTCAGAATATTAAACATTCAGGAGTAAAAGATGTACAAATTGACTGTAGACACATTGGTAGTGTAAAAAAACATCTAGATCATATTTATCAGTACCAGTTCACCTTTCAGTGTTGTCTTTTGTTTTTTTTAAAAAAAGGTTTTCATTTCTGCTCATTTTTGACGTGCCAGTTGGGCAGCCGTCATCACAATGGCTTTATAACATCCCTTCTTAATGTAAGTTACTGCATGTATTTCTGTCTCTGATGATGGACTGAATGTGTTATAATTTATAGAAAATTAGGAAATTATGCTGTGTATAAATAGGCTGCTGTTAAAAGCCACATCATTCTCTTAAACCGTGTGTCCCTTGGGGCCCTGTTTCCAATCCAGCATCCCACAGGCTGAGCTCTGGTCATTTGTGCTCTGGCTGCTGCTGCACACTGCAGATCCTCTGATCTCGCCTCAGGACAATCTCTCAGCACGCCCTCCCTCAGCGCTCCTCTGCAATGAAGTACATGTTTCAAAAAATGACTGTTCATGTCACTTCTGTTTTGGGACAGTGTTTTGTATTTGAGATAGAATAAGAATAATAATGACGAATAAGACACAAATTTGATTGAAGTTCATTAAAACAGCAAAGATAGCTTTTGGGGTTTTTTGGCACTTGGTTTGAGTTGGTTATCTTAGCACAAAGACTGGAAACAGCTGGCTTGCCAGCACCTACCTTTGAATTAATAACAAAAACCAAGTGTAAAATGAAAATTAGTGGTTTTACTTGAAGGATTACATGCCAGCCTACTTCTTGGCTTCTCTGAACGTCCAAGCGGGTATCACACGTAGACACTATATAAAAGTGGACGTAGATTTTAGGTCTGAAAAATGAGACCAATACGTAAAATCCTTAACCTGTAAAACCACAGAGGGAAGCTAGAAGTTGGGCTTCAAAAAGGTTCCATAGACTCCCATTCAACTTTTCAATACATTTTCTCTACAAGTCATTATGGTGTCATTCGCTAAAGTCGCTCCTTCTTATCAGTTTTCTTTTGGTCCATCTGAAAATAATCCCATAATTAATAAGATATTAGGCCTCATGTTTGGGCATGTCTTTTTGATTGACAGGCCTGTGGTGCAGTTAGGTTATAGGATAATACGTTATGTAAATAACTTACTTTCGTTACTACCTTGACTTCTTGCTGTTTTGTGGACTCTCTCATGGACCGGTCGTCTGGGTGAAAGTCTGTTTGTTCCATCCAAGCACCCCTAACCTCCTTTTTACATGGACTTTATCACGCTTTGTACTTTGTCACTTGACTTCTTTTTTTTAGCGGTCATACATGCGTTTACTTTTCACGCCTCGGCAATAGCCAAACGTGACCATGACAAGGCATCCTCTAGTGGACTGACGGGTGTATTACACGCTGGGCTGGAATGTCAGCTGGTTGCATATCAATGGGTTTTAGCCAAGAAGCAATCAGGCACATAACTCCTGTACTGGTGAGTTCTTGTTTTTCCACTTGGATTTTTGTAGCGTGATGACGTGATACTCAGTGAGCCTTAGCGTGGACAGCTTTTGCTGGCTGCAGCTTCATGTCAATCTTTTCATCAGACTCTGTCTGACAATGAATAAGTGTATTCCCAAAAACTAGTCTTTGTAGTGTTGTAGTCACACTAGCCATTCAAGACGAGGTTTACTCGCCTCCATTTCAGTCCAGCTTCAGCATGAATTCAGAGTCAGATTCTAATACACTTAGCATGACAATAACTATATCACAGATCCATTTCTTTCTTAACTCTCTCACTCTAATCTTGTCCATCTCACATTTCCCACTTTCTGTTCGGTAATCACATTTGCTGCCAGTGAATAAATGGCTGACATCCTCAAAAACCCTGCCCTTTTAACAACGGCCCAGCTGAAAAGGCTCGAAGGCCTTTATGGCACCTTGAACCGTACATTCATCTCCGAGCTCCGAGTACAGAGCCGTGCGTTGCTTTCCATCTGGCTCTAGTGAGCTGTATGACCTCGCATGTTTTCCGATTCATAACGTGATCTTTAAAAGAGCCTATAGTGTTCATGGTTCACAACTTTTCAACGTATGTCCCCAAGGTGCTGGATTCTCCTGTTTCTCCCTAATGGAAAAGGCATTGGGCATGAAATTTCCCGTCACAGCTGACTCCTTTAAACCCAGCAAAAGATCTGCTCTGCACTGTAGGGTTAATCGATGGGGTTGGAGGACGCAGGACAGAATACAGCTAAGAGTCAGACTTGTAGAGGAGGAAAGACCTCCTCAAGACAAAGTCAAACGTCCTCTCCACATGTCTCTGACAACACGCTGAAAAAGCTAAAGATTTGAATTGTCCTGCTTCTCTCAGGCTGCTGCATGTCTGTGTTAGAGCTCCCGGCCGGCGCGTGGACATTTCCTCTAGTGGAACCAGGCAGAAATGATTGTCGGGGTGCTGAGCAGTTTGACTCAGGCATTCATTTGGCCTTAAGCCTGGCGCCCACCGGCCGCTCGCCCTCACTGAGCGGGTTAAGGTCAGACATTCGGGAGGAGGGCGAGGTCTTAAAAATATCCTCCACGAAAACAGTATTTGAACGGTAAAATATGATGTGAGGCGGACTGTGGTTGATCGTTTGATCGATTTTCTGCTGCTCTGGACAGAAAGAAAGACCTTCAGCTAATGTTCATTAATACCAAATCCTTTATTCCATTTCATGCACAGTTCTTCACATAATACCAGTAGAGACCTATCTAATTAGCGAAGAAATTATTAATAATGAAATTAAAAAAAGTTGTCTCTCGAAGACGCATTTAAATTTCTTTCTGATCCTCTTCTTGAATCTTTGAACTCTACTGTGATGAAAGCAGCTCTCTCTGCTACAAAACAATTATCAGCCAATAACAGCACTGCAGAGTATCAAAGGAGTATCAGGTCTGTGCTGCTGATGCAAGGCGTCTATTAAGCCTGCAACTTCCGACTGCTGAGAAAGCCGATCTCCACCATAACACCTGTTCAAAATGTGAGTCAACAAAAGCAATTTTATGGCCACTGGGAGCCTGAGAGATAGAAGGGCTGTCAGTGTGTCTCTTTTATCCAATTGCTTAATATAAGTGGGTCCCTGTGGTAAATGCTGGATTGCCAGAGACTAATGCTGCGACTCAAACACAGCAGCAATAGTAAAACATCCCACTTTAGCTCCATCTTCTCGCCGGACCCCCCCACCCCCCACCCCCGCTACCATGGTAACTTAACAAGGGGCAAAGCGACAGCTTCGGAGGAGCGGAGTGCCTCGACATCCTCTCGCCTCACACCTCTGCGTCCGCCCGCGACAAACATATCCATTTCTGATTCTACTCACAAAGGTGCACAGGGAGCAATGAAGCCAAACACTGACCCAAAAAGAAACTGTCAGCCAGGGTCCATAAATGTTCAGCAGCTCTCTGCTGTGCGGATTGCTGCAGCCTGCTGCTGGCGTTCAGCTCCCACAACAACTCTGTTTTACTGCATGTGTGTTTTTGTCTTTGCTATTTGAACTGCAATCTCTTCGTGTTACAGTCTCCACTTGCCTACCTCATTATGAACACTCTTTTCTTTTTGCCTTGTACTCCGTTGAGCCTAATATATGTTGATAAAGTCGAACTTTATATTCAGTGTTCTAGTTTAACACTGCTGACAGAATTTCTGCAGGAAACTCATTTCATCTCATTTAATCAGCCTTATTAGCATAAGGCACTGAAATGGCATACTTTTACTTATGACTGAAGTGCAAATGCTTCTGATTGCTAAAGTTTAAATTGCTTGCAAGATTAAGAAAACTTTGATTGTGGGCATGGTACAAAAAGGATGTGTTCCAGTGTATAACTCTCCCACCATTCCTTCTATTTTAATCTAAGAATGTATTGTAACATAAGAGCGATCATCACCTGAAAACCACAGTAACACCAGTTCTAACAAACTGCAGGTAAATTCCCCAAAAGTTCAGTGATTGAGCTTCTGTATCATCTATGTCACAATAAAAGCTTGTGAACATACGTAGAAGTTTAATAAGTTTTCAGACTGGTAAAGAAAAATAGAAAATTGCAAATTGAACAATAAACTAATCGCTACA
The DNA here is from genome assembly GCF_029030835.1 of Brachyistius frenatus. NCBI lineage: Eukaryota > Metazoa > Chordata > Actinopteri > Embiotocidae > Brachyistius > Brachyistius frenatus. The sequence continues at coordinate 3,842,505 of NW_027210633.1, read as the reverse complement.
GGGTATACATTGGTGGGAAGTAAAGTTTGATTCAGTGCAGTTGTCTTATTTTAAACAGCAAGTATGAGATTTTTAATCTTTTTATTTTACCGTTTGTAAAGCTGATAAAACTCTGCAAACACCGAGCTGAGACAACACGATCATTTCTTTTGTTTATGTGTACACACACACACACACACACACACACACAGTGAAAAACTAAAAGAAACAGTAATGATTCACCAGAGAATCCTCATACTCAAATTACACAGCTACAATAATGACAAAATGATGTAAAATGCACTTCAAGTATGAAAAACTAAATGTACTCAAAGTGTAGAAAAAAATGCACATTTTGCAGATATAATATTATAAACATTGTTATGACATGATAATGCTGACTAATACTGCATCACTGTGTAAGCAGTATTTCCCTGCTGCAGCTAGTTTAACTAGTTTAACTGCTACTCTCACTACCTTACGCTGTATACAAATGTGGTTTCAAACATAGGGGTTGGGCTCTTTGAAAGGGTCACCAGATAAATCTGAGGGGTCATGAGGTGATTCATGGAAAAGGACAGAAGAAGCATGTCTTTCACCAAACTGCTTTGAGATTTTGGACTTTTCTCAACAATGCATTTGTTAATGCATTTACAAATTAAAAGTAACTAGGCATTCAATAAATGTAAAAGTGTAAAAATTACAATATTTCCTGCAGAAATGTATTGAAGGTAACATCAAGTAGAATGTACAAGTGCCTCAAAACTTTCCTTTGTTACAGTAATTGAGGAAAAGTATCTCGCAGATGATCAGAGGTCCTGTTCTGCCAACACTTTCATTTTGGAAATTAGATAGAATTAGTCAGAGTGATTGCTTGTGGTTGCTTCATCAAAGCAGAGATAGAGGTTTGGAGATATAAAAGGAGGTGACAGCCTGAGATGATAAGAGGATGTCCTCTGCAGTGATGTGTTACTTCAACACATGCCTAATTTACCACACCGCAAAGACGCTCCAACATGTCTGCAGAATACCAACAGCCCATCTGACATCATCACCCTCAACCAACCAGACTGCAGTAGTCTTGTATTACCAGACCGAAAGCCGCAGCGTGAATGGACAGATTGTTTCCAGTCGTTGCATCCGACTGGGTGTAGACCTCAGGTTAATCTAGAAACTATCAGAGCAGCCTTTTAAGCAGTCAGCATTGACCCCTACGTTACATAGGATGGGTGCTGAAACTCACCAGGCTTGTGAGCCAACTGCAACACCCCACCGGCAGATGACAGACTTGCAGACTTTTTCTTTAATCTCAGGCGTTGTTCTTGCTCCGGCTTCAATTCTTATTATACTATATTTTTAGCGTACAACTGTTCGTATGGCTTCATCTAGCTCTACCACCGCTGCCATTGTTGGAACTAGATCCTAAAACAAACCCCTGGCATCAACGTCATCGGACTTCGCCGTCCTCGCTGGTCGCTGATTGGTCAGAGAAAACCTGAATGCAAACAGATGTTCCAGACTACAATCACAGCAAAGATTAAAGCTGCGAACGACAAGCGGGCAGAGCCAGACTGAGATTGCACTCGACCGAACACGGACTTCCACTCTCTCCTCGGTCGGTTCATGTAAGCCAGGGCTCGGTTCCTTATGACAAACTCATGCATTTTATTCATGCTGCTGAAACCTTCTTGGAATAAAGCCATTTAACCACAAGGCTGCAATACGTGGTAAAGTGGCTAAAAATGTAAATGCTTTTGTGTGACAAGCATCTCGACAACATTCAGAAAAAAACAGAGCATGTAACCTCATGCTGATCTGGTTTTAGGAATAAGATGTGGATTTTCCACAGAGAGACTCTGTCAAGCAGCAGATAGAAGGCTCAGAGGGGGCTGCCACCTTATATCTCTCCCTCCTTGCATATCAGTCCAATATCGGGTTTGAATTCGCAGTCTGGGACTGTGTCTGGCAGACACTGTCTGATAGAGCTCCTAAATAATTCACTATCCACTCTCCATGGCCATTACCTGTAAACTCTCTCTCAGAGGAGGGCAGTTACCACAGATACACGCAGGCTTCCCTGCTGTTTGAGCGTTACGGCCATGTTGGGCTCTCAGCATCTGCCTTTACAGACTCAGACTACACGTAACGAGCGCCGTCTTCCTAATGTGAGTGACTCATTTTGCCTAATTTAACTCAAGTCTGCTGAAAATGTCTGTCAGAATGTTGGTAGTAAAACCAGCATACGGTAAGAATATCCACACAGTGAGACGCCTTGTCTGGAAAAAAACACAATCCAATCAGGCATGTGTTCACTGAAACTACAGTTGTTTGAAGAGTATAATGCAGAATGGCTCATTTTATTCTTGATGTTACCAGTCCATCAAAAGCTAAATGTAAGTGTGCACACTGTTGACAGAAGCATATCTCTCCAAGAAATCACATTTGCATACAACTAATTTGTGACAGCAAATGGATTTTGTGGAAAATCGAATCACGCTGGAATTGCCTTTTTCATCAGCATAATGA